>NC_061512.1:111578210-111614906 GCF_022539505.1 Lolium rigidum | reverse complement strand
GCTTCTTGATAATATGATGGTTAATTACTCCGAATGGCACACGGAAAGAGCTCCACAAGGTAAGAAGGTAAATTCTGTTGAAGAATCCTCTTCCTTGAGTGATAAGGTTGATGCTATTATGTCTATGCTTGCGAATGATAGGACTAATGTTGATCCTAATAATGTTCCATTAGCTTCATTGGTTGCACAAGAAGAACATGTTGATGTAAACTTCATTAAAAATAATAATTTCAACAACAATGCTTATCGGAACAATTCTAGTAATAACTATAGGCCATATCCTTATAATAATGGTAACGGTTAT
The DNA here is from genome assembly GCF_022539505.1 of Lolium rigidum. Taxonomy (NCBI): domain Eukaryota; kingdom Viridiplantae; phylum Streptophyta; class Magnoliopsida; order Poales; family Poaceae; genus Lolium; species Lolium rigidum. The sequence goes on along the minus strand of NC_061512.1, from coordinate 111,614,602 downwards.
GCTAATTCTTATGGGAATTCTTACAACAATAATAGGAATACACCCCCTGGACTTGAGGCCATGCTTAAAGAATTTATTAGTACACAAAACTGCCTTTAACAAATCTGTTGAGGAAAAGCTCAATAAAATTGATATTCTTGTTTCTAGAGTTGATAGTCTTGCCTCTGATGTTGATCTTTTGAAATCGAAAGTTATGCCTAATAGGGATATTGAAAATAAAATTGTTACTACAGCAAATGCCATCCAAGTTAGAATTAACGAGAATATAAGATTAATGGCTGAACTGCGTGCTAGGTGGGATAGAGAAGAAAATGAAAAACTAGCTAAAAAGGAAAATGTAGCTAAAGTTTGGACGATTACCACCACTAGCAATGCTAATGATTCATATGTTGCTGCACCTCCTACTATCCATGATAAAATAATTGGTGTTTGCAAAGCTTCTACTCCTAGTGCAAAGCGCGCAAAATTACCTGAACCGCTAAAAGCTACTGAAACTGCTTGTGATAAAAGCTGCTGAAATTTTTTCCAACCTTGGGGATGATAATCCCATTGCTTTAGATTGTAATGATTTAGATTTTGATGATTGCCACATCTCTGAAGTTATAAAGTTCTTGCAAAAACTTGCTAAAAGTCCCAATGCTAGCGCTATAAATTTGGCTTTCACAAAACATATTACAAATGCTCTCATAAAAGCTAGAGAAGAGAAACTAAAACTTGAAACTTCTATTCCTAGGAAGCTAGAGGATGGTTGGGAGCCCATCATTAAAATGAGAATCAAAGATTTTGATTGTAATGCTTTATGTGATCTTGGTGCAAGTATTTATGTTATGCCTAAAAAAGTCTATGATATGCTTGACTTGCCACCATTGAAAAATTGTTATTTGGATGTTAATCTCGCTGATAATGCTAAAAAGAAACCTTTGGGGAAAGTTGATAATGTTCATATTATGGTTAACAATAACCTTGTCCCCGTTGATTTTGTTGTCTTGGATATTGAATGCAATGCATCTTGCCCCATTATATTGGGAAGACCTTTTCTTCGAACCGTTGGTGCTACTATTGATATGAAGGAAGGTAATATTAAATATCAATTTCCTCTCAAGAAAGGTATGGAACACTTCCCTAGAAAGAGAATGAAGGTACCTTATGATTCTATTATTAGAACAAATTATGATGTTGATGCTTCATCTCTCGATGTTACTTGAGTTACACTTTACGCGCCTAGGCTGAAAGGCGTTAAAGAAAAGCGCTTATGGGAGACAACCCATGTTTTTACTACAGTATTTTGTTTTATATTTGTGTCTTGGAAGTTGTTTACTACTGTAGCAACCTCTCCTTATCTTAGTTTTAAGTTTTGTTGTGCCAAGTAAAGTCTTTGATAGAAAAGTAAGTACTAGATTTGGATTACTGCGCAGTTTCAGATTTCTTTGCTGTCACGAATCTGGGTCTATCTCCCTGTAGGTAGCTCAGAAAATTACGCCAATTTACGAGCATGATCCTCAGATATGTACGCAACTTTCATTCAATTTGAGCATTTTCGTTTGAGCAAGTCTGGTGGCCTAATAAAATCCATCTTTACGGATCGTTCTGTTTTGACAGATTCTGTCTTTTATTTCGCATTGCCTCTTTTGCTATGTTGGATGAATTTCTTTGATCCACTAATGTCCAGTAGCTTTATGCAATGTCCAGAAGTGTTAAGAATGATTGTGTCACCTCTGAACATGTGAATTTTTATTATGCACTAACCCTCTAATGAGTTGTTTCGAGTTTGGTGTGGAGGAAGTTTTCAAGGATCAAGAGAGGAGTATGATGCAATATGATCAAGGAGAGTGAAAGCTCTAAGCTTGGGGATGCCCCGGTGGTTCACCCCTGCATATATTAAGAAGACTCAAGCGTCTAAGCTTGGGGATGCCCAAGGCATCCCCTTCTTCATCGACAACATTATCAGGTTCCTCCCCTGAAACTATATTTTTATTCGGCCACATCTTATGTACTTTGCTTGGAGCGTCGGTTTGTTTTTGTTTTTTGTTTTGTTTGAATAAAATGGATCCTAGCATTCACTTTATGGGAGAGAGACACGCTCCGCTGTTGCATATGGACAAATATGTCCTTAGGTTCTACTCATAGTATTCATGGCGAAGTTTCTTCTTCGTTAAATTGTTATATGGTTGGAATTGGAAAATGATACATGTAGTAACTCTAAAATGTCTTGGATAATTTGATACTTGGCAATTGTTGTGCTCATGTTTAAGCTCTTGCATCATATACTTTGCACCCATTAATGAAGAAATACTTAGAGCTTGCTAATTTGGTTTGCATATTTGGTTTCTCTAGAGTCTAGATAACATCTAGTATTGAGTTTTGAACAACAAGGAAGACGGTATGGAGTCTTATAATGTTTACCATATGTCTTTTATGTGAGTTTTGTCTGTACCGTTCATCCTTGTGTTTGTTTCAAATAACCTTGCTAGCCTAAACCTTGTATCGAGAGGGAATACTTCTCATGCATCCAAAATACTTGAGCCAACCACTATGCCATTTGTGTCCACCATACCTACCTACTACATGGTATTTATCCGCCATTCCAAAGTAAATTGCTTGAGTGCTACCTTTAAAATTCCATCATTCACCTTTGCAATATATAGCTCATGGGACAAATAGCTTAAAAACTATTGTGGTATTGAATATGTACTTATGCACTTTATCTCTTATTAAGTTGCTTGTTGAGCGATAACCATGTTTACGGGGATGCCATCAACTATTCTTTGTTGAATATCATGTGAGTTCCTATGCATGTCCGTCTTGTCTGAAGCAAGAGAGATCTACCACCTTCATGGTTGGAGCATGCATATTGTTAGAGAAGAACTTTGGGCCGCTAACTTAAGCCATGATTCATGGTGGAAGTTTCAGTTTTGGACATATATCCTCAATCTCATATGAGAGTAATAATTGTTGCCACATGCTTATGCATTAAAGAGGAGTCCATTATCTCGTTGTCCATGTTGTCCCGGTATGGATGTCTAAGTTGAGAATAATCAAAAGCGAGAAATCCAAAATGCGAGCTTTCTCCTTAGACCTTTGTACAGGGCGGCATGGAGGTACCCCATTGTGACACTTGGTCAAAACATGTGCATTGCAAAGATCCGGTAGTCCAAGTTAATTAGGACAAGGTGCGGGCACTATTAGCATACTATGCATGAGACTTGCAACTTGTAAGATATAACTTTCATAACTCATATGCTTTATTACTACCGTTGACAAAATTGTTTCATGTTTTCAAAATAAAAGCTCTAGCACAAATATAGCAATCGATGCTTTCCTCTTTGAAGGACCATTCTCTTTACTTTTATGTTGAGTCAGTTCACCTATTTCTCTCCACCTCAAGAAGCAAACACTTGTGTGAACCGTGCATTGATTCCTACATACTTGCATATTGTACTTGTTATATTACTTTATGTTGACTATTATCCATGAGATATACATGTTACAAGTTGAAAGCAACCGCTGAAACTTAATCTTCCTTTGTGTTGCTTCAATACCTTTACTTTGATTTATTGCTTTATGAGTTAACTCTTATGCAAGACTTATTAATACTTGTCTTGAAGTACTATTCATGAAAAGTCTTTGCTATATGATTCACCTGTTTACTCATGTCATCACCATTGTTTTGATCGCTGCATCCACTACATATGTTTACAAATAGTATGATCAAGGTTATGATGGCATATCACTTCGGAAATTATCTTTGTTATCGTTTTACTGCTCGGGACGAGCAGAAACTAAGCTTGGGGATGCTTGATACGTCTCCGACGTATCGATAATTTCTTATGTTCTATGCCATATTATTGATGATACCTACATGTTTTATGCACACTTTATGTCATATTCGTGCATTTTCCGGAACTAACCTATTAACAAGATGCCGAAGTGCCGATTCTTGTTTTCTGTTGTTTTTGGTTTCAGAAATCCTAGTAAGGAAATATTCTCGGAATTGGACGAAATCAAAGCCCGGGGGCCTATTTTCTCACGAAGCTTCCGGAAGTCCGAAGGAGAGACGAAGAGGGGCCACGAAGGGGCCACACTATAGGGCGGCGCGGCCCCCTTGGCCGCGCGGCCCTGTGGTGTGGGGCCCCCGTGCCGCCTCTTGACCTGCCCTTCCGCCTATAAAAAGTCTCCGTGACGAAACCCCCAGTCCCGAGAGCCACGATACGGAAAACCTTACTGAGACGCCGCCGCCGCCGATCCCATCTCGGGGGATCCAGGAGATCGCCTCCGGCACCCTGCCGGAGAGGGGATTCATCTCCCGGAGGACTCTACACCGCCATGGTCGCCTCCGGAGTGATGAGTGAGTAGTTCACCCCTGGACTATGGGTCCATAGCAGTAGCTAGATGGTTGTCTTCTCCTCATTGTGCTTCATTGTTGGATCTTGTGAGCTGCCTAACATGATCAAGATCATCTATCTGTAATACTATATGTTGTGTTTGTCGGGATCCGATGGATAGAGAATACTATGTCATGTTAATTATCAAGTTATTATACATGTGTTGTTTATGATCTTGCATGCTCTCCGTTTCTAGTAGAGGCTCTGGCCAAGTTTTTACTTTTAACTCCAAGAGGGAGTATTTATGCTCGATAGTGGGTTCATGCCGCATTGACACCTAGGACAGTGACAGAAAGTTCTAAGGTTGTGTTGTGTTGTTGCCACTAGGGATAAAACATTGGCGCTATGTCCGAGGATGTAGTTGTTGATTACATTACGCACCATACTTAATGCAATTGTCTGTTGTTTAGCAACTTAATACTGGAGGGGGTTCGGATGATAACCTGAAGGTGGACTTTTTAGGCATAGATGCGGTTGGATGGCGGTCTATGTACTTTGTCGTAATGCCCAATTAAATCTCACTATACTTATCATGTCATGTATGTGCATTGTTATGCTCTCTCTATTTGTCAATTGCCCGACTGTAATTTGTTCACCCAACATGCTTTTATCTTATGGGAGAGACACCTCTAGTGAGCTGTGGACCCCGGTCCATTCTTTAATACTTGAAATACAAATCTGCTTGCAATACTTGTTTTTACTGTTTTCTCTGCAAACAATCATCTTCCACACAATACGGTTAATCCTTTGTTACGGCAAGCCGGTGAGATTGACAACCTCACTTGTTTCGTTGGGGCAAAGTACTTTGGTTGTGTTGTGCGGGTTCCACGTTGGCGCCGGAATCTGCGGTGTTGCGCCGCACTACATCCCGCCGCCATCAACCTTCAACGTGCTTCTTGGCTCCTCCTGGTTCGATAAACCTTGGTTTCTTTCTGAGGGAAAACTTGCTGCTGTGCGCATCATACCTTCCTCTTGGGGTTGCCCAACGAACGTGTGAAATACACGCCATCACCATGCATCGGCTTTCTATCCTTAAGTCGATGTCTGCGCATCGGCTGTGCTTAAAAAATTTTGATTTTTTTACGGCCGATTTATGTATCGGCCCCCATACTTCAATACCCATCATCAAAAAAATATCTTGGGCTGCTGGTCATTTGAAGGATACTCCTACTTCATATCCTCGTGTTTTATCCACCTAGGTGCCCCCCGAGCCGATTCTTTCAAGGGACTTGATGGTATCGGCTCTTCAAGTATTCCCTGTTGGATCGAATGTTGAACCCAGGTAGAATGTACAGTGAGGATAATTTTGGCCGATTGCTGGAATCGGCCTCCACGTTGAATTGCTCAATGAAGGTTTTGTAATGTTCCTCCATAAATCCTTGGGGCCGATCTCCTGGATCGGCATCGCCCCGTTTGTCCATAGACGCTGCGTTCGCTACACGGTCGGGCCCGTGGACAAGACCAACCTAGTCCCATCCTGTGTCATGTTGATGCGCTCGCAGTCGTCGAAATTGGGTGCCTCGTGTAATCCTGGAGCACCAAACTCCATTGGAAGGACGAGCACCATGTTTGTGCCAGCTGATGTCTCATCATCGGCTTTCCTTTGCTTGGGGCGCCACTCTTTTCTTTGTGGTCGACCCTCTTCGTCCAGGGTTCGCTGAATTTTGGCGGCCAGATCAGGCCGTGCCTTCCTCAACGTGTGCAGGTATAACCTTTCGGCTTCTTCTAACCCACGTAGACGCTGAACCCTTCGCTTCTGGGAACGGCTGAGCCCATCAGGGCACCACCTTGGCCGATGATACTTGTCTTCATCATCGTCCTCTAGTTCTTCGAGATCTTCCACCCGAGCGGACTCAGCATACTTGTTCCGAGGCGGGAGAGGCCCTAGACGTTTGAACACGGACACGTTAGCTGCATCCTTCTTCCTTTGTTTACATTCTGGGCAATTGCCGATTGTTGGCAATCGGCTCATTCCTGAATCCTAGCGAGTGTACCGAAGAAGGGCAGTCCCAGTGCCTATCCACGTCATCTTGCTCCCTTGACTTTTCCTTGGCGTGGCGCTCATATCGCTCCTCGTCGTGATCATGCCGACGACGTCTCCTTTCGTCCCTAGCCAGACGATCCTTTTCATCATCGTCGTTGTATCGTCGGCGTTGGTCATACTGACTCACATACTTGTTTAGGAGGTGATCAGAGAGAGGTCGCTGATATCTTATGTTCTTCACTTCTCCCTCTGTGACGTAGCGCTTGTCGTCGTGGCGGAGCCGATCGCGTGGAGCGGCTTCCTCTGTGTCTTTGCTATGAGAGCAGCTGCCCTCATCTCCGTCCTTACCAGAGTGGTGCCCAGGTCCCACCATGTTGATATTGCACGAGAAATCTGGCTGGCACCCTCCATGGTAAGTATACTCCACCATGTTATCGGCGGGGAAGGGGTGTGTGTCGACCTTCATGGCGTACTGGTTGAAAATTAGCCGTCCTTTTTCTATCGCCATTTGGATCTGCTGACGCCACACCCTGCAGTCGTTAGTGGTGTGGGTGAACGTGTTATGCCACTTGCAGTATGGCTTTCCGTTCAGCTCTTGCACCGTGGGGATCTTGTGGCCTTCGGGTACCTTTATATGCTTCTCCGTGAGTAAGAGATCAAAAATCTGCTCGGTTTTGGTCACGTCGAAGTCGAACCCTTTTGGAGGGCCTTGTGGCTTAACCCACTTGCGGGACACGGGGCACGTCGCTCGAGTCCATTCAGCCACTGCTACCTCTCGATCTCCCGCAGCACCTTCATCCTCGTTCGCCTCAACCAGGACCACCGCACGCTTGAATTTGTCCTGGTAAACATCCGGGTGGCGCTGCTCATATGCGACGGCTTCGCACCATGTGCGCCAATGAAGGGTAGTCCGCTTGGGAGGCCACGTCCTTGATCGATGATGAGAGACCCACCACCGCCAACTCGACTGCTTCTTTTTCACTTACGTGAACCGAATAGCATCGGTTCCTCACGGTCTCGAAGCGCCTGGATGTATTCCGACACCTGTTTCCCCGCGCTTCTATCGTACTTGTGCTAGATCGGCAATGCCGGCCTCGGAAGCCTCCGAGTGATACTGCTCATGGAACTGCTCTTCCAAGCTGCTTCCAAGTCCGGATTGAGTTCGGTGGCAGCGATGTGTACCACCCGAAAGCCGATCCTGTGAGGGACTGTGCGAAGAACCTCACACGCAGCTCGTCTGATGCTGAGATCGTGCCCAGCTGTGCCAAATATCGGCTCACATGCTCGATGGAGCTGGAACCATCCGATCCACTAAACTTTGTGAAGTCCGGGAGCCGATATTTGGGTGGTAGCGGGATCAATTCGTACTCGTTAGGGTACGGCTTGGTGTAGCCGAACGTCTTCCTTTTCGGCATCATGCCGAGCCGATCTTTCGAATTGTACAAATCTGATCCGCGGTGATGGCCGAAGGTGTCGAACCACGAAGATTCGCCGGGGTGGCATACTTAGCCAGCCATGCTTGCTTTTCCGGTTACGAGCCAAGCTGCGGGAGCTGAGCTCCGGAGGTTTGTCGGAGTGGCGTACTTAGCTAACCACGTTTGCTTCTCAAGATCCGCACCCGACGTTCCTCCTGCTGTTCCGGAGGCCCTCGCTGCTGCAGCTCGGTTCGAGAGTGCCCGAGTGCTGCCGTGCGGCACGTATGCGCACGTGTATCCGTGCGGGATCTCCTTGGGCGCCTCGGGTAGGAATTGGTAGTCACTAGGGTCACCACCAATCTTGTAGACGACGTATGCCGATGAGTTCGGCACTTCGGTGCTGCCCATGCGAACGGCAGCGGTGGACGGGACCGGAATGGTATTTCTCCTTTGTAAGTCCCCGGAGCTGGTCCCGACGGAGAATACCGATGGCTCATGATTTCTCGGATCACGCGCGGAGCGACACGCTCCAAAGTGTTCACCGAGGCTCTCGAGTGGCGGTGCGGCGAATGAGCCACCATGAAGTTGATCTCCTCGACGCGGCGACACGGTGCGTTTCTTCGACGGGGCGGACAGGTCCACTCCATCGAGCGCGCCTTCAGGTGAGAACCCCTTCCACCTGATGCCATGGGAGCGGGTTACGTGGAAAGAGCCGATGAGTTCGGCTTCGAGGACCGCCTTGATCTCGTCATGCTTCTTCTTGAGCTCGTCGATCGGATCCTCGTACTTGACCGGAGTGCTTTCCGCCATCTCGGATGTAGATGGCGATGCGGTGGATGTCGAAGATGGTCCCACCGGGCGTGCCGGAATGTGTTGCGGTCAGAAACCCACCGGCGGGCAGCGACCGGCAACACCGTAGAGCCGGGAACAACTAGGGCTGCGGCTGGCCCCGATCCCTCGGAGCGACGGCCCGCAAAGCCTTCCGGTCACACGTCCGATGTCTGTCGCAAGGCGTGCCACCCGACCTATACCTGGTCGGGAAGGTGTTGGATGATGCCTCGCTTAGTTTCTGCATGGCATACACGTAAACGTTAAATACGAGCCTCGATCGGCTCTCGGGTTATCCTGTGAATCGGCTCAAAGAGCCGATCCACCCATGATTCGTACGAGGTGCACGAATATATGGTGGTCCTGCTTGATCAAGATAAAGCTAATGCGATCTACGACGATTTAGGGTTTTCACCGCATAATCGGATCATCCTACTCACGATTGGGCCTCGCGCTCGCGTACGGTGATCGTAAGCCGATCCTAGACAGGGCCTAAAAACCAACACGAGGTTGATCCCCGGAACATTCTGTCTAGGGCTAGCAAACTACACCCTACACGCCGCTGGATCCTCCAACCCTTTGTAAGGCCTAACTATTGCGGATATTAAACTAATCCTTGAAGAACAAGGAGCAACCGTAACGGATCGGATCTACTAAACAATGATCAAGCGGGGTGCCGCCCCTACACCTAAGATAGGTGTAAGGGCGGCTAGATGTATAAGGGTTGCACTACGACAGCATATGATACGAAGAACAATGCTAATCCTAACACATCTAAGATAACTACGTTGCTCGCCATCAAAAAGGCTTCAGCACGAGCAACGCATGAACAACGTGAAGCCTGTGCTGCCTAGATCGCAAGATGCGATCTAGGCAGCATGGTGCTTACCAGGAGAAACCCTCGAGACGAAGGAGTTGGCGATGCGCCGAGATTGATTGTGTTTGAACGTTGGTTGTTGTTTTTTTTCCATAAACCCTAGATACATATTTATAGTCCAAGGGACTTTCTAATTCAGGTGTGCACCTAAGCGTGCACGGGTAAAACTCTGCCTCCTAACCGACACGCATCCTACTATGGTACAGATACACGGGCAATTAGCCCAAACTTGGTACACCAGGCCGATTCATTTATTTCTTCTATATATAAATCTTCAAGCCTATCTCCAATCGCGGCCCACCTCTGACTTGGTCAAATTCTGGTGATAACAAGGTCTTCTACATTTTATGTGGCCAAGACAAGTATTTAGTGGCTATTAGGATTCTATGCTTTGAAATAAGGTACCATGATCACATGTTCTAACCTAGGTTTTAGTTTTAGAGGCAATTTATGGTTCACATGTAATAATGGAACTAGGGTTCCTAATGATATTAGGGTTTTAGGGATCACATGAAATGATGAGGTTATCACTTTATTTATAATGAAACTAGGGTTTCTTAATTACCCTATAATTATTGGATTAATAACTTCATTATAAAGTTGAAGTTATTAATAACTTAGAAATAAAAATAATATTGAATTTGGCTTTTTATTATTTTTGTAAACAATTAATAATTAGGGTAATTATTAATCAGGGTTTAAATCTCTCTAATAATGATTTAACAAAATAACAAATAAAGAAATTAGTTTTAATGTTTTATTTATTTATTTACTGGTTTTTATTTAGTTTTGGAAATTTTTACTAATTATTGAATTTTAATTGAATTTAGAATTAAAATTAAAGGCTTAAATAACAAGTATTAAATAATTAAATTTTTTATTAAAAATAAAAATTTCATTTTATATTTTTATTGGATAGAGTTTTCTTTTCTAAGAATTTTAATATCTTATTTACATTTTTCTGACTTAAATTGAATTTTCTAGATTTATTTGAAGTTGCAGTAATTTTCTGGTATTTGAAATAAAACGGAATTTACTAATTACACCCGTGCCTGTGCTACTCACAGCCACAAACAGGTGGGCCAGAGCCACGCTGGCTGCCACGCAGGCGACGATGTGGCGACCATGGCCACTACCGACGGCCAGTCAAGGATGTCGCCGGCGATGGAGGGTTTCCGCGGGGCTCTGCGTGTGCTCGTTGGATCCAGGGGAACAAGGCGAACCTAATAGTGGTGGCGCCCCCTCCGAATGGTCACCGGAGGGTGGCCGGCGACGTGGTGCTGCGGAGGTGCTCACGGGCTAGCGATGCGGCGGCGCTACAGCGTGTAATCGAGCAAAGCGAGCTTGCCACGAGGTAGAGTGGCTCACCGCGAGTACGACGCGCGTGACGGCGAGGTCGATGGAGGTCTGCTTTGCCAGAATTCATAGCTCCGGCCGTCGGAATAGCGAGCTCGGTGAGGGCGTTGCAGGACGCTTCGGCTCAATTCCTTTTGCACCGTGAACATGTCGAGGACGGCGAAGACGATGGTGGCTACGGCTCGGCCAAGGGAGGTCTCCACCGGCGGCGATTGAAGATGGCCGGGTCGGCCAGGGTTTCAATTTGGGGGAGAAATGGAGAGAGAGAGAGAGGTCGGCTTTAGGGTTCGTCCTGGGGTTTATATAGGCGCTCGGACGATCCTCGTCACGTCGTCGTTCAAGGAGGAGGTGCCAGCGAGAGGGAGAAGGAGAGCACGTTGTCGTGCTGTCCTCCATGCCGAAGGAGAGGATGAGGACGATCCCCCTCTCGTTGATATTTCAATGAAGGGGTATGGGCTATTGTTGGGCTGGTGTTTGGGCCGTGGTGCTGGGCTGCTCTGCAGGCTGCTGCTGGGCTGGGGTGGCCCGAGAGGTACGCCTCCCCTTCTCTCTTATTTTATTTTCTGTTTTCTTTTTCTCTTTTTAATTTTGCTTATTTGAATTCAAATTCAAACTTTGTTATTTTTGCAGGCTTCTCAACTAGGTTAATTTCATCAAGTTGCAGAACAATGGTTATTACATCGTTCTTTCTATTTATAATAAGTAGTTTATATCTGATTACATTTCATACTTGTTGGCTTATTTAAAATAGCAATTAAACATGAGTTTATATTCTCATTTTACTTTCCTTTTTTCTTATGAATCAAATACTTTGAAATGATTATAGTTGATACTCTGAACTCAAAGTATTACAAAGATTTTTATTAGGGCTTGGTTTCTATTTGAGGATTTTGTCACTTGCATATGATTTTATGTGAGCACACAATTATTAGGGTTTTATCATTTCTAGTATAACCCCCTTATTAAGGTTAATACTATCACTACATTTGGAAGTATCTCAGTAGGTTTTGTTTCCATCATGGTTTATATTGGTTACAAAGATAAATGGTTGATCACTACACATATAGTTTAATTATGAGTTTAAGCACTAGATATTTCTTAGGTTTAATTAGTGAAGCATAGAATTAAGCTAATGAGAAATTCTAGGGTTCTAATTATATTCACCTGATGGTACTTGGTTCAAATCTCAATTATGGTCTGGTTTTATAATTGTAATCACCCAAGTGATTCACAACCAGGTTTGAGATATAATTCTGGGTAGTAGAATTGAGATGCCATCATATTGCATTTGCTAGGGTTTAATCTCCCCTAACCAAGGTAATATGATTACTTGCTTAATTGTTCATGTGCTCCTTTAATTACTAAGGATTTGAGAATTGGTTTTATCTTTTACCATTTAACTTCTTTTATTATCCGCAATCAATCATTGAAATAACTGCATTGGTTATAGCTCTTTTTATAGTTAACTTTGGTCATATGGATGGATGGTTTCTCACCATATAAATTATAGAGTTTGACTCTAAGGTTTTCTTGTTTTCTTTAACTGAGGAATAAGTGAAAGTAGATAGGATTCTACTTATGATTACCAAGGGGTTTACAAGTTAAGGTTAGGATATAAGCCTAGGGTTGCTTACTAGTGTTCTCCCTATAATTTCATGTGGATAATGATATCTGCTTATCCTATTAGGGTTTAACTTATCCTCACATACTTCAAGAGCATGTTCATGGATTAGACATGATCAACTTGTTCTTAATATCTCTACCTCAAGTTCTTAGGGTTTATGATCATCACTTAATTTATATTGTTCAAGGTTTGGCTTCCTAAAGTATTGCTAATGGAATGGTTTATTCTAGGGTTTATGGTGTATTCACCATATCTTAATAGATATCAAGTCTAAAACTCCACTTGGCTATCTTGGTTGAATTAATCTCCTCATTACTTTATCAATTCATGGATATGTTATTATTCTATGTGATATTAGGTTATCTCACCACTCCAAGGGAATTGGTTTACAACCTAATACTTTAGTTCAAAGGTTGTCCTTTATTCTGAAATAAACAGAACTAGGATTAGTATGAATGGTCTCTCTCATTTGGGAAGGACTTCAATTCTAACCTAAGGTTATCCTCCATAGAGAATGGTGTGATCATCAATATCTATGTTTAACATAAATGGGTTCTTTCTCTAGGGATTTTCTTGAATAATATCCTAGGGTTTCTCTTCAAAGTGATGGTTGGAATACATGGATGTATATCCAAGGTTTTAGCTTAAGGTTTTCAATTGCTTCTCTAATAAATATTATAGAACTCTCACCTCTCTAGGTTTGATGTGTACTAACTTGGAATGGAGAAGAATATCTATTTCTTGGAGTGGATCTTCTTGTTATAATTTCAATGTTGAAGTGCAATGAATACCATGAGGTTTCATGGTAGGATTATGGTTTAGTTTTAAGACATGGAGAAGATAGTCAAGAATGGTTTCTCCATTTTATTGTTTCTTGGTTGGTACTTAAACAGATGTTCTTATGTTATGGCAATGATTACCATATTATGATCTGTTATAAGATCAAATAGTAGATCATTGAGTAAGATGTTGTTGTGTTGATTATTAGTTCCATTTGATCTAACCCCTTAGATCAAATCATCTCTACCCAAAACAAAGTTTTGGCAAAGTCACATTGAGGTTTATAGCGCTTGACTTGATGAGCTACTTCAATTCCACCAAGGTCAAGTGAAACTTCAGTTAATCGTGATTGTTTTACTTTAAAGCGCGAAAATTCCCAGATTTTCTATGCATGAATGCAATGCACACATCTGTTTCCTCTATTTTTGTAACCCCAAATCCTGGGATATTACAGTCTCTACCCCTTAAACTAAACTTCGTCCTCGAAGTTTGAACTCTCTCACGTTTCGGAGTGTGGATCTGACTTGTGCAGACTATGACTTTTCTCGAACTCCGTATTGATCTTACTGGATATCATTGAATATATCGCTTGTCCAGATTCTTCTTGGAATCCATTATGGTTTGTCTCTGAACATTAGTTTCTTACTCCAGTTCTACGATACCTATCTCTGAGCCATGGCTTCTAACTTTAATTATTTGATTTCTTTCCACACTATCAGCTTGTTTCCTTTCTCATTGAAGATTCAATGATTGAGACTTCTTCTGGTGTTGCGGGTCTTATTTGAAGGCTAATTTGATAATAAACTCCTAATTGGTAAATAGGTCTTTGTTTTCCCTTACTACCAAAACTGCAATAATGGTACTTGGTAAGGTACTTACCATGGAAATGATCTTGCTGGTTTATTACACTATGAATGGATTAGACTCATTTAGTCTATCCAATCCTGGATTATAGTTGATAGCTATAACTCTTTTGGTTCTTTTAGGTTCCATGAAAGGAATCTTTCAAATGGACTTTAGTTTTGGTATAGTCAATCTCCTTCGGTCGTTGGCCTTCTCGGGCTGTATTTGGTCTACAGTATCTTCTTCGTTCAACTTCATTAAACTTAGCTGACTTGAGCTATCGTACTTCTGAGTAGATATTACTCACTTGTTCAAGTGATAATCCCATTATTACTTCCTCGAGGTATGAACCTCGGCTTCCGGTCTGACATCCTTCTGAAAGTATTGTTCAACAATCTTATGAAAATAAGATCGAACTTCCTCTCAGTTCAGACCTTCTTCATCTATCTTTCTTAAAGTATTGAGTCATTGTACATCCAACTCAATCTTTACTCTACCCCTTAGAGTTTTTCTTAAGTCCTCCAACTCCTTTTCTTCCAACCATTGGACTTATGGTTAGAATATTGGTCTGGTTCTGGCTTATGGTTTGTACCCTTCTAAGGTCTCGTGAAGGATCTGTGGTGTAACCACTCAATTGTGGACATCCAATGTGAATCCTTCGACTGAATGTTTAAATGTCACAATTATTTGGCTGACAAAATTTTATTTGTTCCGCACTTCTTGGTACGAATAATCCAATTATGGACTACTTGATACCAATTGTGGCTATTTGTTATCTAAAAGTGTACTCTATTATAGGTTTTGATCAATTGGACGAGACATCTTCTACTCTATCTTCCAGTATTGATCCTATACCAATTGTGGTCTTCTGATACCAACTGTGGTCTTCTTATATCTGCTATGATTTCATATATCATCTTCCTTCATTCAGGGTTTATTTTGCATAAAAAAACCACTAGCTGACACTATGAATATAGTATTCTGAGTGATTTCCCATGCATTCCCTCTTTTATATTAACTATGGATCTGCTTCAGCTTCACCATAATCATTATATTTCTCACCTTCATGCTTCTTTCGTACTAAAGTACTCCTCTGTTGAGGTAAGCATGAGTTTCTGATTGTACTTCCTTCAGAGTATTGTGGTTACTTCCCACAACTTTACTTCCTTTCTCTGATGAACCTTCATCTTGTCTTCGGAATCTTCCAGAATTCATCACTTCCTCACACGAATACCATTACCCTCTAGATCTATAGCATTAAGTAAGAACTTGATATAGCAACATGCATTTGCATATCAAAGTCAAACTTCATGTATGGATCTAGTCAATCAATGAAAATCCAATAAAATCCAAGAAGATTCTGCTTTGTGCATATAATACACACCACCTTAAGCCTGAATATAATAGTTGAGTAAGACATCTCTAAACATCAGGCTCTGATGTGTAGTATATAACACCACATAAGATAGGTTTATTTCGTGATACTTAGCACGAATATATGGGATTCTACTATTTGCCTCAACCTTTACCTTATTTGCACCTTTGCAATGAGATAAACTTGAAACAAAGTAGGCTAGGGTAGTTAAAGTTAATCTAATTTTTCTCTGGAAGTACTACCTAACCTCCATTTTGTTGAGGACTATCTCACATAATATGTCTAGGTTCTAACATTGCTACTCTAAACACATACTATGGAAATATAGCTCCTATACCTCCAAGTGTTTATATTATCATAAGACTATGGGCATGATGTGCTTGGCACACTTCCCATAGTTTTGGAACACAAATCTTGCACTATTATTGAACAATTGGTTTCTTATTGTTCTCCTCCTAAATGTTTATGATGTTCAATTTCATCACATAATGATTCTCAGGTGAATCATATATGATTAACATCTCTACCATGCAAGTAGACATATTTCTTCCTATCTCTCTTACTTACCTCCCATGATTGACTCATCATGGTCTATACTACCTCATATGACTCATAGTTATCACTTACTATCAAATGTTTCACAAGTATGGATAGATTTTACTTACCCATTACTTGTCTGGGTATACACCTTCTAGTAGGATATCTTTCTTATCTTTGTTACTTGATATTACTTCTATTACAAGTCTGAATAACTTTTACTTAACCATAATATGTGTTGGTATACATCTTCAAATAGGATATCTTCCTTATGGTTGTATCCTCTCTTTGGACTACCATGTATTGTATACCAACTGGGGTCTACTCATCTATTGTTTAAGGACTTCATGGTGTACTACATGTTTGGGATTAGCTAACTAACTTAATTTTATCTTGGTAAGCTAGGTAAGAAATGTTGACTCAAGTGTGTCAGGATTATTCTCAAGTGAATATCCATCTCAAGTCATAAGAAGTATTTGGTTTATCTAAAACAACTTCCTATAGACACTACCAATCCTATAGGTCTCCTTTAAAGGGTGTTAATCCTAAGGTCAAAGCATTTGCTCTGATACCAACTGTGGTGACCCGGCATACCACTGCATGGTGTAGTATGCAAGTCTGATATAACACCAATGAAACACCGTTCCACTAGTATTATATCGCTCGTAGTGGTACAACAGAAACATATGCGGTTCCAAGGCATGTCTATAGAATTACACACGGACTCGTTACATAAGATCATCACAGCCTCCTACTTTACAATGAGGTAAAACTGCAGATAACTCCAGAAGAACGACTCGTAGTCTAATCCTATCACGAACTCTATTTGTAGAGTATTTAACTAGCTATAGAGGCTATGAATAGATTCTAGCTAAATAGGTGCTAAGTTTAGGAAGCTAGTTCCTTTCTATTGCTAATTTAGGTTTTATCCTTGTTGGATGTGGTGTTTGACTCTTCTGTGTGGGTCTTGTCCCTTAAAGTAGTTGATGACTCCTCGGCCTTCGAGTTGCACTGAAGATCCTCCTTCGATGCCTCCAAATCTAAGCAGGGGATTTAAGAGTGGGATGAGTACGAGCGTACTCAACAAGTTCATTATAGGAAAGAGGTGTTTAATGCACTAGCTACAGCATTAGACCGTAAAATCTAATACCAATGCAGGTTTTCATAACCATTTCTTCAAAAGGTTGCTTTTATTCGGAAGAACTATGTCCGTCAGCCTTCACCGGTTTACTAGAACTTCATGGAGCTCCTTTCCGGCCGCGTTCGCAGCTCCATATCCCGGAACGAGGAGTGACAGTCACGATTCATTACACTCGCAGAGGTGTGTTGCTTTACCCATAAGAGATCTTAACCTTGGTGCCAACCGGGCGCGCAACCCGTCCATACTTCCTATGGTGTGAGGCCCGGTATAAGGTCTAGCCAATCATGTTCCTCCGCTACCTCGAACACCCACCCGTTGCTGCAATCTCCGACCCTGGGTCCACGCCGGTCCCATTATTCCCATAGATTTCGGGGTGGACCCCGACCACGACGTCAATGCAGTGGCTCTACCATACATTCCTACGCCGCAGCTTGCAACCCATCATAGACCTCATTACCGTTGGGACTTCTACGGGTTCCCACCCCGCATCATGTCTCGCAAGATCATGTGCACCCGAGTAATGAGCATCCGTTGATGAACGAGAGGTGGAAACACTTTTGACTACTCCGTCCCACTCGGATCTTATGGTTACCACGGGTATTACGGCACAAGAATCATCGGCGACATTTGTTGTTTAATCCTAGATGGATATAAACCCTTGCAATGGAACCTCCACCATATCAACACAATCCATGGTTCCATTGCCCACCACATAGTCATATTCATAGTTATGAAAATAGTGGTTTTGCTTTTTATGCAATAGTGATAAACATAGTACTTTGCAAGTAATTTGGTAAAAATACTCAAATGGTATGAGCAAGCGATGAACTTGCCTTTCTTGACTGCAAGATTATGTAGGCAAGGTCTTCGATACGCAATAACTCCAAATTCTGAAATAGCATCATCGTCCGGTAAGGACGATGTTTAAAAGATTGGCAAGGATGCAATAATGCATAAGTATGAGATGCAATCGCTCTAAGAGTGACCTAACCCCGATGATTTAGGATCAGTGAGTTGTAATGATTGGTTTAGGGTGTGTTGCACTTTTAGAGTGATTCACAAACAAGGTTCTTATTCAGGGTTGTGTTGTTTTAGAACCATAAGCATGTGGCAAAAGGAATAGTAACAATCATACACAACCAGGAATAGTAGTTGTATAATAAGTAAAGAGCAGTTGTCAATTTTATGTCTTGTAGTGCATGGTTGATGATTACTTGCTATATTCTTCAAAAGAATAACTTTTGAAGAACATGTTCTTTAATAAAGAACAAGTATGACAATTGGGTTTGTGGGTTGCTATAATTTATTCTGGTTCCAAGTAGTTTCTGGAGTAAGTATAAGATGGATCACAACATAGTTGGATTCATCGGTAACTAGGCTTGATTGGTTTTACTTAAGCATAAGCAACTTAAGCAATTAGTTATACATGGTTGTTATCATGGTGGTTTCATCTTGTTGGTGATAGCTATGTAGGGTTTATAGGTCCTATAAGATAGGATTGAGGATACTCTCTCTTTTCTTCAAAAGAATAACTTTTGAAGAACATACTTCTTAAATAATAAGAAGTATAACAATTAGGGTTGAGGTGGTCTAGGTTTTACTGTTGGTTCTATTAAGTAAGGAATAATTGGCTCCTAAATAGGATGGTTGATTAGTATCCAACACTAGTAGGGTTTAGTGGAATATGGTTAGGTAATGCTCGTGGTTTGACATAGTTGCTCCTGAGGTTCATCACATTGGTGTGATGCTAAGTAGGAATGAATAAGAATAATGGCTTTGGTAATAGGATCTAGGGTTTACACTTGGTTGGCCCTACTTGATTATTTAGGTCTGATGAAAATGATCACATGGGATACCCATATATTAGTGATAGGTCTTCTACATTTTATGTGGCCAAGACAAGTATTTAGTGGCTGTTAGGATTCTATGCTTTGAAATAAGGTACCATGATCACATGTTCTAACCTAGGTTTTAGTTTTAGAGGCAATTTATGGTTCACATGTAATAATGGAACTAGGGCTCCTAATGATTTTAGGGTTTTAGGGATCACATGAAATGATGAGGTTATCACTTTATTTATAATGAAACTAGGGTTTCTTAATTACCCTATAATTATTGGATTACTAACTTCATTATAAAGTTGAAGTTATTAATAACTTAGAAATAAAAATAATATTGAATTTGGCTTTTTATTATTTTTGTAAACAATTAATAATTAGGGTAATTATTAATCAGGGTTTAAATCTCTCTAATAATGATTTAACAAAATAACAAATAAAAAATTAGTTTTAATGTTTTCTTTATTTATTTACTGGTTTTTATTTAGTTTTGGAAATTTTTACTAATTAAAATTAAAGGCTTAAATAACAAGTATTAAATAATTAATTTTTTTATTAAAAATAAAAATTTCATTTTATATTTTTATTGGATAGAGTTTTCTTTCAAGAATTTTAATATCTTATTTACATTTTTCTGACTTAAATTGAATTTTCTAGATTTATTTGAAGTTGCAGTAATTTTCTGGTATTTGAAATAAAACGGAATTTACTAATTACACCCGTGCCTGTCCTACTCACAGCCACAGACAGGTGGGCCAGAGCCACGCTGGCTGCCACGCAGGCGACGACGTGGCGACCATGGCCAGTACCGACGGCCAGTCAAGGATGTCGCCGGCGATGGAGGGTTTTCGCGGGGCTCTGCGTGTGCTCGTTGGATCCAGGGGAACAAGGCGAACCTAATAGTGGCGGTGCCCCCTCCGAATGGTAACCGGAGGGTGGCCGGCGACGTGGTGCTGCGGAGGTGCTCACGGGCTAGCGATGCGGCGGCGCTACAGCGTGTAATCGAGCAAAGCGAGCTTTTCACGAGGTAGAGTGGCTCACCGCGAGTACGACGCGCGTGACGGCGAGGTCGATGGAGGTCTGCTTCGCCGGAATTCATAGCTCCGGCCGTCGGAATGGCGAGCTCGGTGAGGGCGTTGCAGGACGCTTCGGCTCAATTCCTTTTGCACCGTGAACATGTCGAGGACGGCGAAGACGATGGTGGCTACGGCTTGGCCAGGGGAGGTCTCCACCGGCGGCGATTGAAGATGGCCGGGTCGGCCAGGGTTTCAATTTGGGGGAGAAATGGAGAGAGAGAGAGAGAGGTCGGCGTTAGGGTTTGTCCTGGGGTTTATATAGGCGCTCGGACGATCCTCGTCACGTCATCGTTCAAGGAGGAGGTGCCAGCGAGAGGGAGAAGGAGAGCACGTTGTCGTGCTGTCCTCCATGCCGAAGGAGAGGATGAGGACGATCCCCCTCTCGTTGATATTTCAACGAAGGGGTATGGGCTGTTGTTGGGCTGGTGCTTGGGCCGTGGTGCTGGGCTGCTCTGCAGGCTGCTGCTGGGCTGGGGTGGCCCGAGAGGTACGCCTCCCCTTCTCTCTTATTTTCTTTTCTGTTTTCTTTTTCTCTTTTTAATTTTTCTTATTTGAATTCAAATTCAAACTTTGTTATTTTTGCAGGCTTCTCAACTAGGTTAATTTCATCAAGTTGCAGAACAATGGTTATTACATCATTCTTTATATTTATAATAAGTAGTTTATATCAGATTACATTTCATACTTGTTGGCTTATTTAAAATAGCAATTAAACATGAGTTTATATTGTCATTTTACTTTCCTTTTTCTTATGAATCAAATACTTTGAAATGATTAGAGTTGATACTCTGAACTCAAAGTATTACAGAGATTGTTATTAGGGCTTGGTTTCTATTTGAGGATTTTGTCACTTGCATATGATTTTATGTGAGCACACAATTATTAGGGTTTTATCATTTCTAGTATAACCCCCTTATTAAGGTTAATACTATCACTACATTTGGAAGTATCTCAGTAGGTTTTGTTTCCATCATGGTTTATCTTGGTTACAAAGATAAATGGTTGATCACTACACATATAGTTTAATTATGAGTTTAAGCACTAGATATTTCTTAGGTTTAATTAGTGAAGCATAGAATTAAGCTAATGAGCAATTCTAGGGTTCTAATTATATTCACCTAATGGTACTTGGTTCAAATCTCAATTATGGTCTGGTTTTATAATTGTAATCACCCAAGTGATTCACAACCAGGTTTGTGATATAATTCTGGGTAGTAGAATTGAGATGCCATCATATTGCGTTTGCTAGGGTTTAATCTCCCCTAACCAAGGTAATATGATTACTTGTTTAATTGTTCATGTGCTCCTTTAATTACTAAGGATTTGAGAATTGGTTTTATCTTTTACCATTTAACTTCTTTTATTATCCGCAATCAATCATTGAAATAACTGCATTGGTTATAGTTCTTTTTATAGTTAACTTTGGTCATATGGATGGATGGTTTCTCACCATATAAATTATAGAGTTTGACTCTAAGGTTTTCTTGTTTTCTTTAACTGAGGAATAAGTGAAATGTAGATAGGATTCTACTTATGATTACCAAGGGGTTTACAAGTTAAGGTTAGGATATAAGCCTAGGGTTGCTTACTAGTGTTCTCCCTATAATTTCATGTGGCTAATGATATCTGCTTATCCTATTAGGGTTTAACTTATCCTCACATACTTCAAGAGCATGATCATGGATTAGACATGATCAACTTGTTCTTAATATCTCTACCTCAAGTTCTTAGGGTTTATGATCATCACTTAATTTATATTGTTCAAGGTTTGGCTTCCTAAAGTATTGCTAATGGAATGGTTTATTCTAGGGTTTATGGTGTATTCACCATATCTTAATAGATATCAATTCTAAAACTCCACTTGGCTATCTTGGTTGAATTAATCTCCTCCTTACTTTATCAATTCATGGATATGTTATTATTCTATGTGATATTAGGTTATCTCACCACTCCAAGGGAATTGGTTTACAACCTAATACTTTAGTTCAAAGGTTGTCCTTTATTCTGAAATAAACAGAACTAGGATTAGTATGAATGGTCTCTCTCATTTGGGAAGGACTTCAATTCTAACCTAAGGTTATCCTCCATAGAGAATGGTGTGATCATCAATATCTATGTTTAACATAAATGGGTTCTTTCTCTAGGGATTGTCTTGAATAATATCCTAGGGTTTCTCTTCAAAGTGATGGTTGGAATACATGGATGTATATCCAAGGTTTTAGCTTAAGGTTTTCAATTGCTTCTCTAATAAATATTATAGAACTCTCACCTCTCTAGGTTTGATGTGTACTAACTTGGAATGGAGAAGAATATCTATTTCTTGGAGTGGATCTTCTTGTTATAATTTCAATGTTGAAGTGCAATGAATACCATGAGGTTTCATGGTAGGATTATGGTTTAGTTTTAAGACATGGAGAAGATAGTCAAGAATGGTTTCTCCATTTTATTGTTACTTGGTTGGTAGTTAAACAGATGTTCTTATGTTATGGCAATGATTACCATATTATGATCTGTTATAAGATCAAATAGTTGATCATTGAGTAAGATGTTGTTGTGTTGATTATTAGTTCCATTTGATCTAACCCCTTAGATCAAATCATCTCTACCCAAAACAAAGTTTTGGCAAAGTCACATTGAGGTTTATAGCGCTTGACTTGATGAGCTACTTCAATTCCACCAAGGTCAAGTGAACCTTCAGTTACTGTGACTGTTTTACTTTAAAGCGCGAAAATTCCCCGGATTTGCTATGCATGAATGCAATGCACACATCTGTTTCCTCTATTTTTGTAACCCCAAATCCTGGGATATTACAAAAGGTAAGCCTGGATCCTTCATAGTCACTCTAAAATGAAGATTTTGGGAGGTTTTTGAAATTTCCATGTTTGAAACACAAAACCACTTCTCTTCATGCTTGACTTCATAAGACAGAGTTTAGGGTTAGGGCCAGGGTAGATACATGATTTGTCTTTGTTTGAATATGTTTAGACCTTGTTTATCAACTTGAATGCTTACTATATGACATGAGAATACTATGTGCTTTAGTTTTCATTTTTTTGAATTTTTTTGAATTTTTATGCGCATTTGAATCTTGGTCAAATCCTAGGTACGGTTTGACCAAGATTTGAACAAGTTTAAAACATGAAAATAAAAGGTAATCCCGACCTGGATCCTTTAGTCAATCTAAAATGAAGCTTTTAGGGGTTCTTCAAATTTCCATGTTTGAAACCCAAAACCACTCCCTCTTCATGCTTGACTTCGTAAGATAGAGTTTAGGGTTAGGGCTAGATACGTACATGATTTTTCTAAGTATTTTTATGCCCATTTGAATCCTAGTCAAATCCTAAGTTTGACCAAGATTTGAACAAGTTTAAAACATGAAAATGAAAAGGTAAGCCTGGATCCTTCTTAGTCACTCTAAAATGAAGCTTTTGGGAGGTTTTTGAAATTTCCATGTTTGAAACCCAAAACAACTTCTCTTCATGCTTGATCGACTTCATAAGATAGAGTTTAGGTTTAGGGTAGATACATGTTTGTCTGGTTTGAAAATATTTAGACCTTGTTTATCAACTTGAATGCTTACTATATGACATAAGAATACTATGTGCTTTGGTTTTCATTTTTTCCATTTTTACTGAATTTTTATATATGCCCATTTGATCTTGGTCAAATCCTAGGTTTAACCAAGATTTAATTAAACAAGTTTAAAACATGAAAATGAAAAGGTAAGCATGCATCCTGCTTCTTAGTCACTCTAAAATGAAGCTTTTAGGAGGTTTTTGAAATTTCCATGTTTGAAACCCAAAACCACTTCTCTTCATGCTTGACTTCGTAAGATATATAGAGTTTATTAGGGTTAGGGGTAGATACATGATTTGTATGGTTTGAATATGTTTAGACCTTGTTTATCAACTTGAATTCTTACTATATGACATAAGAATACTATATGCTTTGGTTTTCATGTTTTGTTTTTTTCTTAATTTTTATGCCCATTTGATCTTGGTCAAATCCTAAGTTTGACCAAGATTTGAACAAGTTTAAAACATGAAAATGAAAAGGGTATGCCTGGATCCTTCTTAAGTCACTCTAAAATGAAGCTTTTGGGAGGTTTTTGAAATTTCCATGTTTGAAACCCAAAACCACTTCTCTTCATGCTTGGCTTCGTAAGATAGAGTTTAGGATTAGGGGTAGATACGTACATGATTTTTCTAAGTATTTTTGCACCCATTTGAATCTTGGTCAAATCCTAAGTTTGAGCAAGTTTGAACAAGTTTAAAACATGAAAATGAAAAGGGTAAGCTTGGATCCTTCATAGTCACTCTAAAATGAAGCTTTTGGGAGGTTTTTGAAATTTCAATGTTTGAAACCCAAAACCACTTCTCTCATGCTTGTTTATGGTTAGGGGGTAGATACACGATTTGTCTGGTTTAAATATGTCTAGACCTTGTTTATCAACTTGAATGCCTTACTATATGACATAAGAAGACCATGCGCTTTGGTTTTTCATTTTTTTAATTGTTATGCCCATTTGAATCTCTTGGTCAAATCCTAGCTAGGTTTGACAGAGATTTAAACAAGTTTAACACATGAAAATGAAAAGGTAAGCTTGTATCCTTCTTACTCACTCCAAAATGAAGCTTTGGGGGGGGGGGTTCTTGAAATTTCCATGTTTGAAACCCAAATGTCATATAGTAAGCATTCAAGCTGATAATGTCATGTAAATGAGTTAACTTGGCTTTCCTACCCTTGAACCCATAGGAAACTTTGTACTAATACAAGTATAATGATCACCCTAGTTATTACACCAACAGGTCTGTCACTTACGTGTGGTTCCCATGCGTGAGGTCCCACACTTCAGTGAGCACAAGTCATGTGCGGTCGGTAGGCAAACTCCCATCTTCTTTGTCAAGAGAAGACGCATCAAAACTCCCCCCTCTCTCTCTCTCCAGTTATCCACCTCCGCTGGCTGCCGGTTTTGGCATTGCGCTCGGAGGCCATGGTGTGCACGCACTGTAGCCATGGCGATTTGGTCGCGCTAAGTGGTTCGTCCCCGGCTGCGACGAGGATCAATCTGGGCGGTGGCTGTTAAGGACCCAATCGCATTTCTTGCTTTCAGCGTGGGGTCTTCCATGTAAAAGTTAGGGATTTAGATGAAATTTTCCTGTTTATTCTGTGTCTTGTTGTAAACTGTGTTCTGGTGCGTATTGGAAGTCTGAGTCCTTGAGGATCCTTCGGTTGTCCCTCTCTCTCTCAAAAAAGAAAAAAAAGATCTCTCTCATTATCGGGCTCGCTCGCTCGCACCTCCTGCGCACTGGCAAACCCTGAAAAAGGTCAGACACCATAAATAAGAGGGCCCCACTCACTTCTCTCCCTTCGTCTCCTTCCGTGTGATCCCTCTTCCTCCGAGTTTCACTGGACGGGCAAACACATGTGCTGCCTACAAATATTCGACCCCTTTGCATGGATAATCATGTCGACCATTTTTACCTGGTTTTGAAATAAATAAAATGAAAATGAAGAAAACCTCAAAAATGAAACCCTTCCGCATTGAGTGCTTATAGGTGTACTAGTTGACAGGGAAAATAAGAAACCCGTGATAGGGTAGTAAAAAACAAAATGTCTTCACAAAACGGACTATCGTGTATGAAGATTCATGGGTTTCAAGCCAACAAATGGCATAGTTATGGCCATATTTGTGGCATAGTTTGTTATAATGTGCCCAAATTGGGCATGGTGGTGCATCTTGCCATTCCCAACAATGTTGCCGACTAGACTTTTCAACTTTTCGGTATATAAAAACTCATTTTCATTTTCTAGATGACAAAATAGGTTTATTTTGTGAATGGGGTACATAAGATACGGCTCAAAATGGCGCCTCTACATTTTTAAGATAAATTAGCCACATATTAGTGAAAATTCCCAACTCTTTACGTTTTTAGTGCTTTCTAGCTAGTTTCACACATTTAAATGACTTTATGCTGATTTATTGAAAGTAATTCCAATTTGAAATGTAGGTGTGTTATAACTTCGTCCTATAAATCCCCAAAAATCATTTTTAAATACATATTACTTACTATATGTCTGGACCCGCCATGTTCATCAAGTTGAATGTTGCTTACTATATATGACATAAGAAGGCTATGTGCTTTGGTTTTTGATTTTTTGATTTTTTTTGAATTTTTATGCCCATTTGAGTCTTGGTCAAATCCAAGATTTAAACAAGTTTAAACATGAAAATGAAAAGGTAAGCCTGGATCCTTCTTAGTCACTCTAAAATGAAGCTTTGGGGGGTTCTTGAAATTTCCATGTTTGAAACCCAAAACCATTTCTCTTCATGCTTGACTTCATATATAAGACAAAGCTAGTTTAGGGTGTTTTAGGTCACGATGGCAATTTTATCCATGGATCCGGGTATCCACGGATATCCGGCCCATCGGACACGGGTATGGAAAGCCGATTGTGTCCACGGATTTCATGGGGCGGATATCCAATAATTCATGGAGCGGGCACGGGCAAAGGTTTTGCCCCGTGGATATTCGATGGATATCCGGGTAATATGTCGGACCCACATGTCAGTGACACATAGGATTTTAACTAGTCTAGATAAGGCCCAAATCACCAGAAGCCCTTAATTTAAGCATTACGATTTTATACTCTAGTAATCTAGTTATACCAATAGCTGCATCCCTTGGAAAAAAAAACAGCAGCCGCACGAGCATGACTTCACGAGGCACGAGTCTCCCATGAGAGTCCCCTCGATCTCCCTATCGGTAATTGCTCCGCCTCCTCGATCTCCCTAATCCTTAAACCGCTCAACCTCCCTCATCCTTAAATCGATGGATTCTCCTCCCGTGAGAGTCCCCTCGCCAATCCTCTGCCGATCCTCTCCCACGCCGCGAGGGATGGTGTGATCGTGTGAGATTTGATATATTATAAGTACTATGTGATTGATATATTGTGGCATTGATATTCCTATGAATTTTCGACAAAATTATTGTTGAAATGCTACTGAAATAATGTCGAAATGCTGCCAAAATATTCATGTTAGCTTATTATTTCTGAAATGCAAGTGAAATATTGTTGAAATGCTACTGAAATTTTATGGGCATGGATATCCATGGATATCCGGGTATCCAGCGGATTTGGATTTGGAGTGATATCCATGCCCATGGATACTTTCGTGGACGGGGCAGAGCGAGGTTGATGGATTTGGGCATGGATCTGGTTTTTCTATATCCGTCCAAACCCGCTCCATTGCCATCCTTAGTTTTAGGGGGTAGATACATGATTTGTCGGGTTTGAATATGTCTAGACATGCTTGTTTATCAACTTGAATGCTTACTATATGACATAAGAAGACTATATGTGCTTTGGCTTTTTATTTTTTATTTTTTTCTGAATGTTTATGCCCATTTGAATCTTGTTCAAATCCTATGTTTGACCAAGATTTAAACAAGCATAAATCCTGAAAATGAAAAGGTAAGCTTGGATCCTTCTTACTCACTCTAAAATTAAGCTTTTGGGAAGTTTTTGAAATTTCCATGTTTGAAACCCAAAACCACTTCTCTCCATATGCTTGACTTCATAAGACATAGTCAAGGGTTAGGGGGTAGATACATGCTTTTCTGTTTTGAATATGTCTAGACCTTGTTCATCAACTTGAATAATGCTTACTATATATATATGACATATAAGAAGCTAGGCTATGTGCTTTGGTTTTCATTTTTTGATTTTTTCTAAATGTTTATGCCCATTTGAATCTTGGTCAAATCCTAGATTTGACCAAGATTTAAGCAAGTTTAAAACACATGAAAATGAAAAGGAAAGCATGGATCCTTCTTAGTGTCATTCTAAAATGAAGCTTTTGGGGGGTTCTTGAAATCTCAATGTTTGAAACCGAAAACCACTTCTCTTCATGCATGGTTTACTTCATAAGACAGAGTTTAGGGTTAGGGGTAGATACATGATTTGTCGGGTTTGAATATGTCTACACATGCTTGTTTATCAACTTGAATGCTTACTATATGACATAAGAAGACTATGTGTGTGTTGGTCAAATCTTATGTTTGACCAAGATTTAAACAAGCATAAATCCTGAAAATGAAAAGGTAAGCTTGTATATATCCTTCTTATTCACTCTTAAATTAAGCTTTTGGGATGTTTTAGAAATTTCCATGTTTGAAATCCAAAACCACTTCTCTTCATGCTTGACTTCATAAGACATAGTTAAGGGTTAGCGGGTACGTACATACATGCTTTTTCTGTTTTGAATGTCTAGACCTTGTTCATCAACTTGAATGCTTACTGTATATATATATATATATATATATATATATATATATGACATAAGAAGGCTATGTGCTTTGGTTTTCATTTTTTGATTTTTTTCTGAATGTTTATGCCCATTTGAATCTTGGTCAAGTCCTAGGTTTTGACCAAGATTTAAGCTAGTTTAAACACGTGAAATGAAAAGGCAAGCCTGGATCCTTCTTAGTCATTCTAAAATGAAGCTTTTGGGGGTTCTTGAAATCTCAATGTTTGAAACCCAAAACCACTTCTCTTCATGCTTGACTTCATAAGACAGAGTTAAGGGTAAGGGGTAGATACATGCTTTTTCTGTTTTGAATATGTCTAGACCTTGTTCATCAACTTGAATGCTTACTATATATATATGACATAAGAAGGCTATGTGCTTTGGTTTTCATTTTTTTATTTTTTTCTGAATGTTTATGCCCATTTGAATCTTGGTAAAGTCCTAGGTTTTGACCAAGATTTAAGCTAGTTTAAACACATGAAATGAAAAGGCAAGCCTGGATCCTTCTTAGTCATTCTAAAATGAAGCTTTTGGGGGGTTCTTGAAATCTCAATGTTTGAAACCCAAAACCACTTCTCTTCATGCTTGACTTCATAAGACAGAGTTAAGGGTTAGGGGTAGATACATGCTTTTTTCTGTTTTGAATATGTCTAGACCTTGTTTATCAACTTGAATGCTTACTATATATGACATAAGAAGGCTATGTTCTTTGGTTTTTTTTTTAATTTTATGCCCATTTGAATCTTGGTCAAATACTAGCCATGTTTGACCAAGATTTAAACAATTTTAAAACATGAAAATGAAAAGGCAAGCATGCATGGATCTTTTTTAGTCACTCTAAAATGAAGCTTTTGGGAGGTTCTTGAAATTTCCATGTTTGAAACCAATAGGACTTCTCTTCATGCTAGATCAACTTCATAAGATCGACCGACTTTATGGTTAGAGGGTAGATACATGCTTTTTCTGTTTTGAATATGCCTAGACCTTGTTCATCAATTTGAAATTTCCATGTTTGAAACCCAAAACCACTTCTCTTCATGCTTGACTCCATAATACGGAGTTTAAGGTTAGGGCCGGGGTAGATACATGATTTTTCTAGTTTGAATATGTCTAGACCATGTTTATCAACTTGAATGCTCATGCATTATAATATGACATAAAAAGGCTATGTGCGTTTTTTATTTTTTTATACCCATTTGAATCTTGGTCAAATCCTAGTTTTGACCAGGATTTAAACAAGTTTAAAACATGAAAATAAAAAGGTAAGCCTGTATCCTTCTTTGTCACTCTAAAATGAAGCTTTTGGGAGCTTTTCTGGTTTGAATATGTCTAGACCTTGTTTATCAACTTCAATTCTTACTATATGACATAAGAAGACTATGTGCTTTGGTTTTTCATTTTTTTGATTTTTTTTGAATGTTTATGCCCATTTGAATCTAAAGGTGAGAGAACACGTTAAAGGTTATTCTAACAAAGGTCATGCTTGGAATCTTACCTATGTATTATTGTAATCACAAATGTGAATTGAAAATATGTGCATCTCTATAAACCATAAACCCTAATCCTAACTATATAGAAAAAGATGAACAATCCATGCATTTCAATTGCCTTTTTTGATCCACCTTTGGCTGGATTTAAAATTGGGGGGGGTGGGGGTAGGGGACGAGTGTGTTTCTTTGGATGCCTCTCTCGTATTTGCTAGTTTTGGGGGGTCACAAAGATTCAGGGTAGCATCATGCCCACCCCCCACCCTTCACGCGCGGAAAAAGTGTTAGGCGAGTAGTAAAATGGCATGAACAACAAGTTTCAAGTAAAATTTCGAATATAACCAGAATGTACCAATTGATATATGAGTTAACTTGGCTTCATGGAAAAAAATAATGTCGTGTAAATGAGTTAACTTGGCTTTCGTACCCTTGAATCCATAGGAAACTTCGTACTAATGTAGTATAATAATCAACCGAGTTTTTACACCAACAGGTCTGTCACTTACGTGTGGTGCCCATGCGTGAGGTCCCACTCTTCAGTGAGCACAAGTCAAGTGCAGTAGGTACGCAAACTCCAAGCCATCTTCTTTGTCAAGAGAAGATGCATCAGGATGCGTATTGGAAGTCTCTGGGTCCTTCAGGATCCTTCGGTTGTCCCTCTCACAAAAAAAAATCTCTCATTCTCGGCCTCGCTCGACTCGCTCGCTCGCTCGCACCTCCTGCTCACTGACAAAACCTGCACAACAGTCAACACCGTGTTTGAAACCCAAAACCACTTCCCTTCATGCTTGACATCGTAAGATAGAATTTAGGGTTAATTAGTGGTAGATACGTACATGATTTTTCTAAGTATTTTTACGCCCATTTGAATCTTGGTCAAATCATAAGTTTGACCAAGATTT
The DNA here is from genome assembly GCF_022539505.1 of Lolium rigidum. NCBI lineage: Eukaryota > Viridiplantae > Streptophyta > Magnoliopsida > Poales > Poaceae > Lolium > Lolium rigidum. The sequence continues at coordinate 111,583,846 of NC_061512.1, read as the reverse complement.
GAACAAGTTTAAAACATGAAAATGAAAAGGGTATGCCTGGATCCTTCTTAAGTCACTCTAAAATGAAGCTTTTGGGAGGTTTTTGAAATTTCCATGTTTGAAACCCAAAACCACTTCTCTTCATGCTTGACTTTACAAGACAAAGTTTATGGTTAGGGGGTAGATACATGATTCGTCTGTTTTAAATATTTCTAGACCATGTTTATCAACTTGAATGCCTTACTATATGACATAAGAAGACCATGCGCTTTGTTTTTTTTTTGAATTCTTATGCCCATTTGAATCTCTTGGTCAAATCCTAGATAGGTTTGACCAAGGTTTAAACAAGTTTAACACATGAAACTAAAAAGGTAAGCTTGTATCCTTCTTAGTCACTCCAAAATGAAGCTTTTGGGATGGTTTTTGAAATGTCCATGTTTGAAACCCAAAACAACTTCTCATCGTGCTTGACTTCATAAGACATAGTTTAGGGTTAGGGGGTAGATACATGATTTTTGTGGTTTGAATATGTCAGACCTTGTTTATCACCTTGAATGCTTACTATATGACATAAGAAGATGATGTGTTTTTTTTATTGTTTTTTTGAATTTTTATGCACATTTGAATCTTGGTCAAATCATAGGTTTGACCACGATTTAAACATGTTTAAAACATGAAAATGAAAAAGTAAGCCTGGATCCTTCTTAGTCACTCCAAAATGTACCAATTGATAGATGAGTTAACTTGGCTTCATGGAAAAAATAATGTCATGTAAATGAGTTAACTTGGCTTTCGTACCCTTGAATCCGTAGGAAACTTTGTACAAATGTAGTAGTATAATAATAATCAACCGAGTTTTTACACCAACAGGTCTGTCACTTACGTGTGGTGCCCATGCGTGAGGTCCCACACTTCAGTGATCTCAAGTCAAGTGCGGTAGGTACGCAAACTCCAAGCCATCTTCTTTGTCAAGAGAAGACGCATCAGGATGTGTACTGGAAGTCTCTGGGTCCTTCAGGATCCTTCGGTTGTCCCTCTCTCACAAAAAAAATATCTCTCATTCTCGGCCTCGCTCGACTCGCTCGCTCGCTCGCACCTCCTGCTCACTGACAAAACCTGCACAACTGTCAACATCATCACCCGAAAAAGGGGAGACACCATAATTCTATCTCTTCTTCTCTCCTTCCGACTTCCGAGTGACCCCTCTTCCTCCGAGTTTCACTCGACGGGAAAACACACGTGTGCTGCATAGTAATAATAAAAAAGTAGAAAAATCGATTTTTGGCTACTAATATAAAATTAAATAAGTTGAACTAGTATTCCTCTAAAAAAATCATTTTGGTATACGTTGTTATATACTTTTCATAGCTATAGTGCATCACAAATTCATGATTTCATGCTTTGCTTTTCCAATTTCGATTTTTTCTAACCACCTTCTCTTTGATTTCAAATTTAGGTCAAACTATTGGTGCATGGTATGTGTTATACTTGAATTGGATGATGCGTGCGCACATGTTTTGCCATTGTTTTGGGCTTCCACACAACTTTGGGGCATCCAAGTATTTAAGTTACCTTGTTTTTTCTTGAATTGTAATTCATGTACCATTCCTCCCAATTTTTATGCCCATTTGAATCTTGGTCGAATCATGATTTGTCTTTGTTTGAATATGTAGACCTTGTTTATCAACTTGAATGCTTACTATATGACATGAGAATACTATGTGCTTTAGTTTTCATTTTTTTGAATTTTTTTGAATTTTTATGCGCATTTGAATCTTGGTCAAATCCTTGGTTTGACCAAGATTTAAACAAGTTTAAAACATGAAAATGAAAAGGTAAGAATGGATCCTTCTTAGTCACTCTAAAATGAAGCTTTTGGAAGGTTTTTGAAACTTCCATGTTTGAAACCCAAAACCACTTCTCTTCATGCTTGACTTCATAAGACAAAGTTTAGGGTTAGGGTAGATACATGATTTTTCTTGTTTGAATATGTCTAGACCTTTGTTTATCAACTTGAGTGCTTACTATATGACATCAGAAGACTTTGTGTTTGGTTTTTTTTTAATTTGTTATGCCCATTTGAATCTTGGTCAAATCCTAGGTTTGACCAATATTCAAACCAGTTTAAAACATGAAAATGAAAAAGTAAGCCTGGATTCTTCTTAGTCACTCCAAAATGAAGCTTTTAGGAGGTTTTTTAAATTTCCATGTTTGAAACCCAAAACCACTCCTCTTAATGCTTGACTTCATAAGACAGAGTTTAGGGTTAGGGGCCAAGTATATACATGATTTTTCTTGTTTAAATATGTCTAGACTTTGTTTATCAACTTGAATGCTTACTATATGACATCAAACGACTATGTGTTTGGTTTTGATTTTTTTTTTGAATTTGTTATGTCCATTTGAATCTTGGTCAAATCCTAGGTTTGACCAAGATTTAAACCAGTTTACAAGATGAAAATGAAAAAGTAAGCCTGTATTCTTCTTAGTCACTCCAAAATGAAGCTTTTGGGAGTTTTTTAATTTCCATGTTTGAAACCCAAAACCAGTTTTCTTCATGCTTGACTTCATAAGACATAGTTTAGGGTTAGGGGGTATATACATGATTTTTCAGGTTTGAATATGTTTAGACTTCGTTGATCAACTTTAATGCTTACTATATGACATAAGAAGCTTATGTGCTTAGGTTTTTTATTTTTTTGATTTCTTTTTTGAATTTTTATGCCCATTTGAATCCTGGTCAAATCCTTTGTTTGACCAAGATTTAAACAAGTTTAAAACATGAAAATTAAAAAGTAAGCCTCACTCCTTCTTAGTCATGAAAATGAGTTAACTTGGCTTTCCTACCCTTGAATCCATAGTAAACTTTGTACTAATGCAGTATAATAATCACCCGAGTTTTTACACCAACAGGTCTGTCACTTACGTGTGGTGCCCATGCGTGAGGTCCCAAACTTCAGTGAGCACAAGTCACATGCGGTAGGCAGGCAAAATCCCCGATCAATCCGGGCGGTGGCTGTTAAGGACCCGATCACATTTCTTGCTTTCATACTGGGGGTCTACCATGTAAAAGTTTGTTCTTTTTGGATGCATCACTCGTATTTGCAAGTTTTTTGGGGGTCCCGCAAATTCAGGGTAGCATCATGCCCCCTTCCCACGCCAACACAAACAGAGTTCAACACAACCTAATTAAGCAAGGTTCAACACAAACATAGTTCAACAACCCCTAATTAAGCTAATAGGTTCACCACAAACGCTGCTGAGCAGAAAACATAAACAGAGTTCAACAAAAGATGCTGCTTTTGAAGCAGTAGGAGAGACAAACATGCACAACAGTTACGGAGTATATTTACCATCTTCTTCCCGTCGCCTCCTCCCGGTCCCGCTTCTTCTGCTTCTTGCTGCCCATACCTTTAACCTTTGGTGGCTTGGGCTTGGGAGGAGGCACACGACCGGTCTCGATAGCTTGGTTCAGTTTCTTCCTTAGGAATAGCCCATAGGCCATGTGGTTGGCTATGAAGCCGGATCGGTTAACAGTTTCCCCAACTTTGACATAGCCGGACCCACCAGCTTCGGCATGCTGCAGGACGCTTTGAAAGTCAACCTTTATGCTCTTTGTGCAGAAGGGGCAGCTGTTCCTGGCACCAGTCCAGGGTTCACTCCAATACTTGTCGAACTTCCCCGCCTTAAGCTTGTTGAGAGTGGCCCTGGCCTTCCTATGACGCGACTCGACATCGCTGTCAACCTCATCAGTAGCAACCTGATACATGCCAAATAAACAGGTGAAGCAAATATGTAGCAGTTGCAACTAATACTGAATATTATTCTAAAAAGATTCTGACGCTAATTCAAAACCCTATAGCGCAAAAAAAAGAGGGAGAGACCATAGAGCAAATCGATACAGGGCTATGTTGAATAAGGGAGAGAGGTGAATCGGATGTGAAGCAAATATGTAGCAGTTGGAACTAATACTGAATATGAATCTAAAAATATTCTGACGCTAATTCAAAACGCTATACCGCAAAAAAAAGAGGGAGAGACCATAGCGCAAATCGATACAGGGCTATGTTGAATAAGGGAGAGAGGTGAATCGGAACATACTTCCTCCCCCTCGTCGACGATATTCTCGTCGAAGGTCGGCGGCGGCGGCTCAAAGATGAGTTCAACCTCGTCCTCGTCATCTAGCGGATGCTTCCCAAGAGAGTGGACCCATCTACCAACAACATCAGATGCCGATGAGCGACCGATGGCCCGACCTTCGGCAATGGCCTCCGCTTCGTCTTTGGCATCCGCTGCGTCGATGATCGCCGCCGTTGCGGCCATGCGTGCTGCGGTCGCGGCTCTGGCCGCCTCCTCTGCGGCTAAGGCCAGCCGCGCGGCTTTCGCTTTCGCTGCGTTGACGGCGTCGGTTGGGCTCTCCATCGGTGGAATGGGAAGGGGAAGTGAAGAGAGGGTTTTTTCCTAGTCCATGGAGAGAGGGAGAAGTGTGGACGTGTTGCGGTTAGAAACCCACCGGCGAGCAGCGACGGGCAACACAGTAGAGCCGGGAGGCTCCCAGGACTGCGGCTGGCCCTGGTCCCTCGAGCGACGGCCCGCAAAGACTCCGGCACGCACGTCCGATGCTGGTGCAAGGGCGTGCCACCTGACCTATACCTGGTCAGGAAGGTGTTGGATTTGCCTCGCTTAGTTTCCTGCATGGCATACACGTAAACATTAAATACGAGCCTCGATCGGCTCTCGAGTTGTCTCGTGAATCGGCTCAAGGAGCCGATTCACCCATGATTCGTACGAGGTGTACGATCATATGGTGGTCCTGCTTGATCGAAATAAAGCTAAAACGACCTACTACGATTTAGGGTTTTCACCACATAATCGGAACATCCTACGCGTGATTGAGCCTGGCGGCCACGCACGGTGATCGTAAACCGACCCTAGACAAGGCCTAAAAACCAACATGAAGTTGATCCCCGGAACATCCTGTCTAGGGCTAGCAAACTACACCCTACGCGCCACTCGGATCCTTCAACCCTTTTGTAAGGCCTAACTATGCGGATATTAAACTAATCCTTGAAAAACAAGGAGCAATCATAACGGATCGGATCTACTAAATAATGATCAAGCGGGTGCCGCCCTTACACCCAAGATAGGTGTAAGGGCGGCTAGACGTCTAAGGGTTGCATGGACGAAAGCATATGATACGATGAAACAATGCTAACCCTAAAACATCTATGATAACTACGTTGCTCGCCATCAACAAGGCTTCAGCACGAGCAACGCATGAACAACGAATAAACGTGTACTGCCTAGATTGCAAGATGCGATCTAGGCAGCATGATGCTTACCCGGAAGAAACCCTCGAGACAAGGGAGTTGGCGATGCGCCTAGATTGGTTTGTGGTGAACGTGATTGTTGTTTATTTCAGAAACCCTAGATACATATTTATAGTCCGTAGACTTTCTAACGTGGGAATAATCCCAACTGGGCATGAGCCAAACTCTATCTAACCGACACGTATCCTACTATATTTACAGATACACGGGCAAACTAGCCCAAAATTTGTATACAAGGCCGATTCATGTATTTCTTCCATATGTACTCTTCAAGCCCATCTTTAATCGCGGCCCACCTCTGATCCGGTCAAATTCTGGTGATAACAG
>NC_061512.1:111515650-111578110 GCF_022539505.1 Lolium rigidum | reverse complement strand
AGACTTTTCACTCTTGTTGATCATATATCATCCTCCTCTCTTGACCCTTGAAAACTTCCTTCACACCAAACTTCTCATAAACTTCATTAGAGGGGTTAGTACTCAAAAAACGTTAATCCACTTTAGCCCCGTAGTGACACATTGCAAGTACTCAATAAAACATTAGCTACAGCTCTCCACGTCTAGAAAGCCTCACTTAAAGTCCACAAGAGACAATGCAAAAACGAGACAGAATCATCAAACAGAACAGACCTAGTAAACACGAATTTTTAAGAGGTACTTCCGTTGCTCAAATCAGAAAACTCAAAACTAATGAAAGTTGAGTACATATCTGAGGATCACTCACGTAAATTGGCAGATTTTTCTGAGTTACCTACGAGAATTATACCCAGATTCGTGACAGCCGAGAAATCTGTTTCACGCAGTAAATCCAAATCTAGCATCAATCTTCTATTAGAGACTTTACTTGGCACAACATTGCAATAAAATAAAGATAAGGAGAGGTTGCTACAGTAGTAACAACTTCCAAGACACAACAAAACAAGTAGCAAAATAAAGACATGGGTTATCTCCCAAGAAGTGCTTTCTTTATAGCCATTAAGATAGGCTTAGCAATTTTAATGATGCACTCGCAAGAAATAAGAGTTGAAGCAAAAGAGAGCATCAAGAAGAAAATTCAAAACACATTTAAGTCTAACCCACTTCCTATGCATAGGAATCTTGTACACAAATAAATTCATGAAGAACAAAGTGACAAGCATTGGAAGATAAAACAAGAGTAACTTCAAAATTTTCAGCATATAGAGAGGTGTTTTAGTACCATGCAAATTTCTACAACCATATTTTCCTCTCTCATAATAATTTTCAGTAGCTTCATGAGCCAACTCAACAATATAACTATCACATACAGCATGTTTTTCATGATCCATAAACACATAATTTTTATCAAGCTCAGAAATAATAGGATTACAACTTTCAAACCCACTTTTATCAATTATATAACAAGATGATTGATCAATCTTAAAAGATATGAGACTCCTGGATAAAGTCAAGAACTCTCCAATCCCATTTTCATTAGTAGTAAAAATAATATTATCAAGTAACATAGGACCATCATCTAGAGATTTATCATAAACATTTGCTAAACAAAACTCTTTAGTACCATGCATTTCGACATCAGGCATAAACAAAGCATTATTATAAAATTCATCAAAGTAGCATGGATTATCATAGATAACAGGAGCATAATTATTCTCACAAGTTTTACTCATAGGTACTATTTCAAGAGAATCCACAGGAACATAACATTCATCCTCCTTCGGTAAGCATGGAGGACAATCAAATAGTGTAAGAGATAAAGAGTTACTCTCATTAGAAGGTTGGCATGGGTAGCTAATCCATTCTTCCTCCTTTTGTTCATTACTCTCCTCATCTTTTTCATCCAATGAGCTTTCCGGCTCATCAATTTCCTCCTCTTTTTCATCCAATGAGCTTTTAGGTTCATCAATTTCTTCTTCCACTGGTTCCTGCAAATTGTGAGTGCATTCTTGTGCATTAATGAGTCTCTCTTTATAATCAATGATATAAGGATTATCGCTGTAACTTTCTATGCAAAATTTAAGGATAGAAGAGACATAATCTTTAAGGTCCTTACAAACAACACAAGTTTCATAATTTTTAGACATGAAGGATTCTATTTCAGAAGCTCCCATAAATAAGACAAATTGTTCTACTTCTTCGAACCCAAAATGAATATAGCTATTCCAATTATAGTTCTTAATTAAAACTTCCTCACTAAAGCCACATTGAAATTTAAGATGTTTAGTATCCTGTTTAGAGCAACAGTTTATATCATGGCGTTTAAGCAAGATTTTAGCAATTGTTTTTAGTTTTTCTATCACAGCTCTCATAACTTCACCCGCTCTTGATTCTCTATAATTATTATATAATTCTATAAGCTCCAAATAGGTTGTAGGTTCTCCCATAGCAACAGTTTTTAATTTTTCGATTTTTCAAATTTTTATGAATTTTTGGGTATATGAGAAAAGTAAAACAGAACAAAAAGAAACCTAGCAAAAGTAAACCAAGCAAAATAATACTAGACAGAAATAAACTAAGCACAAAGAAACTAAGCAAAAGTAAACTAAGAAAACAAAATAAAATAAAAACAGAGAGAGAGGTAGAGTGTACTCCCCAGGTGAACTTATGAGTAGAGCTATGCCTCCCCGGCAACGGCACCGGAAAATAGTCTTGATAACCCACAAGTATAGGGGATCGCAACAGTCTTCGAGGGAAGTAAAATCCAAATTTATTGATTCGACACAAGGGGAGGTAAAGAATACTTATAAGCCTTAACAACTCGAGTTGTCAATTCAGCCGCACCTGGAAAAGCACTAGTAACAGGGGTGATGTGAAAGTAGCAAGTGATATGAGAGCAGTAGTAATAGTAACACAACAGATAGATAGAATCAGTAATATGAGAGCAATGGCACCGTAAAATAGTTGATACTACTTCCAATGACATGTAGAACGAGTATATGATGATGAGAGATGGACCGAGGTTCCCAGCTATCTACACTAGTGGTAACTCTCCAATAACAAGTGTTGGGTGAACAAATTACAGTTGGGCAATTGATAGGATTGAAATAGCATTAAGACAGAATATCAAGATTATTAATCATGTAGGCATGTTTTCCATATATAGTCATACGTGCTCGCAATGAGAAACTTGTACAACATCTTTTGTCCTACCAGCTGGTGGCAGCGGGCCTCTAGGGAATCTACCTGGAAATTAAGGTACTCCTTTAATAGAGCACCGGAAGCAAAGCATTAACATTCCGTGAAAACATGTGATCCTCATATCCAAGCCTTTCCCTCCAGCTTGTCCCAATTTCGTCACTTTGGGGTCTTTGGTTCCTGACATAGACATGTGCAAACAACTTGTAGATACAATCTAAGCAATAAGTATAGAGCTTAAATCTAAGATCATGCCACTCGGGCCCTAGTGACAAGCATTAAACACAACAAGATTGCAAGTAACAATAGCTTCACAAACTTTATAGATAGACTAATCATAATGTAACAATCCATCGGATCCCAACAAACACAACACCGATTACATCGGATGAATCTCAATCATGTAAGGCAGCTCATGAGATCATTGTATTGAAGTACATGGGGAGAGAATACCAACTAGCTACAGTCTAGAACCCGTAGTCCATGGGGGAACTACTCACGGAGCATGATGGAGGCGATGGCGTTGATGGAGATGGCTTCCGGGAACTTCCCCGTCCCGGCAGGTGCCGGAACAGAGACTTCTGTCCCACGAAACGGAGTTTCGCGATGGTGGCGGCTCTCCTGGAGTCTTTCTGGAGTTTCGTCAATTCGTATCGAGTTTTTAGGTCGCGAGGGGTCTTATAGGCGAAGAGGCGGCGCAAAAGGGTTTCTGGGGGGCCCACACAGTAGGGGGGCGCGCCCCACCCCTTGGCCGCGCCGCCCTGGCGTGTGGGGCCCCCCTGGCTCGCCTCCGACTCTCCTTCGGTGTTCTGGGGTCTTCCGGAAAAAATAAGATGTTTGGCGTTGATTTCGTCCGATTCCGAGAATATTGCCCGAACAACCTCTTCGGGAACCAAAAACAACGAAAAACAGGAACCGGCACTTCGGCATCTTGTTAATAGGTTAGTTCGAAAAACGCATAAAAACATTATAAAGTGTAAGCAAAACATGTAAGTATTGTCATAAAACAAGCATGGAACATCAAAAATTATAGGTAATACGTCTCCGACGTATCGATAATTTCTTATGTTCTATGCCATATTATTGATGATACCTACATGTTTTATGCACACTTTATGTCATATTCGTGCATTTTCTCGGAACTAACCTATTAACAAGATGCCGAAGTGCCGCTTCTGTTTTCTGCTCGTTTTTGGTTTCAGAAATCCTAGTAACGAAATATTCTCGGAATTGGACGAAACGAAGACCCAGTGTGCCTATTTTTCCACCGAGCTTCCGTAAGACCGGAGAACATTCGAAGTGGGGCCACGAGGTGGCGACACCACGTGGCGGCGCGGCCCGTGGGGGCCCGCGCCGCCCTATGGTGTGGCCCCCTCGTCCGGCCCCGACTCTGCCCTTCCGCCTACTTAAAGCCTCCGTCGCGAAACCCCCGAGGCGAAAAACCACGATACGGAAAACCTATCGAGACGCCGCCGCCGCCGATCCCATCTCGGGAGATTCTCGAGATCTCCTCCGGCACCCCGCCGGAGAGGGGATTCATCTCCCGGAGGACTCTACACCGCCATGGTCGCCTCCGGAGTGATGAGTGAGTAGTTCACCCCTCGGACTATGGGTCCATAGCAGTAGCTAGATGGTTGTCTTCTCCTCATTGTGCTTCATTGTTGGATCTTGTGAGCTGCCTAACATGATCAAGATCATCTATCTGTAATACTATATGTTGTGTTTGTCGGGATCCGATGGATAGAGAATACCATGTCATGTTAATTATCAAGTTATTACATATGTGTTGTTTATGATCTTGCATGCTCTCCGTTTCTAGTAGAGGCTCTGGCCAAGTTTTTACTTTTAACTCCAAGAGGGAGTATTTATGCTCGATAGTGGGTTCATGCCCGCATTGACACCGGGGGAGTGACGAAACCCCTAAGGTTGTGTTGTGCTCGTTGCCACTAGGGATAAAACATTGGCGCTATGTCCGAGGATGTAGTTGTTGATTACATTACGCACCATACCTAATGCAATTGTCTCGTTGTTTAACAACTTAATACCGGAGGGGGTTCGGATGATAACCTCGAAGGTGGACTTTTTAGGCATAGATGCAGTTGGATGGCGGTCTATGTACTTTGTCGTAATGCCCAATTAAATCTCACTATACTTATCATGTCATGTATGTGCATTGTTATGCCCTCTCTATTTGTCAATTGCCCGACTGTAATTTGTTCACCCAACATGCTTTTATCTTATGGGAGAGACACCTCTAGTGAACTGTGGACCCCGGTCCATTCTTTAATACTCGAAATACAAATCTGCTGCAATACTTGTTTTTACTGTTTTCTCTGCAAACAATCATCTTCCACACAATACGGTTAATCCTTTGTTACAGCAAGCCGGTGAGATTGACAACCTCACTCGTTTCGTTGGGGCAAAGTACTTTGGTTGTGTTGTGCAGGTTCCACGTTGGCGCCGGAATCTATGGTGTTGCGCCGCACTACATCCCGCCGCCATCAACCTTCAACGTGCTTCTTGGCTCCTCCCGGTTCGATAAACCTTGGTTTCTTTCCGAGGGAAAACTTGCTGCTGTGCGCATCATACCTTCCTCTTGGGGTTGCCCAACGAACGTGTGAAATACACGCCATCAAGCTCTTTTTCCGGCGCCGTTGCCGGGGAGATCAAGACACGCCGCAAGGGGAGTCTCCACTTCTCAATCTCTTTACTTTGTTTTTGTCTTGCTTTATTTTATTTACTACTTTGTTTGCTGCACTTATATCAAAACACAAAAAAATTAGTTGCTAGCTTTACTTTATTTACCTGTCTTGTTTGCTATATCAAAAACACAAAAAAATTAGTTACTTGCATTTACTTTACTTAATTCATCATGTTTCCTTTTAATTTTACCACAAAGAACATACCGGTAGGACAAGGGTCTATAATTGGGAGGAACAATATAGAAGAATTTTTCACCCATGTTAGTACCGTTGAAGATTTTGAAGATAGACACTTGGTAGAACTTGCTCCTACTTATGAAATTGCTGCTCGTCGCTTTAGTTCGCTTGTTGGAAACTAAATTTGTTAATCTCAATCCTATAATCCAACACATGTTTCTTACACTTGGTGATATGGAAGAGGGGGAAAAGAAAGATTTTGTTTTAGAGACCCTTCTTAGAGAATTTGGTGGTCTAGCAAGAGAGGCTAGAAAGGTCTTTGCTAAATTTAATATGCTTGGTTCTCATACTAATTTTGTTAGCCTCCTTGAAAAAATGGACATGGAAAGAATAAGGTACACTAATAATATTAATGATGGTGGGGAGATCAAAGCACCAATACCATGTAAACTCCTAGCTATGAATGATGCACTAGAACATAACTATGCTTGGCTTGTTCCTGAAAATTTGTTCGATGAAAGTAGCAAGCCCAAGACTAATGAAAAGGGAGACGCTGAAACTTATGTATCCAATATACTATGCATGGTTGAGAAAACTCAAAACCCCGCTGTAGGTGCACCACCCTTCGATGTTACTTGAGTTACACTTTCTGCGCCTAGCTGAAAGGCGTTAAAGAAAAGCGCTTATGGGAGACAACCCATGTTTTTACTACAGTATTTTTGTTTTATATTTGTGTCTTGGAAGTTGTTTACTACTGTAGCAACCTCTCCTTATCTTAGTTTTATGTTTTGTTGTGCCAAGTAAAGTCTTTGATAGAAAAGTAAGTACTAGATTTGGATTACTGCGCAGTTTCAGAATTCTTTGCTGTCACGAATCTGGGTCTATCTCTCTGTAGGTAGCTCAGAAAATTACGCCAATTTACGAGCATGATCCTCAGATATGTACGCAACTTTCATTCAATTTGAGCATTTTCGTTTGAGCAAGTCTGGTGGCCTAATAAAATCCATCTTTACGGACTGTTCTGTTTTGACAGATTCTGTCTTTTATTTCGCATTGCCTCTTTTGCTATGTTGGATGAATTTCTTTGATCCATTAATGTCCAGTAGCTTTATGCAATGTCCAGAAGTGTTAAGAATGATTGTGTCACCTCTGAACATGTGAATTTTTATTATGCACTAACCCTCTAATGAGTTGTTTCGAGTTTGGTGTGGAGGAAGTTTTCAAGGATCAAGAGAGGAGTATGATGCAATATGATCAAGGAGAGTGAAAGCTCTAAGCTTGGGGATGCCCCGGTGGTTCACCCCTGCATATTCTAAGAAGACTCAAGCGTCTAAGCTTGGGGATGCCCAAGGCATCCCCTTCTTCATCGACAACATTATCAGGTTCCTCCCCGAAACTATATTTTTATTCCGTCACATCTTATGCACTTTGCTTGGAGCGTCTGTTTGTTTTTGTTTTTTGTTTTGTTTGAATAAAATGGATCCTAGCATTCACTTTATGGGAGAGAGACACGCTCCGCTGTAGCATATGGACAAATATGTCCTTAGGCTCTACTCATAGTATTCATGGCGAAGTTTCTTCTTCGTTAAATTGTTATATGGTTGGAATTGGAAAACGCTACATGTAGTAACTCTAAAATGTCTTGGATAATTTGATACTTGGCAATTGTTGTGCTCATGTTTAAGCTCTTGCATCATATACTTTGCACCCATTAATGAAGAAATACTTAGAGCTTGCTAATTTGGTTTGCATATTTGGTTTCTCTAGAGTCTAGATAACATCTAGTATTGAGTTTTGAACAACAAGGAAGACGGTATGGAGTCTTATAATGTTTACCATATGTCTTTTATGTGAGTTTTGCTGTACCGTTCATCCTTGTGTTTGTTTCAAATAACCTTGCTAGCCTAAACCTTGTATCGAGAGGGAATACTTCTCATGCATCCAAAATACTTGAGCCAACCACTATGCCATTTGTGTCCACCATACCTACCTACTACATGGTATTTATCCGCCATTCCAAAGTAAATTGCTTGAGTGCTACCTTTAAAATTCCATCATTCACCTTTGCAATATATAGCTCATGGGACAAATAGCTTAAAAACTATTGTAGTATTGAATATGTACTTATGCACTTTATCTCTTATTAAGTTGCTTGTTGAGCGATAACCATGTTTCGGGGACGCCATCAACTATTCTTTGTTGGATATCATGTGAGTTGCTATGCATGTCCGTCTTGTCTCGAAGCAAGAGAGATCTACCACCTTCATGGTTGGAGCATGCATATTCTTAGAGAAGAACTTTGGGCCGCTAACTAAAGCCATGATTCATGGTGGAAGTTTCAGTTTGGACATATATCCTCAATCTCATATGAGAATAATAATTGTTGCCACATGCTTATGCATTAAAGAGGAGTCCATTATCTCGTTGTCCATGTTGTCCCGGTATGGATGTCTAAGTTGAGAATAATCAAAAGCGAGAAATCCAAAATGCGAGCTTTCTCCTTAGACCTTTGTACAGAGCGACATGGAGGTACCCCATTGTGACACTTGGTCAAAACATGTGCATTGCAAAGATCCGGTAGTCCAAGTTAATTAGGACAAGGTGCGGGCACTATTAGTATACTATGCATGAGACTTGCAACTTGTAAGATATAACTTTCATAACTCATATGCTTTATTACTACCGTTGACAAAATTGTTTCATGTTTTCAAAATAAAAGCTCTAGCACAAATATAGCAATCGATGCTTTCCTCTTTGAAGGACCATTCTCTTTACTTTTATGTTGAGTCAGTTCACCTATTTCTCTCCACCTCAAGAAGCAAACACTTGTGTGAACTGTGCATTGATTCCTACATACTTGCATATTGTACTTGTTATATTACTCTATGTTGACTATTATCCATGAGATATACATGTTACAAGTTGAAAGCAACCGCTGAAACTTAATCTTCCTTTGTGTTGCTTCAATACCTTTACTTTGATTTATTGCTTTATGAGTTAACTCTTATGCAAGACTTATTAATAATTGTCTTGAAGTACTATTCATGAAAAGTCTTTGCTTTATGATTCACTTGTTTACTCATGTCATTACCATTGTTTTGATCGCTGCATCCACTACATATGTTTACAAATAGTATGATCAAGGTTATGATGGCATATCACTTCGAAATTATCTTTGTTATCGTTTTACCTCGCTCGGGACGAGCGTAACTAAGCTTGGGGATGCTTGATACGTCTCCGACGTATCGATAATTTCTTATGTTCTATGCCATATTATTGATGATACCTACATGTTTTATGCACACTTTATGTCATATTCGTGCATTTTCCGGAACTAACCTATTAACAAGATGCCGAAGTGCCGGCTCTCGTTTTCTCGCTGTTTTTGGTTTCGTAAATCCTAGTAACGAAATATTCTCGGAATTGGACGAAACGAAGACCCAGGTGCCTATTTTTCCACGGAGCTTCCGAAGACCGGAGAACATTCGAAGTGGGGCCACGAGGTGGCGACACCACGTGGCGGCGCGGCCCGGGGGGCCCGCGCCGCCCTATGGTGTGGCCCCCTCGTCCGGCCCCCGACTCGCCCCTTCCGCCTACTTAAAGCCTCCGTCGCGAAACCCCCGAGGCGAAAAACCACGATACGGAAAACCTTACCGAGACGCCGCCGCCGCCGATCCCATCTCGGGGGATTCGGAGATCTCCTCCGGCACCCTGCCGGAGAGGGGATTCATCTCCCGGAGGACTCTACACCGCCATGGTCGCCTCCGGAGTGATGAGTGAGTAGTTCACCCCCGGACTATGGGTCCATAGCAGTAGCTAGATGGTTGTCTTCTCCTCATTGTGCTTCATTGTTGGATCTTGTGAGCTGCCTAACATGATCAAGATCATCTATCTCGTAATTCTATATGTTGTGTTTGTCGGGATCCGATGGATAGAGAATACCATGTCATGTTAATTATCAAGTTATTACATATGTGTTGTTTATGATCTTGCATGCTCTCTCGTTTCTAGTAGAGGCTCTGGCCAAGTTTTTACTTTTAACTCCAAGAGGGAGTATTTATGCTCGATAGTGGGTTCATGCCTCGCATTGACACCGGGGAGTGACAGAAACCCCTAAGGTTGTGTTGTGCTCGTTGCCACTAGGGATAAAACATTGGCGCTATGTCCGAGGATGTAGTTGTTGATTACATTACGCACCATACTTAATGCAATTGTCTCGTTGTTTAACAACTTAATACCGGAGGGGGTTCGGATGATAACCCGAAGGTGGACTTTTTAGGCATAGATGCAGTTGGATGGCGGTCTATGTACTTTGTCGTAATGCCCAATTAAATCTCACTATACTTATCATGTCATGTATGTGCATTGTTATGCCCTCTCTATTTGTCAATTGCCCGACTGTAATTTGTTCACCCAACATGCTTTTATCTTATGGGAGAGACACCTCTAGTGAACTGTGGACCCCGGTCCATTCTTTAATACTGAAATACAAATCTGCTGCAATACTTGTTTTTACTGTTTTCTCTGCAAACAATCATCTTCCGCACAATACGGTTAATCCTTTGTTACAGCAAGCCGGTGAGATTGACAACCTCACTGTTTCGTTGGGGCAAAGTACTTTGGTTGTGTTGTGCAGGTTCCACGTTGGCGCCGGAATCTCGGTTGCGCTGCACTACATCCCGCCGCCATCAACCTTCAACGTGCTTCTTGGCTCCTCCTGGTTCGATAAACCTTGGTTTCTTTCTGAGGAAAAACTTGCTGCTGTGCGCATCATACCTTCCTCTTGGGGTTGCCCAACGAACGTGTGAAATACACGCCATCAGCCACCCGAAGGAGGTTTTGTGTTGGTAGAACCCGTCATGACTATGCCCACAGTACTGACTGGTGGTGGACCTGGAGCTGGTAGGGTAGAGCCTCTAGCGAAAGGTGCCGTGCCACGAGAATCCTGTGAAGTGGATATTGGTGGTTTACCCTCTGTAGAGACTGGTTGTCTACCTGGAGCTGGTATTGTAGAGATTTCAGCAAACGGTGATGTCCCACCCAACTCCTATGAACTGGAGCATGTACCTGATGTGCCTTCTGTAGAACCTGATGCACCATTAAGTAGTGGTGACGATTCCGCTGAATCTGATCAAGAAGGATCTGCATCTCGAGGACAAGATGTCAGCTGTCATTCACCTAAACCCGAGCTGAAGTCAGCAACGGTAGCTTATATGGCACGGACTGTCCTTCAAGCTCTAAAGATCCAGCTTGGGTGGTTCACAGGACCAGCTACTCCAAGCCATTGTCACTACAAAAGACCAGCCAGCATGCTTCGTCATCTCCTCGCATACTCGTTTGACAAGTCGAAGCACCGCAACCGGCGCATTGTTCAATCCCATCAGCATGGAGAGAGGAGCTATGTTTATGTCAAGATGATTCATGCTGATTTGGTAAGGTTCCATGATAAGATGTATGGGTGGGGTGAGGCAAGAGCCACATTTTGCAGACATTCACACAGCTCTTTGCTCTTGAGCCGCACCCCATGGATGCTTACCCAATGGTGCAGCTGTCCTGACTTGATATATGTTTTATGATCAGTATGCTGCTGTCGTGGAACTGTGATGTGGAGCTACCTTTCTTATGGTTTCTAGGCTTTTGGTTTCAACATGTATTATGGAGCTTACCTTAGGACTTTCGCATGCGTTTGGCTGTTGACCTGTAATATTTGTGGTTGGTTGTCTAACTTGGCACAATCACATTGCAAAGGCAAATGTTCCTTTTCTCTTTAATTGTTATTATGATTTATGTGTTATAACCAGGCAAGAATATGCAATCTTTGTTCTCTGACCGATATATATTTACATACAACTTTTGTTCACATAATAACACTTACACGGGAAAAGAGTAGCTTTCTCTGTTGGACAAACACCAAACCACAAAAGGGTAACAACACAATATCCAAACTAGGTACGGCACCCGTTGAGCATACATGACTTTTGGCGTAAAATCACGTTAACCAACACTAGCATCATCTTGTTCTTTGCAAGGTGCTATGCTTATCAGTCTAATCCCAATACACCACCTACTTCAGGTGGCACGATGATGTCAAGTGCAGGCTCACCAAGCACCAACTCTCTTGCATCGGCCTCCATTCAAGGTACGCCACCGCCGCAGAGAGACACCATTAGCAATGCAAGCTGAAGGTGTTCTTATCCTCATATCAGGATCACATAATACAGGTGTCAAGCATCATGCACTAGTCAACACAATCAAAAGTCCGAACTAGGATCGCTAGGAAAAAAACATGAAGATCTTTTTTTCGAATCCCACGCTGAACATCTTTTTCACTAATTAGGTAATCTCCTGCTGACAAACATATTAAAGCAACTCCAGCAGTGGCTCTATATTTTGGCGCTGTGGGCTGATGCTGCGCATGGAGCCGGCAATAGCTTCACCGGAAGCTGCAAACTGTGGCGGCCAAATGCAGGGCTGAAACAGCGTATTTTCAGAGGCGCTATAAATGCAGCGCCAAAAACAGAATAT
This sequence comes from Lolium rigidum, assembly GCF_022539505.1. Classification (NCBI taxonomy): domain Eukaryota; kingdom Viridiplantae; phylum Streptophyta; class Magnoliopsida; order Poales; family Poaceae; genus Lolium; species Lolium rigidum. Next base: position 111,565,970 of record NC_061512.1, on the reverse strand, counting down.
AATGAAAAATAGAGTGCAGTAAAACAGAAGATCAAACAAAGAAATAGACATAGAATAGGATAAAATTAGCTTGATAGATACTCCGTAGTTCATATTTTTACAAAGTAGTGCGATAAAACTAAACTAAAACTCGACATCTGACGAGTCCGGTGTCGTGCCCGACACCGGATCCGACGAGAAGAGGTCAATCCAACGGGGGTCGTCCTCGCCAATGGTGGTCGGCCCGGCAAGCTGCGCTTCGATGAAGGCCCGCTTCGTCGCCTTCTCCGCCCTCCGTCGTGCGCGGTCCTCCTTCTTCGCAGCCCGCCTCGTCGCCTTCTCCGCCCTCCGTCCGCGGAAGTGCTCGTTCTCGGCGGCAACGTCCTCGGGGAAGCGGGCCGCCCACTCGCGCGCCGCGCGCTCGTCCCGCTCGGCGATGCGCAAACGGCGCTCCGTCTCGCGGCGGCGGCGCTGTTCCTCCTGTCTAACGATGTACGGCGGCGACGCGAGATCCTCGGCCTGCTGGCGCGTCCACACGTCATGGAAATTCATCGACGACCGCGGGCGCCCGAGCCGCCACGCCACGGCGTCGTACGCGCGCGCGGCCTCGTGCGCGGTCTCGTAGGTGCCGAGGCCGATGCGCTCGCCGCCGTCACGTATCTACGCGTAATACGTACCTTTGGGGCGCGCGCGGACGCCGCGGTACCCCGTGCCCGAGACGCGGCAGTACCGCGAGCTCGACGCGAGACGAGGCATGGCGGCGGCGGCGGAAGCGGAGCCGCAGCGGCGATATTAGGCGCAGATGGGCAAATTTCAGCAACCCGTGTCCATCTTTTTTTTTGGCAGGATTACGCCATGTACCACCTTCCAATTAGAAAATAGTACTCTTCAGCCTTCCCCTGTTGGGCCCAATATTTCACTTTGGGTTGCCAACGGCCATCTACATGGTAATTGCTATCGGCCTACTTGCTCCGGCTGTCGAAGCCCAATAACTACAAATGGGCCTTTCTGCTCATGCAATTTCGGCCCTTTTCTAATGAAACATAGATCCTATGAATGGCAAAAAAACGTGGAGATTCTACATAAAAGTTGTTTTTATTTATTTTGAATTATTGGGTTCCAATTTTTTAAACTGCTCATGCCCAATATGAAAATCCTTGATCGCTCCATACCCACATGGATAACGGTATTTTTAATAATTCATAAAGTGGATTTGAAATTTAAAACATATCCTAATAATTCCATGATTTAATCTATCAACTTGCAAGATCTTGGAGAGAAAAAGCTTGTATTAGTCTGCAGAATCCTCAACGTTTCAAAGGCGGCAGTGGATCAAAAGAAAAAAGGAAGTAGCCCGAAATTAGGGGTCAAAAATAACTCCAAGAAATGAAACTTTTATTGTTCGTAGAGGATGACATGCGAGACCCATGAGCCAGCAGCTTACTCAACGTTTCAAATGCGGCATGAGATCGAAAGAAAAAGGCAAGTGACTAAATATCAGGAGCCAAAAATAATCCAAGAAAGGAAACTTTTATTGTACATAGAGGTTGACATATGGGTCCCACTAATACAAGCTCTTTCGCTCGAAGATCTTGCAAGTTGATTGTACATAGAGGATGACATGCGGGCCCCATGTGTCAGTAGCTTACTCAATGTTTCCAAGGCGGCAGTGGATCAAAATAAAAGGAAATAGCCAAATCAGAGGGTGAAAAATAAATCCAACAAAGGAGAGGTTTATTGTCCATGGAAGCTGACATCTGGGACCCACGAGCCAGCAACGTCCTCTACGTTTAGAAGGCGACTAGGGATCGAAATAAAAAAGGCAAATAGCCAGAAATTAGGGGTACAAAATAACTCCAAGAAAGGAAATGTTTATTGTTCATAGAGGCTGACATGTGGGACCCATGATCCAGCAAAGTCTTCAACGTTTCAAAGGCGGCAGGGGATCAAAAGAAAAAGGAAGTAGCCAGAAATTAGGGGTAAAAAATAACTCCAAGAAAGGAAACTTTTATTGTTCATAGAGGATGACATGCGGGACCCATGCTCCAGCAGCTTCCTCAACGTTTCAAAGGGGGCATGAGATCGAAAGAAAAAGGCAAGTGACCAAATATCAGGACCCGAAAATAATCGAAGAAAGAAATTTTATTGTACATAGAGGATGACATGCGGGACCCATTTAGCAGCAGCGGCCTCAACGTTTCCAAGGCGGCACGGGAGACGGGATCAAAAGAAAAAGGAAGTAGACAGAAATCAGGGGGTCAAAACAAAATCCAAGAAAAGATATATTTCAATTGGGCTGCATCTTGCCATCTGGGCCTTCGAACTATCGTGCTGGACGCCTTTTGACTCGTACAATTTCAGCCCACTCCAAAACATGAAAGTCCTATGTTTCGCAAAAACAAAAAACAAGGAGATTCAACATATAAGTTTGTTTATGTAAAAATAAAGATTTAATTTATCCGTTTGCAAAGCTCAGAGCAAAATACACTGTTTATTTTCTGCAAAATAATCAAGATATCACATGTTTCTTGTACGGGGAGGCTGACATTGGGGACCCATGAGCCAGCAGCGTCGTCATCGTTTTAAAGGCGGCAGGGGATGGAAAGAAAAAATAAACCAAAAATCAGTTGGTCAAAAATCCAAGAAAATAAACATTTATCGTTCTGAGAGGATGACATGCGGGACCCATGAGGCAGCGAGCATCCTCAACGATTCCAAGGCGGCAGGGGATCAAAAGAAAAAAAGGAAATATCCAGAAATTAATTAGGGGCTCAAAATAAATCCATCAAAGGAAAGTTTTATTGTTCATAGAGGATGACATGTGGGACCGACCTGCCAACAGCGTTCTCATCGTTTTAAAGGGGGCAGGAGATCAAAAGAAAAAGGCAAGTAGCCAGAAATTAGAGGTAAAAAATAACTCCAAGAAAGGAAACTTTTATTGTTCGTAGAGGATGACATGCGGGACCCATGAGCCAGCAGCTTACTTAAAGTTTCAAAGGCGGCATGAGATCGAAAGAAAAAGGTAAGTGACAAAATATCAGGAGCCAAAGATAATCCAAGAAAAGAAACTTTATTTACATAGAGGATGACATGCGGGTCCCATTTTGCAGCAGCGGTCCCAACGTTTCAAATGCGGCTTGAGATCAAAAGAAAAAGAAAGTAGCCAGAAATTAGGGGGTCAAAAAAATCCAAGAAAATAAAGTTGATGGACATAGAGGATGACATGCGGGTCCCATGAGCTAGCAGCTTACTCAACGTTTCCAAGGCGGCAGGGGATCAAAAGAAAAAGGAAATAGCCAAAAATCAGAGGGTGAAAAAAACAAAGAAAATGAACTTTTATAGTACATAGAGGATGACATGCGGGTCCCATGAGCCACGAGGTTCCTCAACGTTTCAAACGTGGCATGAGATCGAAAGAAAAAGGCAAGTGACCAAATATCAGGAGCCAAAATAATTTAAGAAAAGAAAGTTTTATAGTACATAGAGGATGATATGCGGGTCCCATGATCCTGCAGGTTCCTCAACGTTTCAAACGTGGCATGAGATCGAAAGAAAAAGGCAGTGACCAAATATCAGGAGCCAAAAATAATTCAAGAAAAGAAACTTGATTGTACATAGATGATGACATGCGGGTCCCATTTAGCAGCAGCGGTATCACCGTTTGAGAGGTTGCGCGGGATCGAAAGAAAAAGGCAAGTGACCAAATATCAGGAGCCAAAAATAATCCAAGAAAAGAAATTTTATTGTACGTAGAGGATGACATGCGGGTCCCATTTTGCAGCAGCGGTCTCAACGTTTCCAAGGCGGGACAGAACCAAAAGAAAAATGAAGTAGCCATAAATCAGGGGGTGAAAAAATCCAAGAAGAAAGATTTCAATTGGGCTGCATCTGGACATCTGGGCCTTCGAACTATCCTGTTTGGCCTTTTGACTCGTACAATTTCAGCCCACTCCAAAATAGGAAAGTTCCGAATTTTCTAAAAAAAACAGGAAAGTCATATGCTTCGCAAAGACAAAAAACAAGGAGATTCAACATATAAGTTTCTTTATGTAAAAATAAAGATTTAATTATCCGTTTGAAATAGCTCAGAGCGCAATACACTATTTATTGTCTGCAAAATAATCAAGATATCATATGTTTCTTGTACGGGGAGGCTGACATCGGGGACCCATGAGCCAACAACGTCGTCAACGTTTTAAAGGCGGCAGGGGATGGAAAGAAAAAATAAACCAAAAATATGTTCGTAGAAAATCCAAGAAAAGAAACATTTTCGTTCTAAGAGGATGACATGCGGGACCCATGAGGCGAGTAGCATCCTCGCCGTTTATTATTCATAGAGGTCGACATGTGGGACCCGTGAGCCGACGGCGTCCTCAACGTTTTAAAGGTGGCAGGAGATCAAAAGAGAAAATTAGCCAAAAATCATTTGGTAAACAAAATCCAAGAAAAGAAACATTTACCGTTCTGAGAGGATGACATGCGGGACCCATGAGGCAGCAGCATCCTCAACGATTCCAAGGCGGCAGGGGATCAAAGGGAAAAAAGGAAATATCCCGAAATTAATTAGGGGTTCAAAATAAATCCATCAAAGGAAACTTTTATTGTTCACAGAGGATGACATGTGGTACCGACCTCATCGTTTCAAAGGGGGCAGGATATCAAAAGAAAAAGGCAAATAGCCAGAAATTAGGGGTCAAAAATAACTCCAAGAAAGGAAACTTTTATTGTTCGTAGAGGATGACATGCGGGACCCATGAGCCAGCAGCTTACTCTACGTTTCAAAGGCGGCATGAGATCGAAAGAAAAAGGCAAGTGACAAAATATCAGGAGCCAAAGATAATCCAAGAAAAAAACTTTATTGTACACAGAGGATGACATGCGGGTCCCAATTAGCAGCAGCGGTCTCAACGTTTCAAATGCGTCTTGAGATCAAAAGAAAAAGAAAGTTGATTGTACATAGAGGATGACATGCGGGTCCCATGAGTCAGCAGCTTACTCAACGTTTCCAAGGCGGCAGGGGATCAAAAGAAAAAGGAAATAGCCAAAAATCAGAGGGTGAAAAAAACCCCAAGAAAATAAACTTTTATAGCACATAGAGGATGACATGCGGGTCCCATGAGCCAGCAGGGTCCTCAACGTTTCAAACATGGCATGAGATCGAAAGAAAAAGTCAAGTGACCAAATATCAGGAGCCAAAAATAATTCAAGAAAAGAAACTTGATTGTACATAGAGGATGACATGCGGGTCCCATTTAGCAGCAGCGGTATCACCGTTTGAGAAGCGGCAGGGGATCGAAAGAAAAAGGCAAGTGACCAAATATGAGGTGCCAAAAAAATCCAAGAAAAGAAAGTTTTATAGTACATAGAGGATGACATGCGGGTCCCATGAGCCTGCAGGTTCCTCAACGTGGCATGAGATCGAAAGAAAAATGCAAGTGACCAAATATCAGGAGCCAAAAATAATTCAAGAAAAGAAACTTGATTGTACATAGAGGATGACATGCGGGTCCCATTTAGCAGCAGCGGTATCACCGTTTGAGAGGCTGCACGGGATCGAAAGAAAAAGGCAAGTGACCAAATATGAGGTTCCAAAAAATCCTAGAAAAGAAAGTCTTATAGTACATAGAGGATGACATGCGGGTCCCATTTAGCAGCAGCGGTCTCACCGTTTGAGAGGCGGCAGTGGATCGAAAGAAAAAGGTAAGTGACCAAATATGAGGTGCCAAAAAAATCCAAGAAAAGAAAGTTTTATAGTACATAGAGGATGACATGCGGGACCCATTTAGCAGCAACGGTATCACCGTTTGAGAGGCGACAGGGGATCGAAAGAAAAAGGCAAGTGACCAAATTTGAGGTGCCAAAAAAAACTCCAAGAAAAGAAAGTTGATTGCTCATAGAGGATGACATGCGGGTCCCAATTAGCAGCAACGGTCTCAACATTTTCAAGGCGGCAAGGGATCAAAAGAAAAAGGAATAGCCAGAAATCAGGAGGTCAAAAAAAATCCAAGAATAGAAAGAATTTTGGTTCATAGAGGATGACATGCGAGACCCATGATCCTGCATCGTAAACGGCTCGATCGGAGAGCATTGAACGAGATGGCGCGATCGAGAAAAAAAACAATGCCGGAGAGGCTGCCATCTGGGCCCTACATCCCTCGGCGGTGCGGATTTGCGTTGACTCGGCCGGCGAACCCGAGAATTCGAGATGCACCACGTCCCGGGACACCATACGCCACGTTTTGGCCGTTTTCGTCGGGCTAGGTGGCCTCAAGAACGAGAAAAAAACGTTTTGACATGCACAACGGACAGACCCAAAATCGTCGGCCATGGTACACCAGCAACCACGGCGCGACTTCAACTTCGTCGGCCATGGAAACTTTTCTTGTAGTGCCTTGCATGATCGGATCCACCACCAGAGCATATCCGCCCGGATTAGGCATCACTTTCGGGTGATCCTTAAACGACCAAGTGATTTCTTGATCTGACCACAACATGTATCTCGGTACTACCGGTATCACATCGTTCACTTCCATGGAACGGCGATGCACACTTTGCCGGTCTCTTGGCTCAGTTACGAATACCACGCAGCACACATCTGGATCATGATAAACATTCCGGCCCAGAGGTGTCGGAGGCGGAGCATGATTATTGCCCTGCGCCACCTGATGAACTCCTTCCTGCTGTTGCAGCCAGTTCTACTGAGCATAAACTGGTTACGTATTTGCCCATGTTAATGGTGGCGGTGGCGGTAATGTTTCAGAACGTTCCTTCATCGCAGCCCTCATCATCAACCTCTTGGTCCAGGAGCAATCTTTTGTCAAGTGATTTGCCGGTTTAGGTTGGTTTGGCTGATCATGCCACGGCTTTTTCTCAACCCACTGCTTCTTTTGGCCAGCCCACGGCTGTGTTCCGGTCTTTTGCCTCCGGCTTCCGCCGGCTTCTGAGTTATCTTGTACCGTGGCCACTTGTTGCATTCCGTATCTTCTATCCGGAAAATCTTCCCATCTTTTGTTATGGTGATTGTTCCGATACTGATCTTGGTGCGGCGGGATTCACGACAATGGATCTCCCGCGATTGCCAGCTGCAGTGGATCTCCCAATGCATAGCTATCGGCTACCCTGATCATTTCTGCCAAGGTGGTCGGCATGTTTCTCTGTAGCTTTTGCCACAACGATGAGCCTCTCTGGCACCCATTAGAGAACCAGGAAATTGCTTTAGCTTCTATCATGCCCTCACAGGAGTTTCTCGTCGAACTCCACCGGGTCAAATATTCCCGGTCTATTTCATTCTCGCGCTGCTGGCACATGGCGAGCTGCTGCGGTCTATTTGGTCTCCGGTATGTGCTGCTGAAATTGCTTACGAATGCCTCTTCAAAATCAAGCCACCCATTTATGCTCCCCTTTGGCAAATTGTTTAGCCAAATGCATGCTGGTCCTACCAGCACTGACGGTATGTATCTCACCGCCCAGCAACGGTTTCCTCCGCCAGCTGCGGTTCCTGCTCCTCCAGCGACGTATACCGCTGTAACGTAATCTGCAAGCCAATCTTTCGGCTTGGTACTGCCATCATATGTTCTTGTGTCTCGTGGCAACTGAAAGTTACGCATCGGCGGTTCTTCCCTCATGAATTGGGGGCCGAAACACTGCGGACCCGGCGGACCCTTAGATTCAATCATCTCAGACAAATACACTATCCAGTTTGTCCCGAGCGTCTCGTTCTGGCAGGCATCTTTCTCAGACACTTTCTCCCAAAGGATTCCGGTTGTATCCGGTTCTTTCCAACCCGGAATCAGCTTCATCATACCGGTTGGGCGCAGCAGCGGCAACTCTTTGGTATCTCTGTGGTGGTGCATCTTGCGCGGCATATCCCGCTCTTGCTGGGCGATAGTTTGCCCGGATTCACCATTTCCGGCATAGGCGTTTCCGGCGTAACCGTTTCCGGCATAGCCGTGGCCTGCCCCTTGGCTTTTTCGGCTGGCATCATGTTGCCCGGCTTTTTGTTTGCCGGCCCAAACCGGATCGTACACAGTCATTTACTGTGCATTCACATCTTTTTCTCTTCTTTTGTCTGGATGGGGGGACGAGGCCTGCCCATGCGATTTGCTTCCGGCATTTCGTGCCGAACGGATTGTTTGGGATGCCGCGGTCGCTTTGTTGTTCCGAGCCATCTCAGCATTTTGTGCCTTGATTGTATCAAGTAACTCTTTTACTCGAGCTTGCTGTTTTACCAGAGCATCACCTAATAGCGAATCACATGCTTCTACAGCAACTCTAGCAGCTTTCAAAGTTTTATCCGGATTGCTATACTTAGGTTTCTCTACGGGTCCCAAAGATGCCGACGCGGTTTTACCGGAAAGAACTTCCCGGTGTAGATCCTGGTCTAAGTTACGACCTCTCAGCCGGTTGCCTTCTACTCGAGCGGGGTTTGCGCTAACTGAAGCAAAGCCATGCGCTGCGTTATACTCACGGAGGGTTAGGTTGAGCTCCTGCTGAGCTCGGATGACACCCGATGCGTCGGTGAGCAGCGTCTGACGCTGCACCTCCAACTCAGCTTGAGTGGTTGCGACATCGGCATTGTGTGCAATGGGCGTGGCCAACACGCTCATGGTTGCCTGCAACGGGGTTGCCTCCGGTGGCACGTTGGAGGTGCTAGTGGTGATCTCCCCGCACTCGGTTGGGGGCTTTGCCGTGTGCCCGGACTTGGCAGGCCCTGCGCCTTCTTCCGCCGCTCCTTTGCCAGCACCTCCTACGCTGGCCATCATCACCTTGACGCTGCAGGCGGCGCGGTCAGCGTGCTTCCTGCGGGCAGCTGCAGATCTTGGCGGATCCAGCGCTACCAGCACCAGCGACCGGGGCTCCGGCACGGTGCCGAGGTAGATGCGATGCGAGCCGAACTCGATGATGCGGCCGTTCTTGGGGAAGCGGCCGCCGTTGGTGAAGCATCCGACATTGTCATTGACAAAGTCCAACGAGCCGAGGCGCTGGACGAGGCCAGATACCACACGCTCGCCGGAGACGGTGAGGAGACCCGCCGGCATATGAACTCCAGCAAGCACAGCTGCTGGCCCCAGGGTGGGCACCAACTGTCGTCGTGGTGTAACAACATATGCCATATGATGGCTTAAGTTGGGGCCAGATGTATGCTTGAGGATCCGGGTGAGGGGAAGGTTTAGAGGAAAAGGGAGGTAGAACTCACAACTGTATTGAACTCAGGAACTTAGCGAAACGGCCAGAGGTTGAAGACGTACAGACTACAAGGTGAAAACCTACAGCCCAGGGATCTATCTCTCTGTTCGAACTCTCCCGCACAAGGGTGCCCCTCCTCTCCTTATATAGTGGAGATGAGGCTTATAGGGGAAGAAACCCTAGGGGTATCTTTGGTGACCTAAGCTACTTTATAAAGCTTCTTTGGATCGAGGGATGATGCTCCTGTCTTTAATCAGAGGGCTGATGACCTCGTTCGGCTTCTTTTACGTCATCCTCTGCTTTGGCGTCAGGGCTTCGATTAAAGCTGAAGTGCTTCGCTCATCTTATCCTTCAGTCCTGGAGGGAATCTTTGACCGCGGTGCTGACATGCTACAGTTGAGCCTATGCCGGATCTCCGGTATCTTTACCTGTGAGCTCCGGCTTCTTTGCCATCGCACCTCAATCTCTTCTGCTTCCCACACTCCGGCATACCCCTCCTGGTATACCGGATTGTACCAACTTTGCATTATTAAACTTAACTATCAGGATCTGGATTAATCTCTAATTCGGTATACAAATGGTTAATCATGGCATATTTTCCATAGTCTTGACCTACCGGGGGTCATCCCCCTGACACCACCTGCTCCTGAAGCAAACTTCTATGAAATTAAACCTGCTTTATTAAATCTTGTTATGAAAAGGCAATTTTCTGGTGTTAGTACTAAAAATGCCGCTTCTCACCTTAATAATTTTGTTAAACTTTGTGAGATGCAAAAGTATAAGGATATAGATGGTGAGATTATTAAACTGAAATTGTTTCCTTTCTCTTTGAGAGGTAGAGCTAAAGATTGGTTGCTATCTTTGCCTAGAAATAGTATTGATTCTTGGGTTAAATCCAAATATGCTTCTATTGGAAAATTTTATCCTCCTGCTAAGATTATATCTTTGAGAAGCGACATAACGAAATTTAGACAATTTGATAATGAACATATTTCTTAAGCTTGGGAAAGAATGAAATCTTTGGTAAAGAATTGTCCCACTCATGGACTGACTACTTGGATGATCATCCAAAAAAATTATGCAGGACTAAATTTTTCTTCAAGAAATCTCATGGATTCATCTGCTAGAGGTACCATTATGTCCATTACTTTGGGGGCTGCAAATAAATTACTTGATGATATTGTGATAAATTAATCAGAATGGCACACCGAGAGAGCTCCACAAGGTAAGAAGGTAAATTATGTCGAAGAAACCTCCTCCTCGAGTGATAAAATTGATACTATTATGTCTATGCTTGTTAATGGTAAAGCTCATGTTGATACAAATAATATTCCGTTAGCTTCTTTGGTTGCTCAAGAAGAGCATGTTTGTAACATCCCAAAAATTTCAAAATAAAACAAATGAATTTCCCTAGTTCCAAATTTTGGAACCAACAAAAACTTTTATTAAATAGAGTGGGATACATAGTGATCTTGCTTAATTCTTGTGCTACTGCCATGATTGCTTGTTATTAGTATTTGAAGTGATCTAAAACCCTAAACCTCACCCCTCTTTTCATCACCCAAGTTAAAATAAAATAAAAGGAAATGAAATAAGAAAAAGGCATATGTGCCTATGGCTATTTCTATAAATCTTTACCCTAAGCTTTTATACTTGCTTAGAGGTTTGGAAAACCTTCATACACCCTACCTAGCACTTACCAAACCTAATCCAAGTTGTTTCCAAAAGAAATAAAAAGAAACTAAAAATGCCATAGAGGCATATGAGGGTAAGATGCAAATTTGTGAGTTTGAGAAGATTGACCCTAGTACATGTTATGAATGGAGGGATCACTCCTATATACCTTTTCAACACTCAACAACACCATTTGGGTCAAGCCAAGTCAAATTAAAATTCAAATGCAACATATGCATAGAGGCATATGTGACACATAGCCATAATACCCAATTTTTGACCTATGACTTTAAACCTTGACCAAATGTTGGGAAACCTTCTCTAAACCTAATCCAATGCTAAATTGACCCCAACCCATGTCCAAGTAAAGCAAGATGAACAATTAACAAGAATAATGAAAATTGACACATCACCTCTTATGTGTTATGGCCATTTTTGCAAATCTTTGAACAAGACCTTTTGAATTGGTTTCAATGGTTGGAAAATGTTTCTAAACTAATAAGAACCACATTAGAGTCAACAAAAGTCAACTCAAATGGGGAGAAATCAAATAGGGAGAAAATCCCCAAAATTCACCCACATACACTTAGCCAAAATTGCAAATCTTCAACCAAGGCCACCAATGCTTGATCTATTGCTTGTAGAATACTTATATATGATAAACAAACACAATTGCATCAAAGAAACAAGAATCAAATCAAAGGAAATCTCAAAACCATCTCACATGTGATGATGGTCATTTGGGTGATTTTTAACATGATCCCCTCTTTACCCCTCTGGCTTTGTCTTTTCTTCAACCAAACTTGGTCAACTATTGCCATGTCATCCAAGACCTTATGAAAGTGAACAACTCTCATGTTGACCATTAGTGCTGATGTTGACCAGGTTGACCAGTAGAGAGGTGACAAGTGGAGACTTTGAAATTATGAGAAGATCATGCCAAATTTGAAACTTTGCAAAACAACTCCAAAATGAACACCACCACCACCAATCTTTCACATTAATTATATGATTAAGACTCACCAAAAATAATTCCAAAATTCGACAAAAATGTTCTTGCGGCCATTTAATCAAACACCTGGCAGGCAGCATCTTTGGTTCATGTTACATGCTATTATCCAGAGGATTTTGGCCTAAACCCCTTTCAACTCGTGATGATCACTACCCTCTGCAACCCCTGCATCAAGCCTAGTACCTGCTTTGGGCGATTAAAGTGGAGAGATGGCTGCCAAAGCACCATACCGTGCACCATGCCGGCCACACATGCACTCGATCGAGCTGAGCCCTTCCTCCTCCCTACACCATGTCTACGAGCCTCCCTGGAGCACCAGGACCCTGCCAGTACCCGGCCCGAGCTCACCCTCGCACGCTAGTGGCCAGAACGCGCGCGCCCAGTACCTCGCCACGGCGTGCCAGCGCACGCGGTGAGCGCGCCCAGACACCGCCCTGGACCCGCCAGTACACCTCGTCGCCCGTTTAGCCCCGTCCTTCCCTAGCTCTCTCCTCTCGCACGCGCACGGCCCTCTGCGCCCGCTACCCGCTAGACAACCTCGCTAAACCGCGGAAGCTACGTCGCCGTCGCCATGATCGACGCTCTGCCGCCACGGTACTGCGAGCACTCGAGCGTCGCCAGTACTCCCTCGTCCTCCCCTTGCTGCGCCATCACGCGCGCTAGCTTCGCCTAGCCGTCGCCTACACGCCGCGCATCATAGCTTGCCCCTTCGCTCCCTGGAACGGCCTCGCCGTCGATGACCCCCACAGCACCCCGCGGTCACCCTGCGTTCCTATAAATAGAGCCATTTCCCCGCTCCCTTCTCCACGACAAAGTCGCTCCCCTCCTTCTCCTGGATCTCCTCGACTCACTCCCCTCTCCAATTTGCACCATAGCCCGTCAATTGCTCGCTGGATTCCGCGGCGGTGCGAGGAAGAAGACGACGATTGACGCCTCCCCAAGCGACGCCGCGACCACCGGTACACTCCCCGTCCTCGACAACCCCGCTGTGCATCGACGCCGTTGATCGCCGGAGCTTCAGCACGCCGCCGACCCCCTAGGCTCGCCGCCAGAACCTCGCCTTCTCGCCGGAGAAGACGACCACTGTGAGCCGTAGATCCCACCTCTAATCCTACGCCCCAGATTTCGCCATACCGTTTCGCCCTTTAAGGGTCACTGACGGGTGGAGCCCGCATCGTCAGGCGGCCCGCGTGTGCGAGTCACACTGCTGGGCCGGCCCAAGTCTTTTCGCTCGTTTCGGCCCGTTTACATTTCCCGCCAAGCCCACTAAATTCAAAAATTGAATTTCTGTTAATACAAATTCCCTGCTGATGCTGAATTAAAATTTGAATAGTTTAAAATCTACTGAACCAAATTTAGTCAATTTTATATATTCAGAAAGCTTATGAAATTATCTAGCCAACCCCACTGGATTCAACCCCAAATGTTGTGTAGTTTTTGAATAGCAAAAATAACAAAACAGATACTTTTCTGTATTGAAATAAATCTCAAAAATCAACCAATGTGAATTTTGAAGTGAATCCAATTGCAATAATTCACATTTAACAAACTCTAATTTATTATGTAAAAATATGATATATGTTCTGTATATGATCATGGGCTAGAAGTAGAATATTGGCTATGTAATCAATACTAGCCCATTTAAACTATTTCAAATTTTAGGAATTTAAATCTATGAGGTGTAGCACCTCATTTAAATCATTATCACAAGTGATATGAAGTAATGTGTTGACCTTTAAATGCTTAGGCTCATACTTGCTCACTTGTAGATTTTAAATCAACATAGTATTTAAATTACACTAGTTATTTAAATCACATGAGATGAGGAATCTCATTTAAATAATTTTCTTAAATGATAAGTATGAAGAGGTTGACTTTGGTCAACCTAGGTCATATATTATTCATAAGAGAGATTAAATCTTAAGAAGATTCAATGAGAGGAAATTATTCTCCAAAGAACTAAATAGAAACCCTAATTCCAATTTCAATAAGAGGAAATTACTTTCCTAATATTAAACAAAGAAACCCTAGCATAATTTGTGAATAAATGTTAAGTAGTGATGCTAGATCCTTGGTGTGAGCCAATAAGGCTAATTAAGAATACTTAAGTGTTGTTTGGTGATTGTATCCTCGTATTCGTTTATAGACGCTAGTACCGGAGACTATCAAGAGGAAGAGGTCTTCTACCAAGAGGAAGAGCAAGAAAACTTTGATCACATCACCAACCAAGGCAAGATATTACCAATGCAAGCTAGACTAATGCAAACTCTTTTGGTTGCAAGATAATACTCTTGCAAAAGTGCAAAGCTCACCATGAGCAAGGCATTACCCCATTTTACTTTATGCTTATGATCCTATTTCCCAGTTTTACTTTACAAGCTTTATTTACTTTTGTTTTATCAAAGTACTTTTTGATTTATGATTTACTTGGTTAGTACTGGATTAGTACAAGAGTATCAAGGTTAGACTAGAAGCAAAGCAAAGTACTTAGCACCCCTCATAACTAGTTGCTAGTGCTAAAGATTAAAAGTGACTACTCTAGTTGGGAACTTGTGAAATGAAATAACTTTGAAAACCTTGGAATGATGAGTCATTCTATTGAAAGATTTTGAAGGTGAATATAACTTGTGAATGACTTGGTGAATTTTACCAAAACTGATGGTTGGGTTCGGATGCGATACCATTCCAATTTTACAAGTACCCCCACAATACCTGAATCTGGGTAAGGCTTAGCTGGAAATTTATGTGTCTTAGTATGGGTTCCCTCTAAAACAAGCGTCATCGGGGTTATGCTGGAGGCTGCCTCTACAACAAAAGGAATGATGTGAAATGACGTGAAATGAGGTGAATGTCCGGCCCAAGCCCTGTGCAGTTCCCAGGCTGACTGTCTGTCTTCACTGGGAGGCCAAGCTCATGGGGAGAGGTGCCTATACTAGGGTATGTAAATGAAAGGTTAGGATTGGTAGTTCGCGTACTGCGTACGATAAATCAGGGCCAGTTACCCCTGACGAACTATTGCAATTGTTGTGGCACAAGTGTACACCCTCTGCAGAGTTAAACCTATTCGAATAGCCGCGTCCGCGGTTATGGACAGTTGGAAAGGCCATACTGTTCCGTCATCAGAACTTTTCTAAAAATATGAATGGTGACTTGTGATTTGAATTGAAAGGTGACTTTGACTTTGAATCACCACTGAGTTGTGGGAATGACACTAATGTTCCCACTTTAGTTAGTTGAGCTAATGAAGAGGCTTTGATTATCAAAGTGTTTATGAAATAAAACTGGCTTTATGCAAATGAAACTAGAGCTTAGAACCCCTTTTTTTTAGTTGATAGTATTTGTCTTAGTATTAGTTTTCGAGTACTTTGAAGTACTCACGGCTGTGTCCCTGGCTATTCAAATGGCCAGACTATGAAGACGAGTACCAGAACCCGGAAGAAGGACAGCAGGACGTCTACGACAACCAGGATCACTCCTGACGTCAACAGTTGCCTGTGGAATAGATGGACTACTACTACGCTACTTTCGCTTCCGCTATGTGTTATGTAATGAATAAATAGAACCTCTATTATTGTAATGAGACTGGATCGTGTGATCCTTTATTTGTAAGACGATTATGTGTTGTAATGAATGATGTGTTGTGATATCAATCTATTATGTCTCGCAAAAACAATATTCCTGGGATTGCGAGGAATGGCATAATAGGCATCTGGACTTAAAAATCCGGGTGTTGACAATGTTGATGTGAATTTCATTAAAAATAATAATTTCAACAACAATGCTTATAGGAATAATTTTGGTAGCAACAATTATAAGCCGTATCCTTCTAATAATGGTAATGCTTATGGAAACTCTTATGGTAATTACTACAGCAATAATAAAAGTGCACTCTCTGATCTTGAAGTCATGCTTAAGGAATTTATTAGTAAACAAACTGCTTTCGATAAAACTGTTGAGGAAAAGCTCGGAAAAATTGATATTCTTGCTTCTAAAGTTGATAGCCTTGCTCATGATGTTGATTTTCTTCAATTAAAAGTGTTGCCTCATGATGTTGAAGAAAGTAAAACTTTGAATGCCGTTCAAGTTAGAATTGATGAAAATGTTAGGATGTTGGCGGAATTGCATGCTAGGTGGGAAAGAGAAGATGACATTGCTAGAAATAATAATTTAACTAAAGTTTGTACCATCACCACCACAAGTAGTAATGAAGTTTCAAATGCTATCCACTTTCCTACTATTAATGGTAAAATAAATGGTGTAGGAAAAGTCCCTGCTCCTTCTACAAAATTGCCTAGAACAACCGAAACTGCTCCTGATAAGTGTGCTGAAATTTTTCGGAGTATGGGAGACAAGAGTCCTTTTGCCTTTGATAAAAATGACTTTGATTTTTATGATTGCAATATCTCATAAGTAATTAAGTTCTTACAAAAGCTTGCTAAAATTCCTAATGCTAGTGCTATAAATATGGCTTTTACAAAGCACATTACAAATGCTCTTATGCAAATTAGAGAAGAGAAATTAAAATGTGAAGCCTCTATTCCTAAAAAGTTGGAAGATGAATGGGATCCCATCATTAAGTTGAAAATATATGGCTTCAATGCTTTATGTGATCTTGGTGCAAGTATTTCTGTTATGTCTAGAAAAATGTATGATATGCTTGAATTGCCACCGCTGGAAAATGTTATTTGGATGTTCATCTTGTTGATATTGCTGCAAAGAAACCTTTGGGGAGAGTTGATAATGTTCTTATTATGGTTAACGATAACCTGGTCCCCATTGATTTTGTTTTTTTGGATATAGAATGCAGTGCTTCTTGTCCAATTATATTGGGAAGACCGTCTCTTAGAACTGTTGGTGCTGCTATTTATATGAGAGATGAGATTATTAAATATCAATTCCCACTCAAGAAAGGTATGAAAAACTTCCCTCGTAAAATAAAGAAGTCACCTTATGACTCTATTGTTAGAACTAATTATGATGTTGATGGTTCTTCACTCGATAATACTTGATGCTCGCCCTTTTTCTGCGTCTAGTTGAAAGGCGTTAAAGAAAAGCGCTTATGGGAGAGAACCCATGTTTATTTTCTGTAATTTTTCTTTTGTTGAGTCTTGGAAGTTATTAACTCTGTAATAACCTCTCCTTATCATTTTTTATTTTGTTTTCGCGCCAAGATTAGCCTCTAATTGGAAGAAAGTAAGATTTGGGGAAGTTGCTGTCCTGAAAACAGATTATGTGTTGTTACCATAGAAATTCGTAAAAATAGCCAGAGCGAAACTTTGAGCTTTCATTGTTTATGCATATGCCCCAGGTTAGTATCTAACATTCGTTAGTTGACCACTTTTCTAGATGAGCAACAGAGGATTCTCAGAAAAATTGATCTTTACCTGTTGTTCTGTTTTGACAGATTTCTGCACTATTTGCATTTGCCTCTTAAATCTCTTTCTTTTTGAGTTCTTTTGATCAAAGAGACTTTTTAGAGGTTGCTACAGTAGCTAATGCTTTAATAGATGTTTAATATATGTTAGTACTGAACCCAAATGGACTTTTTATTTTGATTGTACTAATGCTGCTAATAGAGAATCGTGAGAAATTTTGTATGAAGGAAGTTTTCAAGTGTAGGGATAGAAGAATGATGTGATGAGATGAAGAATGGACAAAACCTCAAACTTGGGGGTGCTCCTGCACCCCAAGACATATTCAAGAGGTACAAGCGTCAAAGCTTGGGGATACCCGAGGCATCCCCTCTTCATCAACAAAACAACAGGTCATCTCTCTATGCGCTATATTTTTATTGCTTCATACGCTATATGTTGTTCTTGGAGCGTAATTATTTTTCTTCTTTGTTTTGTTTTGAATTTTTTTTGCTGTAGCATAAGTCGGATCCCGGCAGATTTTTTTTGGATAAAGACTCGCTTCGTTTTAATTGCATAGAACGCTCTAGTTTTCGCTGTTATTGTTCTGTGAGTGTTCTGGTTTTCTGGTACTGCGTTTAGCTCTTGTTCGTTCACTTGAATTTTTTTCAGAGTTTGTTAGTATTCTTTCTTTGTGTATGATTAGCTCTCTGGTCGATATTGTATTTCATCTCTGAGAGTTATTTCAAATAAGTTGATTGGTGTTGGATACGAGTAAAATATTTCATGCTTATAGTGATGCAAAAGAAAGCTTATCTAGATAGTGGCATATACTTTGGAATGTCATGTTGGATGTTATTCTTGTCATATGCTTAGTATTTATTGTTGTAGCATGACTTGTTTCAAATGGCTGAGAGTGCATAATGTGTCATTGAAAGAATCATGTGTTGTTTCCATCATAAAAGCATAGTATCGTAGTATTCTCCTTTGATACTTTATTGGGTTTACTTGGCGCATGCTTATACCATGTTAGGACTATAACAAGTCAACTAAAGCCTCTATGATCATTTAGTTTTTGACTTGTAATATCACTTTATGCTTTGATTGATAATGTTTTATCGCTATCCATGATTATGGCCATTACTGCTCTCTTAGTTGGTCGCTCCCAGTCTTTGCTAGCTTTCACCTGTGTTGAGTATGAACTCTACTCGTGCATCCAACCACCATAAAACACAGTTTGCCTGTTGTGTCCAACATATCTACCTACTAGCATTATTGCTATTCCAAGTAATTCATCATTTTTTATTTATCTTCCAAATCAAATTTTGGCATGATAAAATTAGTCAGTAAAGCTCTCAAGAACTTGATGGCACATTTACTTTATTGCACTTAAAAAATTTGATTATTGTGCCTATCTTATGAAGTTTATATGTTTGCAATTTTCAAGTTGGGAGTTAGTAGAACCACGCTTTCATGGGGAACAGTTTCGACATTGCATGTCATGTTCTTTTGTTTATGGATGTCTAGCGGTGCGAAATAAAATGGAAACTTGTAAGTGCATGGAGTTTGTATATGAGTTCGAGAAACGCATGGGCCGCTAATCCAAGCCATGAATCATTCATGGTGGAAATTTATAGCTAAACCATAGTGAGCATTCTATGAAGCATTTGCAATAAAAAGCTATACCCATAGTAAATAAAAGATTGATGAGATGCTCATTATTTGTTTGTCTTATCATTTATGCATGGGATTTCTCTTACAAGAGTACCTCCATATCATCGGGAAAGAGGTACCCTGTTGGCGGTTCTCAATGATACATGTATACTTACAATGACAAGAACTTATTTGGGAACTAAGTTGAGTAGCATGAGGTTTAGGTACTCGCATTCAAGGGGCATGAGATTTTCAACTTGTGATTTGCAAACATATAGCTCATTTTCGACTCACATTAACTTTAACCATTCAATATGCTTATGATAGGGGCAATGAGAGCTCAAATCTAATAAGTACCATACTTTTTGGAAGATTTATAGAACTTGTTTATCTTGCTTACTCCGCAAACAGTCTCTCTTTTACTTTTATGTTAAGTCTTCATCTTCTACTTTATGCACCAATTAAGAGAGCATAGTTATCATTCTTAGTGCAATGGGCATAATCCCAAAATTATTATTGATTGATTCATGATTGTGCTATTGCTTGTTCTTAAATTATTTGTATCTAGTCACCCTCTAAACTTTAAATGTGTCCTTGCATTTATGTTTTGCTACTCCATAAAGGACATGTTGAGTACCACTTTGTTATGTTTACTCTATGCTCATAAACAAAAAGTTGCTTTCAATGCACTATTATTCATGATCCTTTGTTTGATTTACTCTTCATGTTATAACATAGTTGCTAAGTTCTATTGAATTATATCTAGTATACCTATGTCTAGAGTACTTAGATCCCAGCTCAAATGCTTTACATGCTTGATCAAGATTGTGGTGGCTTCATGTCACCTCAAAAATTATTTTGTTATCACTTACCTACTTGAGGACAAGCAAGAGTTAAGCTTGGGGATGCTTGATACGTCTTAAATGTATCTATAATTTTTGATGCTCCATGCTTGTTTTACACCAATTCATATATGTTTTGCTTGCACTTCGATGCACTTTTATATGATTTCCGGCACTAACCTATTAACAAGATGCCACAGTGACAGTTCCCTGTTTTTTGCTGTTTTTGTATTTCAGAAAAGTTGTACAGGAAATATTTTCGGAATTGGACGAAACAAAAGCCGAAGTCAATATTTTACCGAAACAAAGACGAAGTCTAGAGGGGGGTCGAAGAGGCGCCACAGGGAGGCCATACCACCCCATGGCGCGGCCTGGGTGTGGCCCGCGCCTACGGGTGGTGTGGGCCCCCAGGCACCCCACCGGCCTAAATCCTCTGCCTATTTATACATCTTCTCGGAAAAACCGTGGATATCCGAGCCTCCATCCACGAAAAGTTCCATCGCGGCCGCCGTCGCAGAACTCATCTCGGGGGGTTCTGAAGTTCTTCCTGGCACCCTGCCGGAGGGGGAAATCATCACCGGAGGCATCTACATCTCCATGCCCGCCTCCGAAGTGATGCGTGAGTAGTTCATCCCTGGACTATGGGTCCATAGCAGTAGCTAGATGGTTGTCATCTCCAATTTGTGCCTCATATTTAGATCTTGTGAGCTGCCCTACATGATCAAGATCATCCTTATGTAATCCTACATGTTGTGTTTGCTAGGATCCGATGAATATTTTATACTATGTTAAGGTCGATTATATATTCATGTCATATGTTATTTGTGATCTTGCATGCTCTCCGTTGCTAGTAGATACTCTGGCCAAGTAGATGCTTGTGACTCCAAGAGGGGGTATTTATGCTCGATAGTAGGTTCATGCCTCTAGTATTCTAGGAGAGTGACAAGAACTTCTAAGATTGTAGATGTGTTGTTGCTACTAGGTAGAAAACAACAATGTTTTATCCGATGTAATTCTATTGTTTACTTTACACACATTTCTTAATGAGATACTCTATTGCTTGCAAGTTAATACTGAAAGGGTTTCGGACAATAACCGGAAGGTGGATTATTAGTCATAGACGCAGTTGGATTACGGTCTATGTACTATGTTCTAATGCCCAATCAAATCTCATAGTTATCATCTTGTCATGTATGGGCGATATTCTGTCAATTGCCCAGCTGTAATTTGTTCACCCAACATGCTATTTATCTTTATGGAGAGACACCTCTAGTGAACTGTGGACCCCGGTCCTGTTTCCTTTACACTGGTAAATTCATCTACTGCAATCCTATTATGTTTACTTTCTGCAAACATATCTTTCCACTCGATACGTCTAATCCTTTGTGTTCGAGAAACCAGTGAGATTGACAACCGCACTGCAAGTTGGGGCAAAGTACTTTGGTTGTGTTGTGTGCAGGTTTCACGTTGTTTCTGACGCCGGTAGTGCGCTATGCCACTAGTCAGCTAGCAACACCTTCAGAAGTCACGCCTTTCTCCTACTAGTCGATTAAACCTTGGTTTCATACTGAGGGAAAACTTGCTGCTGTGCTCATCACACCTTCCTCTTGGGGTTTCCCAACCTCTTCCACAAAAATGCTCAACAAGATTGTCTGGCGCCATCACCGGAGCACCATCAGATACCGTCCAAGTCCCACGACAAGCGGCAAGGACGAGTGTGGAGTCTGGGAGGAAGAAGACACCAGTGAGGACCCCCTTCGTGCCCCCACCACGGCGGAGTAGCGTGTCCTCCTCGAGTCCTTCCAGAGCGCGCGAGAACGCGTACTCAAAGGGCACGAGGAGCCCATCGATGCCGCCACTTTCGAGATTTCCGTCCGGTCGACGACCTTGGAGGATAGCGGCCACTAGTTCATGGCGGAAGAGCGACGGGCGTGGTGCGAGATGGAGGAGATGCGGGTGGCGGACGAGGTCTCCGAGCTGGCCGAACATGAAGAGGCCGCCCGGCAGCAGGCCCCCTCGGGTCTGCGCTGGACCAGGAAGAGGCCGCCCGCACGCAGGTGGCATGTGCCGCCGTGCAGTCGATGATGGAGTGTCTCCGGTGGTACATGGGGAGATGGCCTACCGGCAGGAGGCCAGGACCCGACAGGAGGCCATGAGCACCGAGATCGAGGCGTCCGCCACGGCGATGGCGGCGGATATCACGGCGGCACACACACCGGCGGAGCGTACTGTGGTGGCAGGCGTGCAACGGGAGTCCATGTCCTTCGCCCGCCATGCTAGGAGGCACGCTGTTCGCGACAGTATGCATCAAGCTTGGAGGCACGCCGTTCGGGAAGTCGAGCTCGCTGTTATAGGGCTTGTAGGTGGTTGTGAGGTAGACCGGGGTTTGCGTGGATCCACTCCATGCGAGCGCGGCAAACCGGAGGCGCAAAGGCAAGGTGCCTCTCCTCCGCGGCAGTAGGCGCCTGAATCCGATGGCAGCAAGTTAGCAACAATGAAGGTCGGGAGCTGTGTGGAGAAACGTCGGGACGGTCGGGAGCTGCGCGGTGATGAGATTTAGGATGAAAATTTTCACCAAGTCCAACTATATATAGTACATCATAAACATTAACGAAGGGGAAAACAAGAGAGACATCAGAGAAAGAACTACACTCACAGGCACAACAACATCAGTGGAGCATGGTTCATGTTTGTGATGGGCGGTAATAGGCGCGCGTCAGAGATAGTTCTATCACTGACGGGTTTTGTTACTTGCCGGCAGTGACTGTTTCCCCCGATGTTGTTTTTTTATGTACTTTAATTTGTGTTAGTTTGATGGATTAATGTTTGGCTATTTTGTGATTATTTATCTTTATAGTTGTTCTAAACACATTTTTTTTTAGATATTTCAATGTTTTCCTTATGCCACGCCTTCGAAAAACAAGGTAATCAACTACCTTGGTCCTTGTCTAATGAAGTACGCCTGAATTATGACTTGGGTTTTTATTTATTCAGTAAATATTTGGTAATTTGGGTATAATTACAACAATATTGTAGAAGTATATTTAATTTATCTCTAATATATCTAAAAAAATTGCAGGTCATGTCAAATGCACCTTAAGTTAGTTCAAATCTTAACATATATATTCAGAATATGATCAAGTATCATTTGATGTTTTACTCGTCCAATAAATATGATTTATTTTGCTTAGATTTATAAAATATTGATTTCTCAATATTATTAATCTATAATTTCACAAATCATTTAAATACTTCTCAAATCAATAGAACCCTTGACATATTATTTCTTGTCTTGTTTTACTCATCCAATACGAGAGAATTTCTCAATACCCATACAAATAGTTTAATATATAATTTAAATTTATTCTTAATTAAAACCACCCCTGGTTTGTTGATATATTTCGTGTTTTTATTTTGTACTACGCAACAAGAAAATGTATCAGCAACAACCTGAAAATATTTACCAGGCAGCTAGGGAAAAAATACTTACCGTGACAACTCACTACTCATGGACATTATATGTCACTAAAGCACGGATAATTTGTAGGTTGTACATACTACTGATGGATTGCATTAGGAAGACATCAGAGACACCACAACTCTGACAAGCAGTAATAGGGCATGTGTCAGAGATATGTTTTTCACTGGTAGGTTTTTTTAGGACATGTATAATGGTTGATAAGACCGTCTTATCTTAAGCCTGCCACGTAATTTAGATATAACAATTGAAAAAAAATTAGTTTTATCTTTAGTCTTATATTTAGTAACGAGGCATCCTAAATATGTAGTGAGAGAGATTGTGCTAAGAGATCATCTCTTAACTAAGAAGACAAAGTTTTTTTTTCATCTTTCTCTTTTCTCCACCTCAGCATTTATCCTACGTGGCACTATTAAGATATCACCATTGCACATGACCTTACGGTCTTGTTAGTACTTGTTTCTGGTGATTTTGGTTTAATCTGGTTATTCATTAGTTTGGGTTAATTTGAGGGCATAAAAGGTTGTTATTTTGTGATTATGTACCATTATATTTGTTCTGAACATGTTTTAACATCAACAAAATCACTTTAGTAAAAGTAAACGAGGTATATTGACAATCTTTAAAACCATAATCCCAATAGAATTCACATAATTACTAATTTAACATCAACGACCTTACATAGAGCATGATATAGACATCGATCAGACTATCAAACCAAATAAATGAAAAAAATAAAATTAGAACTCAATAATAAACGATCAAGCACAAACTATGTGCAAAACCACAACGATCAGTTCTTGGCTTTCTTCTTGGGAGGCTGGTCGTTGCCATCGCCCTCCCTGGTCTTCTTCTTGGCAGGCTTATCGTCGTGATGAACGACATTGGTCTTTTCTTTGGCTACTTATTCTTCAAAAACATAACGAGCGCCATGTGTCTAGCCCTATAATTGGCACTCCTCTTATAGGACTTGTGAGAGTCATCTACATATGCCAGAACACTGTTGGAAGCCGAACTCACCACTTTGTCACATAACGGGGAAGATACCTCATAGTTCTACGCACTCTGTGGTTGACATCCTCCATTTCCTTTAGGGTCTTCTAGGTGTGCGCTTCCATCTCAACTTCATCACTGTCTACATAATCGTCAGAGTAATACTCTATGACCGCCATTAGAATGCAAGGGAAGAACACTTTGTGTGCTGACAGTTGTGTGGAACATCTTGGTAGAGTGATATATCCGAATGGGAGAGCGTAGGGTAGTTTTTACGGGTGGGAAAGATTTTTGTACCACAAGCCGCTGCAAATCAATTAGTGTGAACATACTACTCTTTGATTTAAGTTAACACACAAAGGTTTCCGATGAGTTTATGTGGCAGTTTCCAAAGCACTAAACTCACCAAGAGATATGAGCGGAGACACCACGCGGGTTAAATATGGGCATTTCTGAAGTTTAATTCTGCTAACGAACAAAAGGACGTCAGAGAAAACAAGCGTGAGGGGTACGCACATACTCGTGACGAAAGATTCTAACAGGCCCTAATAGGCAATAGTTAGCAACGAGGACCCGACAAAGATAGACAACGAACACGTTAGCTCAAAGGAAAACCTATCAGCGATGGGTGTCGTATGTACTGACGAGCCTCTTCTCTGACAGGAGACACCATTGATGCCGCCCATCAGTGACGAACACTAGGCCAACCACCGAGCGTCAAAAAGTCATCTCAAACAGAATTTTTAGGGCCTGCCAAAGATAGCCCCATGAGAAATAGTTGGTTTTGTACTAGTGTGTGTGTTTGTGAGAAATTATACCACTAGTGATTTATTCTAAGGCCATTTTCATGACAAAGCAAAGGATCTATATAATGTAGTATGATCATCATATCAGAAACACAAAATTACATATAGTATGAGAGAAATTCTTCAGAATTCCATCTCAAGTAAGTGATATACTCTAGTTTGAGCCATGCAGAATAATAATAAAATAGGACAAACAATATCGAAAATTGCAAATTTACCTTGCTTGCAAAGTAATGTAACCAAGTACGACCAACTCATGCAAGGTAAATACCCCATTCATCCATAAAAAAAAGTCTGAACTTTGGATAAATTTTAATGTATGTAGATACTAAAATAGGTCTGGATACATCTAAATTTCGAGAAAATTGAGAAATCCTTTTATAGACGGAGGGAGTACATAAATTAAGTAAATGGAGAAACCTTTCTGCACAAATCTTTTTAGCATAATCTAGGCTCCTTGTAAGAAAGAAAAAAACACATACACTTGAACAACCATGCTCTGTTTCAGAATGCCTACAAATCACATGTTGTATGTTATTATATAATTGGCATGTAGAAAATAAAAAGGCACAACATGCCAATTGAAACCAAAAATGTGACGAATCAAATAGGCGCAACAAAGAACTCCAAAGTGATGAATTCGACAATCAGAAAATGTTGTAGGTCAAGCTAATAGAAGCAACTGTACTTAGCTACTGACGGGAAGGTAAGACGTACACATCAACCAATAAAAATTATGAGATAGAAGGCATGATAAGCAGTATGGATTCACGTATGATACATCTCTTGGATAGAGTTTTGAACTAATCCATATGGAACATACTAATGCAACATACTAATTTTTTTTCTTATAAATGGCTTCGTTGGTTGGTCCGACCGAGTTCCATAACGAATTAGGAAAGTAGAAGATTACAAGATGATTCTTTTTACCGAGTTCCATAACGAATTAGGAAAGTAGAAGATTACAAGATGATTTTTTTTTACTTCAATTAATAAGAAACACCCGTGAAGATCAAAACTGAGGTGGCTAAGAAGTCTGGTCTCAGCTGCAACCTCCTTCAGCGAGTGGCGGGCATAAGGCGGATCTTCACCATGTCTCATAACTACGGCTGCTAGGTCTGCTTCGTGGGGAGGTGTGCTGCACATACGCGGGAATTTTAGGATCTAAATAGAGGAGGTGATCAGCGAGATTGTTTACCCGTGCATCACTAATTTTAATTGAGCAACGGGAAAGTGCCTAAATTTCGGTGAGGATGGGGTGGGAGAACCAACAATTGTGGACCATGTGGTGCATGCATATGGACGGTGCGGATTTAATTTTCCACGCAACTTTGTGCCTTTATAAGTAGTAGAGATAGAGATAATTTTATAGCAATTAGAAAGTGCCTAAATTTTGGTGAGGATGTGGTGGGGAGAACAAACAATTGTGGACCATGTGATGCAGGCATATGGACGGTGGCGATTTAATTTTCCCACGCAACTTCGTGCCTTTATGAATATAAGTAGAGATATAGATAGAGATAGAGATAGAGATAGAGATAGAGATAGAGATAGAGATAGAAATAGCGATATAATAATATATCTAGAGAAATTACCAGCTCATAAAGGACCTCCTGCAAATTATTATATCTCTAGATATATTATTATATCTAGAGATATAATAATATATGCACCCACCAAATCAGCACGTCATCCCGTAAATGTATTCCAGTAGCAACTTTGCGTACCTCTAGGATTATTGCTACTTTTATATAAACAGACAAACACGTACAAGCAACAATATCTGCAGATCTTGGTGTGGAGGCTATGTAAGTGTGTATGTATGCGCTACAGGCAACGCTGCATCAGAAAGTAGCTAGAGTCGTACGTTTTTGTTCATTAACTTCATCCTTGTTTTGGGTTAGCTTAGATGGTTTGTTTTCGTTGCTCACCTCGTGTGCCATGTGGTTTGTTTTGGGGTTAATTAGATGCCTTCTAATGCATGAGAAACACCTTTTGTTTTCTTATTTATCTTTTATTCCTTTTTCGCTTTGCAGGTATAGCATTTCCAGTACCAGCGCTAGCAAAAGGGCTCATGTCCATGCATGAGCAGACGTGCAAGCGTGTGTCATAAGCCGTGACCATGAGCAGTGTGAGCAGTTGATCGGGAAATGTTCCTAGAAAAACCTTGCTTCTGAAACTGGCCCTTAAAGTTAAATAGAAAGTAGAGCGTAACCCATTGATAGACGGGATGACAGCTAATCAATTATATTTCTAGCGGCCTATATGGAAAAAGTAGGATTTTTTTCCTTAAAAAAGGTGTGTTTACATCTATATATCCATCAACAAACGAACAAAATTGTGAAGTTGCAAACAAATACATAGTTATACTTTTCGATGCGCCTTACGTTTTAAACATAATTTCTCCCAGAAAAGGTAGTCAGCTGATACAATAATAAAATAATGTAAATTTAGTGTGATGGTTTGAAGAAATTATATTGTCCTAGATAGTTCTTTCCTACATTTATGCGTCTTACATTTTAAACATAATGCGTGAAAAATTAGCGCGTCATGATTGGCAACCTACTTGTATCTTACACGCCCAAATCCGGGTTGATAAGCGTGGGACATACGAATTGTTGGTAGCCCGCTGACACGCTAAGATTCCTTGTAACCATCGAATCCCCAAAAAGTATTGTAGGAACATCCCACACCCTAGCTTATTATAAAATTGATCACGATATTGTCGTATTCGTCGTGACCTCAGCCCTAAAAGCAATTACTCAAATGTGATGTTGCGAAGAAAAGGGGATCCGACAACACTGTTGGAGTGTGAAACCCAATCTAACCAATATAGCTAGGTGTCTCCTGCTTTCACCATTTTGCAAAGCTAGTGCAATATAGAGACCACATCATGCATTTCTCACATGTAACAAAAACTACATTCTTGGTTGGTAAGGCAAGATGTTAACCCCTCGTTGCCAGTGCCTTATATTTGGCATCGATACATATGATTTGACCCGGTACATGAACAAATAGAGAAACTTTCAGAAAAATAATGGCACAATAAAACTATATATTCTCACACTCACTTATCGATTACCAAATCATTTTTGGTTAGTTGTTCTGTGATCGATATATAGCTGCAGAGAGATGTTTGTGTCATTGATAATGATGCGGGGTAGGGTAGGGGATGAGGGAGAAGGTGGTGAAAGAGACACGAATATGGTAAAGGAGGACAAGGGGCATAACGGGTCGAGGGAGGTGGTTTACTAAGGGTCGATGGAAGTGCCGGAGATTCTTTCTAAGGCGGTGTAAGTGACAAGATGGGTGAGGGCTATTGCAAACCATGGAAAGAAGGGAATGAACCCTTTGTGGGGTCTAAGATCCGCCCACTACCCCTTCACGTCTAGAGAAATAGGAAGACATATACATGCCTCAATTGATTGTAATATATATTTTTAAGCGTAAAAGGTATTTATAAGAAAGTTTTTGTAGTATTTTTTAACCAACTGTACTTGATATTTTTTCCTATGGTTTTAAATAAGTTTGTGAAGTTGGAAAAATAAGGTAATTTCATGATCCTATATTTAGAGTTACCACTCCAACAAAAAAATATTAACCAGACCCAACTATCTATTTGTTTTCCTTTCATGGCTTCCATGTGTCACGTGAGATGAGCATTTCATCTAGGTGTACTGGTTTCTTTTTGCAGGGCTCAACGCAAACATTGTCGCCCATGCATCTGCGAAGGAGGCTCTATCTTACCTGTTCTTGGTTTTAATTATGATGTAATAGATGGGATTCTTATTGGCCTAATGAATAAAATGGCCGTGGGTGGAGTTCTAGAAAACAGGGAGCTTATAACCATATAAATCTTATATATTTAGAGCAAGTATGATCTCCACCTGCAGGTCCTAAATTACAGGTCACATACGTGCTTTTATATCAGGAGGCAAAAGCCCTTCTTACCATATTTGCTACAAAACCTGGCGGGCTAGTAGTGGCCGGAGCGCCTATGTGGATGGCGAACGCTACGGACCAGTCTAAGAAGTCCTAAGAAGTGAGCCTAGCTCACTTGGTTAGGGAAGTATATGTATAAACCAGCCACCTAGATTCTAGTCCCCATGGACGCAAATTTAGGTTTTTATTATTTACTAGTACAAATGCCCGTGCGTTGTCACGGGTGCGGTGCATAAATGTAATACAACCTTGCAATGACATGTCATATTTGTTGCAAGTTGCATAAAGAATGGAGTCACTGTTCCTATTGTTCCTTTAATATTTGTGTAAACAGATTGTTGTCTGAAATCATAAATTCACTGCAATTTTAATTTCCTTAATTTCCGTTGTTGTGAATACAATTGATCTTAAGTCCTGAAATAAGCTACAAATTAGTGGATTGTCTGCACCTGGATTCCGCTGCTGTTGCATGTTTTCAAGATGTAGAAGAGTGCATTTACCGCGGCTGTGAATACATGGCTTGTCACCTGCAAGATTTAGATGAGAAATTAAATTAGTTTTTCAAGATGTAGAAGATACACTACAAATATAAGGCTTGTCTTTTGAATTTAACTTGCCTTTTAGTACAACACATGTCTTTTAACTTCAATCTCTTTTTACTGAGTTGTGTTTTGTTGTCGGGGTCACTTAAATAGGTCTCATAGCCCAACAAACTTGCATTTGAACAATAATCAAAATCTATCTATTAGGTTGGCATTTTGTGGATCGACATATGGTAAAATGACCAATGATTACAATAGAAGGCCGACATTAGAATCCACAATCACACAACCAATTTGCCATCTTTCAAGTCTCAGTTTCTCATATCGGTCGTCATTTAGTTTTAAGTCGAGAAAACTCAATTTTCAACAATGCATCATATGACCCTAGCAAGTAGTAATAAGAATTTGTTTCAAATAAAAAAATGTCATGATACCGAGTGAGATGTATCCATCTAGGGGTGTTAGACAAAATAATTCTTGTATAGAATTTCATGATATTCTTGTATGATATACAATTTTTATAAAAAAAATTATCAAGAAGTAACCTTAATAATTTTTATTTCAAATCTTATTTCTTTTTTAGCTACCGTGCCACTTTAACTGTGCTTAATGCCTTACCATGTGAGAAGCACAATTCCTAAATCTTCACATAAAATTTGTTACCGTATAATATTATCCAATGATGATTACAATGTTTTGATGATACAAAATTTACTCTTCCAATAAAAACTACAGTAATAAATTTTATACTTCATCTATTGTAAATTAAATTATTTGTCTCAAAAAAATCTATTGTAAATTAATTTACACAACTTTGTTAATTTAAAAGGGAGGGAGTTATATATACTGTAGCTGTAAATAAATCTCACTTAGCGTTAATAAAAGGAAAATGATGTATTTCCTCCGGAGGTTGCGTCCAGATTCCTGCATCCCTCTGACGTTCTTACCTTGGGCCCCACCAACTCAATTACGTACCTTATATGCTCGCATCTCGTTTTCTCCATCTCTCCCCAGTCCCCATGCACGCTGGTTCTCAGTACGCCGGGAGCGGGAGGAGGAGCTGCGGCGCGGCCCGTCTGGTGAAGGCACGGCCTGGGCTGCTCGCTCGAGGAGTCAGGGCTGGTATTTTTTGGGGGCTGCAAGCGCGGCGGCGGGTTTCAGAGGCTGCAGCGGCGGTTTCAAGGTAGCACGAAGATGGAGGCTGCGGCGCAGCGCCGGGCGCCCGCCGTCGTAGGATATGGAGGCCACGGAGGAGCCCGACGCCCTAGTCCTCCTAGTGCTCGCCCTCGCCGAAGATGGAGGCCACGGAGGAGCCTGACGCCCTACTACGCTCGGCCCAGTGCACCGGCGCCGCCCTAGACCGCTTTGAGCTCGACAACGACGACGGAGGGACTGTGGTGCTTCCGCGCCCTAGGCTTCCTCGACCTTGATACCCGAGGCGCAGGGATTATGGTGCTGCCGCCCTGGGCCTCCTCGACCTTCATACCCGCGGCGGAGGGATTGTGGTGCTACCGCCAAAGGGTTCTCCAACAACCAGGATCGCCGAGGCGGGTTCGGAGTGTTGATCTCTGGTGCATACTTGGACTACCTCCTCGTGGAGGTATGTTTGAGGCGGATTGTTAGGATCACCTCATTCTTATCCCATTAGAAGCTTCTTGCTGCATTAGCTTGGCATGTAGTTTCGACTTGGTATTGAATTGGCTAAGGGCTCACTGAGATTATTCTAATGTTATGTGGTATTTTCTCATTAGGTAGATATGAACAATGGAATCAACAAAAACAATGCGGAATGCATATCCTTATTTAGTTTTGTTGCATTTATGTTTCTATTGGTTTAGTAGTAGTTATGTTTGTATTTGACATATGATCTTTACTGCATGAATATCATATTTATTGGATAATTGTTCCAGTGTAGTAGCGTGTTGGAGCGCAATAATCATGTCTGCCTTGATTTTCTGATTGGATATAACCTCGGAGTCTTACTTTGCAGATGTCATAGGTCAGTTTGTCGGTGCTTAACTGACACATGTTCTCATGAGCACCAATACATCTGAAAAGTGGGTCATTGCTCTAAGAGATCATAGGTCAGGTCCTTTGTTTTCACTTATTCTTGCCTTATATTATTTCCGCGGGCTAACATTTGTGCATCATGATTGGGCAAACCAACTACAGGAACATTGAGCTTAAACTTGTGCTTTCGGGGCAAAGAGTTGTTGAATTCAATGCTAAACTTGTGCATGATGATGGACATAGTTATGTTGTTCTTGGGATCCTTACTCGTGTTCTACGAAATCTTAAAAGAGTGAGTTTTTTTTTGGACTTTTGATGCATTCCTTGTCAACACATTTATTTAGTTCTGGTTAGTGAGCACAACTGAAGCCCGAAAGGTGTAAATAAGAAAAATGCTCTTATACCTTGTCCTCTCATGTACCGTGTAGATGATGAGATCCTCACTGGAGGTTCTTCGCTTCAAACAACTCTGCGCTATGGGATTCTGATAAGCCTGGTGCAAGGTCTTGGTCTCGGATTTACTTATGGGCTTGCCATCTGTTCTTGTGCCTTGCAACTTTGGGTCTACACAGTCAGGCTCACACCTAAAAACATACCTCTGTGCACCGACATGCTCAAGCATCGTACTGGCTTCAGTGAATCACACCTTCTACTGTAAGCATGCACACCTACTGACTTGACTGAAATCTCTTTTTTTGATTAATTGTGTGATGAAGCAATTTTGATTAATGAAACCTCATTCCCACCAAATCAGCCTCACATGACCATATATCTTTACTACAAATCAGAGGCATAAGCTGATACATGGCATTAAAATTTGATGACATTATAGGGTAACTAAATATCATTCACCCAGCATCCAGCATTCAAATTCAAGCCACGAACGCAAAATGTCATCAAAATGAACACAAAATGAACTGCTCTACACCTCTTGTTAGGCACATTGCTTCAAGGTAAATCATGTCTTCCATTATCCACGCAAGTAGTAGGAGTAAATTGGTGCCTAATTAGAAATATTTTTGTCCCTTGAGCCTTAGTTTGTACTTATATATACAAGCACAACACATAGAGAACAAGGATTGAGACAAGAATTACAAAGTATTCCGTTCTAACAATAATCCATGACCACATATAGTCTTTGTTGTTTAGGAGAACAGGAACCCATCTCATGTACTCACTACCTTCCGAGATGTAGGGTTTTATAGAAACCCATTTTCATATAGGAATATCTAATTATAAATCATTGGTGAAAAAGATGTCCGTTTGTCGTACTTCCGCACCAAGACCATAGCACCCATGTAGCGACGCCTCTTGTCATGTGGACCACCGATAGATGTTTCCGACAAAATTGTACGCTTTCCAATAGCATCGGCACTACGCTAAACATATGTTGAGCTCACCTATGAACATGTGGTAGTCATAGAGTTAAAAAAATACTAAAGATAGTCATCAAGATGGTGATTGCCTTGACATGCATTAACATCATTTTTTAACGGTATCATAGAGTTAAAAAAATAAAATAAAAAGGCATAAGCAAGATGATGAATTGCCTTACCTGAGCGATGTCTCCTGATTCACTCTCTTTCTTATCATTTTCCACAATCTCTCCCATCTAAATATCAATTGAACACATATGTGAAAGGTAGTCATGGAGTTAAAAAATAATTAGATAGTTAGGAACATGATGAATTAGTTTGTGCACAGTTTAATTTATACTGTTGTATTTCTTCTCTAATTCTTAAGTTTGCCCCTAGTTAAGATGCAGCATTATAATCCAGTTCCTCTAAAAAAAGCATTATAGTCCAGTTTGACTGCAACTCAAATAACTACTTTTAAGATGTTTAATCCAAAAGTGGATGATAGCAATGGTATGTCCCTTGAGCCTTAGTTTGTACTTATATATGCAAGCACAGTAGTAGGATGTAACTTTTTGTTCATAATTCTCTTCGTGCACAGGTTGATTTGTGGTAACAAATAATTTACAACAGTTGTAACATGATCATTTTTGGTGTGTTTTATCTTAGGCAGATAATTAAAGATAACGTGAATATGGCAGTACCATTATCTCATATCTGAATGGCTTACCTAGTGGAAATGAAATTCAGACAATAAAATCAAAAGTATTCATTCTAATATGTCCTCGTGACCGATGAGTACAAAAGCTTGTATTGCAAATAATGAACTCGGTACCCAGATTCAACAGAGAGTACAAAAGGTTGTATTGCAAACATACATGAAGATAAGAATAAATTGAAATAATTATAAGGCCGATGTCAACATGGAAGCGAATAGAAGCAGAATCCAGATCAGTTTGGCCCTAGTTAATCTGCAGCCAACATGTCGATCATTGTTCCGTTTTAACATTGTAACTCACTCTACAGTACTTCTTCTCCAACTAAGCAAATATGCACTACATATAATAACAGATGTTTGCTTAGTTCTGCCAAGTTAAATTTAATACCTGCACAATTGGTTCATCTCCAGTACAATGCACATAAACTATGTATGAAAGTGTTATAGCTGCAGTTGTACATAATGGAAGATCTTTCCCACATGTCACCATCATAAGTAATTTTAATCTCTCCGAATATTTTACCAAGGACATATTGCTCTACTAATGTTTTTACCATTGCAAAATCTATGTATCTCTGGTACTCGTGGTAATGCTAAGGCAGTTTAATTTTTATTGTATTCTCTAATTCTCTAATTCTTCAAAAGTATTTCAGAAAAAGCATGCCTGATTCGAGAAGGGGAGAGGGTGTTACATACCTGAATTCCCTGAACTTCTCTGATGATCCGCCTTGTGACACAATGAAATTCGGGAGGGACAGGTTGAACTCCAGATACACGAGATCTCTAGCCCGAGCCATGGTTCAGTGTACCCTTTATATGACTGATTCCTTCTCGCAATTATGGGGTGATTATGGGAAATGTTTTAATTACCATAGCGTAATGTATGGGTCGAGTTAATTTTGGCCTGCCGAGAAGTATTGGGGCGAGTTGATTTAAATTATCTCGTTCACTGAAATTTAGGGGTTTATTATGTAATTTGTGGGAAGGTGATATTCTATTACTGTGGAGATTACATACCTGAGGAAGGTAATTTGTTAGATTACCATAGCGTGATTCCTGGGCTGATGATTCCTAAAGCGGCCAGGCTGATTAAATGCACGAGTTGATATTCTGGGAAGGTATGGACGACCAAAATGCTTTGATTGATTTGATTTCCTTGTGATTTCCTTGTAATTTCCTTGATATTCTGGGAAGGTAAGGACGACCAAAAGGACGACGAAAGTAGGGGGAAGGGGGAACGTGTTCATTTTTTTTAAGTAGTAGAGACGTATTCTCTAATTCTCTAATTCTTCAAAAGTATTTCAGAAAAAGCATGCCTGATTCGAGAGGGGGAGAGGGTGTTACATACCTGAACTCCCTGAACTTCTCTGATGATCCGCCTTGTGACACAATGAAATTCGGAAGGGACAGGTTGAACTCCATATACACGAGATCTCTAGCCCGAGCCATGGTTCAGTGTACCCTTTATATGACTGATTCCTTCTCGCAATTATGGGGTGATTATGGGAAATGTTTTAATTACCATAGCGTAATGTATGGGTCGAGTTAATTTTGGCCTGCCGAGAAGTATTGGGGCGAGTTGATTTAAATTATCTGTTCACTGAAATTTAGGGGTTTATTATGTAATTTGTGGGAAGGTGATATTCTATTACTGTGGAGATTACATACCTGAGGAAGGTAATTTGTTAGATTACCATAGCGTGATTCCTGGGCTGATGATTCCTAAAGCTGCCAGGCTGATTAAATGCACGAGTTGATATTCTAGGAAGGTAAGGACGACCAAAAGGATGACGAAAGTAGGGAGAGAAGGGGGAACATGTTCATTCTTTTTAAGTAGTAGAGATAACAGAATCACTGTATGGGTTTCCTCTATCGCATTCCTTTCAAAAAAAAGCCTACGAAGTCCTTCTGAACCGTCGTATCAATTTAAGCGAGCGAATTACGCGTGTTCGATCGTGGTACAAAACAGTTCGTATGTAATAAAAAAATTAAGTATGTAACATTTGTTTCCAACATTTTTCCATTTAGTCGTGAAATAATGGTACTCTGTCTAAAATAGGTGTCTTTGTTTTGCCTAGCAACGGATGTATCTAGAAACATTTTAGTTATAGATACGGATATATCCATAAAAAGGTAAGACGTCTATTTGTAGACGGAGAGAGTACATGTTCTTTTGCCTGAAACAAAAAAGATCCCGAATGTACCATTTTTCATGGATGCGTAACATTTTTGAAAATGCGACATTGGTGAACAACATTTCTCTGCAATCCGACAAACATATTGATGTACTGTATCCAACATTATTACAACAGGATAGCATATGTAACATCGGTGCAAATTATTTTGTACCATAATAATAGGTGTCTTTGTTTTGCCTAGATACAGATGTATGTAGAAACATTTTAGTTATAGATATGGATGGATCTAGAAAAGGGTAAGACGTCTATTTTTAGATGGAGAGATTACATGTTCT
Organism: Lolium rigidum; assembly: GCF_022539505.1. NCBI lineage: Eukaryota > Viridiplantae > Streptophyta > Magnoliopsida > Poales > Poaceae > Lolium > Lolium rigidum. The sequence goes on along the minus strand of NC_061512.1, from coordinate 111,529,956 downwards.
TTTGCCTGAGACAAAAGAATGCCGAATGTATCATTTTTCATGGATGCCCAACATTTTTGAAAATGTAACATTGGTAAACAACATTTCTCTGCAACCCGTCCAACATATTGATGTACTGTGTCCAACATTATTACAATACGATAGCATATGTAACATCGGTGCAAATTATTTTGTACCATATCCATGAAGATACCTCCATACACAATCTGAGGTCGCCGGCAACAAATCCACCGGTGATGAAGGAGCAACCGCAGCCACGGCGGCGCGTGGGGAAACACCTGCGGGGGGTGGTGGGTGGCCGATGTGCACGGTGACGGTCGGAGCAGGAGCTCGCAACGGCGGGGACGTGAGCTCTTGCAGCATGAGCGCACGTCGGTGGCGTGAGCGCGTAGCCTCGTGGGGACGCGGCGGCAGAGGCTCCAGCGGGAGCTCGCGGCAGCGGGACGCGGCGGACAGCCGAGGGCAGCAGCAGCGGCAGCGTGCGGCTGCCGAGACAGGAGTGTGCGGTGGCGGCGAACGACAAACAGCAGGAGCGCGGCGCGGCAGTAGGCAAGCACCGGGGCGATGGCCGGAAGCTAATAAGAAACGTGCGCGCGGGACATGCTGAAGGAATCGCGAGCACATGCCGAAGAAGAAGCTGGCTGTAGCTACAGCCGGCAGATTAGAAGACTTCTCCAATGTGGATTTAGGGTCTGCTGGCCCCAATGATTTTAGGTGGTTGCTTTGGTAAATTCTTGCTAATCAAATAGTGATTAGTGCTGAACTGATGTGAAATATGAAAATGACCCTAATGGAAACTTTTGCCGGCTTCACCCCCCTAATGGCTCAAAGTCGAGTTAATTTTTTAACCGAAGTACAAAGGAAGGCTCATATCCGCCTCATTTCTTGCTTTTTTTTGATAAAGGGAATATATTAATATCAGAAGATACTACACCTAGCCTCTGCAACAACGTAACACCCTAATGGCAGTACGGATGCACACAGTCAAAAAAGTGAAAAAAAAACTAAGAAACAAAAGTCCCCCTATAGTATCTCAGGCCTAACAACATCAATACATCCAACACCAAGACATCACCTGAAATACAGACTCTCCAAAAGCGACGCCACCAAGAAGAAAACAGTGCTCCAGCATCGTCGTCGTCCGACCAACGATCTTAGGTTTTCACCCTGGAGATAGTCCCCGCTCTCAAAACAATGCCGCCAACAAGGTCATTGTCAGCCACAACCAGTTAAGGCCAGACCTTGGGTTTTCACCCTGAAAGGTAGGACTCTGAACTTCACATGTGTTGTCGCCCCCACTTTCATACCACTGCTGTGAAGCCCGGAACACCAGGCAAGTCCCTCAACATCGCAGAGACTTGAACCTCCCTTAGCTAGTCCTCCCATCCGACCTTCATGATATTCTCTTCTTCTGGCTTTCACCATGGATCCAATGTCACTTGGTGTCAACACAGGAAAGTGCTTCGCGCCGCTCCCTCCAGAACCAAACTGTCGGTATAAAAGCATGGGTGCGTGCGACCAAACACCACGAGATCCAACGAACTCCAGGCAAAACATGCGTTGTTCCATTTGTCGGCGGAGCTTTTCGGAACTCAACACTCCAGCCAGATCAAGGCACACTGGCCACCGGCAGGTCTTCATCTTCGCATGAGAGAAACCCAAGGACCGCCACCTAAAAAGCTAGACCAGTGGCCCCCACACCGCCAGTCACTCCTGTCGGATCACCAGAGAAGAAAAGGTGGAGCGGATCACATGTAGACGCAGCCACCGCCGAACCACCGCCGGGAGCGAAGGCCGCCACCGCTCCACACACTCCTCCATAGCTACCGACGAAGCGCATCAGGCCACGGCCAAGCAGCCGTGCCACCCGACGTCCTCAACCTGTGGCTCAACGCCCCCCCCCCCGCCCATGATGCGCCACCGCGGAAGACCTCTCATCCTGATCGTCGTTTGATGGGAGGGGCGTTGCCACCGCCACCGGAGCTGGCAGCAGCGACGACCTGAGGGATGGTGGAAGGAGCTCCTCTGGGGGCTGGAGGCTGGGGGCCTCTGCTGCCGCCTGGGAGGGGGCGGTAGGGGAGGTTAGGGTTTTGGGGGGAGGGGACATGTGCGTACTATGGCCTCATTTCTTCCTGAGTCGATCCCGAGTTCGGCTAAACATTGAGTCGATTTTGAGAGGCTCATGAGTCTTGTTCTTCTCTTACACCCCTGGATTGATGCAGTCAGGATGGCCGGTGAACTCTGTTGACAATGTTTATGTTTCAATTCATTTTATTGGTTCCATTTCGTCTCGAATCCATGCCCTTCTCTAAACTTAAATACATTTGGGGTATGGAGTGATCTCAGCGCTTGATGTATTTGAGTTTGAGGAAAGATGGTGTAAGCAGAAACCAAATAGGAAGTTGCAATTTCAATTTTACGTTGCCACATCGCTGCATGGCACTCATGCAGATATCGTGCTATTCTTGAGGTTCTCTGATAGGGCCTTGGGAAAAGAGATTTGCTAGTTCTCGGCTAGCTGAGAACTAACTTCGTGCTCAGCTAAGTTTTACACCACTTGATTTGTATCGTGATTTGTTGTAGTCATGAGTCGCAACATGGATTGCAACTGAACGTTGATAACATCGTCCAACTCAGAACGAAGTTAGTTCTCAGTCGACAGAGAGATAGTCACACCCTTGAGAAAATAGTAATTAATATCAACTTCCCTAAAAATTATTCCCGTATGTGCCATCTAAAGCAACTTTCCTACTTCCCCTCCTTTTGCGAAAATGTATATTTCTAATTTTGTTCATAGTCGAATTCTTAAAACTCCAAGCAACTCTATAAAAAAAATTAATATCACGTTTACAACATCAAATTAGTATCGCTTGATCCATTTTAAATGTACTTCATTCGTTCCATATAACTATTTTTACTAAATCAGAGACAACTAATATGAAATGAGGGAGTAGTTTCATATCATAACAAGTTTTGTTTTTTGAGAGAACGCTAATCAATCATGTTACAGAGTTCAAGCACATTTATTCGCAGACAGGGTACAAACTTATTCCTCCTGACATGGATAGTTGAATAGGAGTAACTCTCCTCTCAAACACCCTCTCAAACACGCCGCCTAACCCTCACTGGGAGCCCACCGCTGAGTGATGCGGTGAGCCCTGGCGCGAACTTTGGCGCGCATGCATTCTCTCCGACCACCTCCACGTCGAACGCTCTCACCACTGCCACGCTCACCGCCTTCATCTCGGTGACGGCGAGCTCCTTGCCCAGGCAAACGCGCAGGCCAGCTTGGAACACCGGGTACTTGTACAGGCTCACGGGGGCGAACGATCCACCGGGGCCGGTGAGCCATCGCTCCGGCCGGAAAGCCTCGCAGTCGGCGCCCCAGATGGAGGGCATGCGGCCCATGGCGTAGGGGTGGTACATCACGCGCGATCCAGCCCCCACGTAGGTGCCGTCCGGGAGCACGTCGGCGGCGGCGCAGAACTTGGAGTCGAACTGCACCGGCGGAAACAGCCGCAGGTTCTCGTAGATCACCGCGTGGGTGTAGTGCAGGCCCTTCAGGTGCTCGTAGGTCACGGGCTTCCGGCTGCCGGCCTCCGCGCGCATGGCGGCCGCCACGGCCGGGTTCTTGGACAGGAACATGAAGAGCGTGGTGAGCCCCGAGGATATCGTGTCCCTCCCGGCCAGGAGGAAGCTGACCACGATGTCACGGAGAAACCTGTCATTACCCTCGTCTCTGGCCGAGGCCATGAACCGGGACAGGAGGTCGTTCCTCTTGCCGGCGACGCCCTGCTTCCGGCGCTCCTGGATCATCGCCGCCGCGAGCCCGTCGACGACTTTGATGGCCTTCTTCAGCTCTCTCTCCGTTCCAATGTTCAGCATCCGCTTCATCTTCCATAGCAGCGGAGACACCGCCAGGCCACGGATAGCGGAGAGTCGCGTGGCGGTGTCGAAGGCCACGGCAGCCCCGGACACGGGCATGCCCTGTTCGAGGCAGCCTGGGTCCAGCCCGAACGAGATCTTGCAGATGGTGTCGAACGCGAAGCGGCGGAACACGTCCTGCAAGTCGATCACCAGGCCGCCATCGGCGGCGCCGGCCAGGACCGGCATGAGCCTGGTCTCCACCTCCTGCGCCACGATCTTGTACGCATGGGAGCGCACGGCGACGCTGCCCAGCTCGAAGCTAGCCATCTTGCGCTGGTGGCTCCACGCGTCGCCGTCGACGTTGAAGATGCCGCCGCCCAGGAGGTCGCCGAGGATCGCGGCGAAGGGCTTGCCCTTGGGGAAGTTGTCGAAGCCGACCTTAAGCATGTGCTCGACGTTGTCAGGGTTGGCGGTGACGGTGCAGCCGAGGACGTGGACGTCGATGGTTTGCGTCGGCGACTCGCGGAGGAGGTGCGCGTACCAGTCGCACAGGTTGGTGTACTCCCGTGCCCACGACCCAGTCATGTACGCCCGGCAGACATGGCAGCGGCACCATGGCCACCACCGGATGATCTGGAGCACCACGGCCAGGGCCACCACGCACAAGGAGAGGACCAAGTACACGGCGCCGGTACACCGTGCTCCCCATGACAGATCCATGGCTTCCATCTGCATCTTTTGCTTGTCTGGCCACGAAATGGAATGTAATACTCCACAAGAGGGGAAACTAGTTAAGATGTGAGCTTTAATTCCCGAGAGGCATGCCTATATAGAACGTGCGGAACATCCATGGGGAGCCCGTGGTTTCAACAACATTTGTCAATATCCTTCGAACGTTTCTAGTACTACAGATATAGGAGTAGCACGTTAAGATGGAGTACTCCTTTTTTTATAAATTAATGCAAGTAATTACACTGCAGATGAGTACTAGCACACTGTATTTTGTACTCCTACAGTTATAGGAGTAGAATTTATTGCTGCTACGAGTTGCATTTACTTCTATCCAAAATTGTAGTATATTGCATCATACTAGCTAGTATTAACCTAAATGTGGAAGGAAAAAACATTTTCAATAACACTAAGAGATAATGGGGACGAAAATTAGCTCGGTCGATTTAGAAATTTTAGAAATATTTATTTCTTGGAATTGACACCCATGAGATCAACATCTTCTCATCCTTTTGTACTGCCACGAACCTCGATATTCAAATCGTTTTAGTTCTTAGTAGCCACCTATAAATAAAGTTGTCACTAGTAGATTACTGAAAGTGTAAATTTGCGTGATAGTATGAAGAAATTATATTCTCCAATATGGTATCTGTGAACGCCTACACTTATGTGTCTTCGGCTTCAAACATAATTCCTAATGCGTGAAAAAGTAGAGTGTCCCTACTTCTAGCGTACGCTCCGAAGTTTGTGTTAATAAACGTGGGACATATGGATCATTGATAGTTTGTTGACACACAAGAGACCCTGTAACCGTCGAATCTCCAAAAAGGAGTGTAAGAACTTCCCCTAGTCTGGTTTATTAAAATATTACACATAACATTGTCGTATTCGTTGTGACCTCATCCCTAAAAGCAATCGACTCAAATGTTACGTCATAAAGAAAAGAGGAGCCGACAACACTGCTGGCGTGTGAAACCCAATATAACATACCTGATATCATGCATTTGTCACGTGTAACAAAAACCTTAGTCTTGTTTGGTAAGTCAAAATATTAACCATATCATTGTCGGTGCCTTAATTTGGCTTCAACGCACATGATTTAACCTAGTACATGAACAAATAGAGAAATTTCCGGCATAATAATATCAAAATGAGACTCTGTGCTCTCACACTCACTTCTCGATTACCAAATCATTTAGGTTAGGTCGTTGTGTTATAGATGGTCAACAAGAGAGAGATGATAGTGTTACTGAGAATGTTGCGGGGTAGGGCAGGCGATGACAGGTGTTAAGGCGGTGTAAGTGATAAGTTGGGTGAGAGCTATTGCGAACACCAGAGCGAAGGAAATGAACCCTTTGCGGGGCCAAAGATCCATGCACTAGCCCTTCTCGTGTAGAAAAATAGGAAGACCTTTGCATGCATCAATTAAAAATGAAATCTAGATGTTTCACGGTGGAAAGGTATTTAAACGGAAGTTGTGGTGTTGTATTCTAACCAAATTTATTGTTCCGATAAGTTTATGAAGTTAGAAAAACAAAGTAATATCATGATCCTATATATAGAGTTATCACTCCAACAAGAAGTAATTAAGCAGACCGTTAGTTTTCCTCTTGTGGCTTCCATGTGCCTGTGAGATAAGAAGTTCTCTAGGCGTTCAAGTTTCTTTTGCAAGCCACATAGCAAACATTGTTGCCCATATATGTGCCAATGAGGCTCTATCTTAGTTGTAATCATGATGCAATCGCAGGTGTTCTGATTAGTGTATCATGATGCAATCGCAGGTGTTCTGATTAGTGTATCATAATCAGATATGATATACCGCCAAATGAATAAAGTGACAGTGAGTGGAGTTTTTTTTTTTGCGAAACACAGTACAATCAAAGACACTCACACATACGCGCACACACTCACCCCTATGAACGTACCCACGCACACCCTACCCCTATGAGCACCTCCAAGAGACTGCGTCGAAGAACTGATCCGACGGGTCTTGAGATTGACGAAGTCACCACATGCACCTCGTTGTCGACGGGAACGTCGCCTCCCACTGAAGAATATTCCGCCTTCATGAGACACCAAAGTGTCAAATCTAGGATTTGAACTCTGGTGGGCTGGGGGTGCCACTGCCCTCCTAACCATCCAATCACAAGTTGGTTCTCAGTGAGTGGAGTTTCAGAAAATAATAACTTGACCATGTAAGCCTATATTTACAGTAAGAACCACCTGCATATTTTAGATTACATGTCACAAATGTACTTTTTATAAGAAGACAAAAACCCTTTTTTTTTGAAACAAAGACAAAAACCCTTTTTGTAACATACTCCTACTGTTTCCATATTTGCTGCTACAAAACATAACTGATTAGCTGCCATCCATAAATTTATGGGTTGGCTCTACTTTCTGTTTAGCTTTAAGGGTCTGTTTCAGAAGCAAAGTTCTACATGCTAGAAACGTTGCCTGGTCGACTACTCATATTGCTCACGACCACGGGTTATGAAGCACGCGTGCACGTATAGTACATGTGCAGTCCATGGTTTTGAGGCCTTCATTGGTACTGAAGTTGGTCTATCCACAAAAAAGTAGATACTAGAAGATAATAAGAAACAAAAAAGATATTTCTCGTGCATTAGGAGCCATCTTTTTTTTTTTTTGCGAAACACAGTACAATCAAAGACGCTCGTACATACGCGCGCACACCCACCCCTATGAACGCACACACGTACACCCTACCCCTATGAGCACCTCCAAGAGACTGCGTTGAAGAACTGATCCGGCAGGTCTTGAGATTGACGAAGTCACCACAGGCGCCTCGCTGTCGACGGGAACGTCGCCTCCCACTGAAAAATATTCCGCCTTTTTTATGAGACACCAAAGTTACTTAACCCAAAAACAAACCACATGGGACATGTGGCGAGCAACCAAAACAAATGTTGTAAAAAAACTGAAAACAAGGATGAAACTAATGAAACAAAAACGCACGCCTCTAGCTATGTCTCGATGCAACCTTCCATATAGCGCATGTGTGTTGCATATATATACACGCTTACATAACCTCCACACTATCTGTTGTTTGTATGGTACGTATAGTTCTATCCATAAAAAATGAACATAACTTCACAGCTACAACCAAATATGTACCACATGATCGAGCCTCGAGTGACACTAGATATGCAAGGTGAGCCACAAGTAGAGTACCATATCCTACATAGTTGAGTAGAATGAATTAAAACTTCAAAACTACACCACTTTTAGAAGAAAGAAAACCAGTTTATCTTTTTTACTAAGGAGGATAAAGGTATCCTAACATAGAACCTGCAGAACATGCATGCAGAGAATATCTTTCAAACGGCTGCAAGCAGTTTCGGCCCTCTCCTTTTTGTTTATGATTGATAGGAAATTTCTATTTGTCGTACCGCTGCCAATATTAATTCTTACATAAAATAGAGAACGCTGTATTTTGTAGATTTATTTCTTCTATTAATTGCATATAGTTTTATCCAAATTTCTATATTGCATTATATTAATCTAATTGTGGAAGGAAAAAAATATTCAATAACACTAAGATAATGGGGATAGACCAATTATCTCCGATGGGTTAGAAATACTTATTTCCCGGTATTGACATCCATGAGCTCAACATCTTCTCATCCTTTTTGTACTGATATGAATCTCGATATTCAAATCAGTTAGGTCTTAGTTGCCACCTATAAATAAAGTAGTCACATGGTAGATTAGTAGAAGTAATAGTTTGATGAAATTATGTTTTCCTATACGGTATGTGGTATTCCCCTACATTTATGTGTCTCACGCTTTAAACATAATTTGTAATGCGTGAAAAAAGTAGAGTGTCATAACAGATAACCTACTTCTAGCTTATGCTCCAAAATCTGCACTAATAAGTGTGGTACATATGGATCATTGATAGCTTGTTAGACACTCTAAGAGACCTTGAAACTGTCGAATCTCTAAAAAGGTGTGTAAGAATTTCCCACACCCTAGTATGTTGATGAATTTGTCATGACTTCAGCCCTAAAAGCAATCGCACAAATGTGACATCGCAAAGAATAGAGGAGCCGACAACACTTGGCGTGTGAAACCCAATTTAACTAAAATAGATAGGTGTATCCTTTCACCGTTTCGCAATGCTAGGGAAATATATAGATGACTGACAAGGGATTAACTAGTCAATGCCTACAAGCTGTAGACTAGGGTTTTGTCGGAAGTAGAGGGCAAGTAGATCTCGAGAGTTTCAGCCGGAAAAGTACTCGACGGCTTATGAAAACTAGGGTTGTGTTGACAATGAATCGATCTCCTCTTCGTCCCTCTACTCCCCGTTATATAGGAGGCGGAGCCGAGGGTTTCGTGATAAACAAGTTACATAGTTCGGGAGACAATCTGAGTCCATCCCGTAGTAATTACAAGTCGATATTCCTAATACAATTCTATCTTTCCAAACTCTCTCCTAACTGGGCTTCCGGGCTTCATAATCTTCGGGTCGTGGGCCTTCAGTAAAACCCCGGGTACCTTCTACGGCAGGCCCATTGGGGATGCCTATGTCTGTAGCCCCCGAGATTTTGCTTGAATCGAAGAATCAGGGAAAATCTCCAACTTTACAATTATAATATAACTTCTTCGAGTTAACACATATCTTTAATAAAACAGTCATATATTGTACAGGGATAACGGTAGTTGGGGCTAGTTCATCTGACGGATCAGGTACTAGTTAACTGCTCTAGTGGCAATCCGCAAAAACCTAATTCAAGATCACGTCTCTGGACATGATCTCGGGATACTGGCGTAACTCGACATGTGCCGCTTAAGGTCTTACCATATGCCGAGTTCCAGTCATGTTTTATCGGGTACCTAACGCGTCCGTTAGGATTTTTCTTCGTATCTGTTGATACGGAAAAAAGTAGCAAACCGTCGTTAGAGACGGTGCCACGCCGCTCAGGACGGATCCGGGGACTTACCTTCGCAAAGTTTTTGCGGCATTTAGAGATTATTCGCGACTGAGGCGCTCTGAGAATATATTGTTGAGTGCCTTTTTCGGCTGATGGAATAGCACATTTATTCGAGTCAATTGGATGACTTGTATATATTTTTATATTGTCTTCCCGATGGGAGTATATGAAGAGTTATTTGTATAACTCGAAATATACTCATCATGTTGTTTCTAAATTCATCGGGCACGCGAACAGCGTTCCCGATGGGAGTAGCCCCCGAGGGTACAACCAAGTACTTGGACTTGGTTGTAGGGTCACCATTTTAACGCCTTTTGTCGCTATATTGTCATCTTTTTCGAGTTCTCCTATCTTTCTCGAGTGCGCGACCAGCGCTCCCGATGGGAGTAGCCCCCGAGGCTATGGACAAATGCTTGTATTTGATCATACGCTCTCGCCTTTTCTTTCTTGCCATACTCGAGATTTCCTTCATTCTAAAGTAGCCCCCGAGCATTTGATCAGAAACTTGTATTTGATCAAAAGTTCACGAAATTATCATCACTTCTTCACTATCATCAATCTTCATAACACCACAGTCGAAATTTTCCTTTGGTAAAGTGACATCAATGCTGACGATAGCCACGAACTCTGTATCGAGAACACGCGAATTCTATCCTGTCACTGAATTGTGGAGCCAAAATCGGTGGCATGTTGACACGTTACGCAAGTGGGGGACACACGTCCTCCGCTTTTTCTGGCACGCTTACTGTAGCGCCTGTCCAGTTCCTTCTCAGTGAAAATACAATTTTACCCCTTGAGCCACGTGTAACTCATCAGGTTTATTACTGCTCCATCCAACGGTGCGTCGATTCGCAAGGTTTCTATAAAAGACCTTCTTCTTCCTCCATTCTCCCCTTCACTGCGCCGCGCCTCTGCTCTTTCTCTATCCAAAAATCCCCTCTGCAACCACCAGAGCTCCAGCACTCACACATTGCCCTTCTGCTTCCAGCACCATAGTTGATGCCACCACGCGCAAGAATCACGAGGCACAGCACACCTGAATCGAAGATGGCGGCACAAGATCTGGGAACCTCGAAGTGGGAAAGATCCAAAATTTCCAACCAAGACATCAACCTGATGAAGAAACTTGGGCTGATGAAGAAAAAGGAAGCGCTATGCTTCCCCAGCGAGGAGAGCAACCCGACGCCCCCTATGGAATATCGGGTTAGCTTCATTGACCATCTTATCCGCGGCCTTTCTGCTCCCATCCACGATTTCCTCCGTGGTCTGCTTTTTGTGTATGGGTTGCAGCTTCATCAGTTGACTCCCAACTCCATCCTCCACGTTTCTATTTTCATCACACTTTGCGAGTGCTTCCTCGGAGTCCAACCTAATTGGGCTTTGTGGAAGCGCATCTTCTGCCTCCGCCGCAATGGCTCCCACAACATCGCCTACAACATATGTGATGTTGTTATTTGCGTTCGCCCTGATGTCGAGTATTTTGCGTCAAATTTCCCGACTCCGTCCAAGGGTGGCGCAAAAAATGGTTGTACGTCCGCGAAGAATGTCCCGACTCGTTGGAGTATAACATCGCCCCCTTCGACGGGGGGTGCCGAAATTCTCCGCCGCCGATCCTGGGACGCAGAGGCCACCGAAGAAGAGAAAACGGCGACAGAGGCGCTTATGGCCCGCATCCACGAGCTCTAAAATACCCGTGTCAAAGAACTGTCGGGGATCCAAATTACGGTGTATTTCCTTAGGATTAGGGTGCAGCCTCTGCAGGCTCGCAAGAATCCTCTCTGGATGTATGCTGGCGAAAATATGCCGACCGCCTTTCCAAGGATCTTTTAGTGAAGGACTTGGAAAAGCTTGTCCAAAAAATCTCATCGCTTAGCAAGAAAGACGCCGTTCCATCCTCCTGTCGCGTGGAGCCATATAGCGGCGCCAACGCCCTCCCCAAGGTAAATTACCATTGTCCTTACTGCTATTTTATCGACTGCTATTTGTTTAACATTCGTTGACTGCTATATTGCTGACTTCCCTGGTGTAACGTACTGTCGGTATATGTTGTCTCATGTAGAAACATCAAGTTTTATCTTCTCTTCCTCCCCTTCCTGAAGGCGGGGAAGTCGAAGAACGCACCGTCGTCACCGATGCGAACCAGGGCACTTCTCGCCCTGAGAGCGAAGTCGTGGGTTCTCACAAATCTGCGGCTTCCTCTGAAAGAGAAATTGAGTCCGAGGCCTCCGAGTCTACGCACTCCCTCCCCTCTGCTGCTTCTCCGACGAACAAGCGGAAAAGGGATGAGGTCGCAGACTCCGGTACCTCCAAAGTTGATAAGTCCCCTCTCGAGGAAACTTCACCCAAAGAGGAGGAAAAACCCTTCAACCCCTACGATGATGCCCTTGTCAGCTCGTAAGTTTCTATCGCCTTTTTCTTTTGCATCCGATATTTTTTCCTGTTTTTGTTTCTTATATTTCTTCCTTGATGTATAGTGGCGACGAGGAGGAAAATCCTCCTATTGACGTGACTGCTCGAACGAGCACGTCTCGTACTTTAGTTATTTCCGAGGCTCGTCTTGACGCGGACGAAACCTCGCCTCCTCAACAGGATATAGGACATCTCAGTCCTGTCGTGAGCCCCCGTGCTCCGTCGCCAAAAAGAGGAAGGACTGATCTGGGGAAAGAGTTGAGTCTCTTGACCGATAGCTCGAGGACTCCTCCTATGGACGATGTAAGTGCCTTTCACATTCTCTTTTGTTGTCGAACGTTTTCAGCTCTTTTTGTTGTCGAACGTTTTCAGCCCTTTCTCATTCCATGTTACTTTTCAGCCTTTGATGAAGGAATTTGTTCGTCTTGGTACCCAATTTATCGGGTACCGTGACCATGCTAATAAGTTGAAAGGTATTCTTTTCTTGCTTCTTTTCATCGAGTAGATTCTCCTCTTCTATTTTGTCATAACCTTTGTCATCCTTTATTTTGTTAGAGGCCCTTTCTGAGGCTAATAAGCGCGCTGATGATCTTGCCCTCAAGCTGGAGCAGAGCGAAAAAGCTCGCGAGAAGGCTGAATCAGACGCTGCCGCTGTCGAGGGTCTTCGAAAGAGGCTCCATGACGCGGAAAATGCCTTGAGAGAGAACACAACTCGACAATCTGCTCGCGAGGAAGACATCATCGCCCGCTTGGAGTCGCAAAATCGGCGCTTCGTTAGTAAGTGCCCTAACCACTTTGATTCGTCGTAAATGTTTGCTTTTCCATGCACCTCTTGACAACTCGAAGATTTTGTTTCAGCAGGGAGAATGCATCAAGATTTTGAACTCGAAGCGCCCGAAGATGATCGGCTTCTTGACGCTCTTTCTCTCCTTGAAATTCATGGAGACGAAGTTCGTCAGAGCATCTCTGATGCTAAGTCGGGGTTTTCGCGGCTTTTCCCCTACTTCTTCGCGAAGAAAGAGGAGCCCGACACTTTTGCTGCCCTGACCAAGTACTTCATCCCCAAAGAAGATCTTGGGCTGGGCCTCCGACAAGAGGGTTTGAAGATTGGTGTTGAAGGCACCATCGCTTTGGTTGCTGAAAGCCAACAAAGCATCGACTGGGCGAAGGTTGGTGATACGAAGAAGATGGAGACGAAGAGGTGGCAATCCTTGATTAAGGCTGCCAAGCCTAGCTCGAAGAAGATCCTCTCCTTCTTTGGATGCAAACCGACTCCTTCCCCTAGTTCGTCGAAGCCGGAGGTCAAGTAGACCGTCTTGTCTTTGATTTTGCTTTTGTTTTTCCCTCTTTTGTTGTTGTCGCCGTAGTAGCTTTTGCGACAGCTTACCATTGGTTCACTAGGGACCCTCTTTTGTAATGCTCATGTAAATATCCGAATGACTCAATACAATGCTATTTGTGCCAAGTTATTGATGTCGAAATGTTTCTCTCCAGTTGGTTTTTGACAACTATACTGTGGTGCCTCGTTCTACGGACGCGTTACCGGCCGCGTCCTACTCAAGAAAAACCTCCGTTGACGAGTTTATTGAAGGTTCTTCAAGCGCCGATCAAATAGAAGATTTAAACGAACTTCGACAGCAACTTCAGTCGATGAAGAAACAGGCTCTCGTGATAATGGAACAGTCTCGAAGATCCTCTGAGAAGGAGAAACTTGTTTTCCTCAGTAAGAAACCAAGGTTATCGAACCAGTAGGAGATGAATCCCACGTGAAAGTTGTTGGTGAAGGAGTGTAGTGCGGCGCAACACCAGGGATTCCGGCGCTAATCGCAGTAATAACACAATCAAAATACTTTGCCCCAACTTAACAAAGGAGGTTGTCACCCACCGTTTGCCGTAAACAAAGGATTAAACGTATGGTGTGGAGAATGATGTTTGTTTGCGAAGAACAACAGAACAGAGATTGCAATGCTTGATTGTATTTCAGATGTAAAAGAATTGACCTAGGTCCATAGCTCACTAGTGGTGTCTCTCCAATAAAATAAATAGCATGTTGGGTGAACAAATTACAAGCTGGGCAATTGACAAATAGAGATGGCATAACAATGCACATACATATCATGATGACTAATATGAGATTTACTTAGGGCATTACGACAAAGTACATAGACCGCATGCATCTATGCCTAAAAGTCCACCTTCGGGTTAGCATCCGCACTCTTCCAAACATTAAGTTGTAAACAAATGTACAATTGCATTAAGTATGGTGCGTAATGTAATCAACACAAATATCCTTAGACAAAGACGATGTTTTATCCCTAGTGGCAACAAGCACATCCACAA
>NC_061512.1:111465954-111515550 GCF_022539505.1 Lolium rigidum | reverse complement strand
GAGCATTTACAGTGAATCCTTCATCGAAACTGCTTGTCAACACCTTCTGCTCCTCGTTGGGTTCGACACTCTTATTTATCGAATGTACTACGATACACCCCCTATACTTGTGGGTCATCACTCTTCAACAGGCTCAGGAGGCCTTGGCACTGAAGGAAACCGCGGTTACTGAACCTACAGAAGCTACTTCGCGAGAAGATTATATGCTTCAACTGATGAATGACTCTAGTTTGGATATGGCGGGTACACTTCCTGACTGACCTTTTTCAAATGTTATCCTTCTCTTCTTTTTTTACTTTCTGCTGATGCTTCCGATGGATAGGGTATTTTTTGGATACTGCTGCCGAAGATCAGCGTGTTGAAGCTCGATCCAATGTGCTTCTCAAGCTTGCACTGCAGCATGGTTCTAACTTCTGGGCTACGCCTGAAAGTACCCGACAAATCGTCAGATTTCAAGATCGCGCGGGTCAAGTTCGCGACTTTCTCGACTTCTGCACAAGGACATTAGCTTTAGTTTATAACACCATGTTTCCACGCAACCTTCCGCCAGAAACTCTCTCTTCTCTGATGGACAAACTCCGGGATGCTCCTCGAATCCACAATTTTGTGCGGGCCCAACTGACTGCTAGAGCAAGATTTGCCATGATTATGTTGCAAGTCTGCTACCCGAAGTTAGACATGACCAAAATTGTCGCCAAATGTCAAGCCAAACTGACTAAGAGGAGGAGGAACATCGATAAGATCAACGATGTTGTGACCCCTGTAGCGGAGGAGATGATGGATGAATTACATCGGCTAGATGCTGAATTCTTCGTAAGAGGTAGCTATGCTGAACATAGGACTGGTGCTGCAAGCAATGAAAGGGTAAACATAGATGACATAATAGGTGATAACTGAAAGTTTCTTTTCCCTTGTCGAATTTTCTTAATAGTGAGGATATGTATATTGTAAGCACAATCTATATTGTAAAACAACTTATAAGTTTTGTGCTTCATCAAGCCGCCGAGCTTTTTATTGGCTGGTGTTTATATCTTTATTGGTTTGCGACCTATTTTTGCGCCAAGGCGAATAACTGTATTTTGCGGAAGTTTATATATATATTGTTACCGCGGGTTGTAAGCCCCCGAGCCTGTCGACGAAAAAGATGTATATCACCAATATCTTTATTATATTGGAGCACCGCGAGCCCGCCTCATTAAAAACCTTTCAGCCCCACTCGGTGCCCTGAAAGGAAAAGAGTGCGTCTGAAAACTCGCGGGCGTTTCAGTACATTGTATGTTTACAGGGAGGACTATATTTCGACTTCAGGCGTAAAAACGCCTAAGTTGCGCCACGTTCCAGGGATTTGGCTCGGCGACTCCTGTCTTCTTGTCCTTTATTCTGTACGCTCCTCCTTCAATTACTTCTGTGATGATATACGGGTCAATCCATGGTGACTCGAGTTTCTCATGGCTATTTTGCGTAAGCCGAAGAATTAAGTCGCCTACCTGGAAGGATCTTGGTCGCAAACGTCGACTGTGGTAGTTTTTCAGATCTTGCTGGTACTTGGTGACTCGTGACAGTACTTCGTCTCGGGCTTCGTCGAGCGCATCACATCGTCCTCCAATGCCTTTCTTGAAATTTCTTCGTCGTATTCCGCTATTCTCGGAGAGTTATGTTCTATTTCTATTGCCAGCATTGCCTCAGCTCCATGGACCAGAAAAAACGGAGTTTCTTGTGTTGCTGTGTTGGATGTTGTCCGTATACTCCATAACACGCTAGGCAGTTCTTCTGGCCAGGTGTGTCGAGCTTTTTCCAATGGTGTCAACAGACGTTTCTTGATGCCATTGCAGATGATGTCGTTCGCTTTCTCGACTTGACCATTGGTCTGCGGGTGCGCAACTGATGCAAAATGTAGTTTGATGCCTACCTATGCGCAATAAGCTTTGAACTCTTTGGATGTGAAATTGCTGCCGTTGTCCGTGACGATGCTATGAGGGACTCCAAATCGAAAAACAATGCTCTTAAAAAACTTAATTGCGGATGCTGCATCCGGTGAATTTATCGGCTTCGCTTCTATCCACTTTGTGAACTTGTCGACAGCTACGAGCATATACTCGTATCCTCCTGGCCAAGCCTTGTGCAATTTTCCCACCATATCAAGAGCCCACTGAGCAAAGGGCCATGACAACGGTATGGCATCAACTCTGCTGCCGGAGAATGAGGTTTTGCGGAAAATCTTTGGCACGCGTCACAAGTACATATTATATCCTTTGCATCCTCGATTGTTGTTAGCCAGTAGAATCCTGCTCTGAAAACCTTGGCTGCTATAGCTCGACTGCTTGCGTGATGTCCGCACACCCCTTCGTGTACATCCTTCAGAATTAGCCTTCCTTCCTCGGGTGTGACGCATCTTTGTAGCACTCCCGAAATACTTCGTTTGTATAGCTCTCCTTTGACCACAGTAAAGGCTATAGAACGTCTGATAACTCGCCTTGCTTCGACTAGATCGTCGGGTAGTTCTTTTCTCAATATGTATGCTATGTACGCCTGCATCCATGGAATTTGTATCATCATTATTACGTGTGGTTCCTCCTCACCTTCCGATGGTGCTACTGGAGCCCCCGAGGCTTTCTCATCCTTCTCCTTCTTCTGCTGTTTTTTCGCCTTGGTTGATCTTTCAGCTATCTCTTCCCAAAACACGCCAGGTGGTATTGCGAGACATTGCGACCCAATGTTTGCAAGGACATCGGCTTCGTCATTGCTGAGCCTGCTAATATGATTTACCTCGCACCCGTCAAACAGCTTCTTGAGCTCATTATATACTTCCTTGTATGCTATCATGCTATCATTGACTGTGTCGCATTGATTCATCACTTGTTGAGCCACCAGCAGTGAGTCGCCAAAGATTTTTAATCGAGTTGCGCCGCAAGCTTTCTCCATCTTCATCCCATGTATAAGTGCTTCGTATTCTGCTTCGTTATTGGATGCGTTTGGAAATGTCATCCGTAGTACATACTTCAACTTGTCGCCTTGAGGTGATACTAGTATCACGCCTGCTCCATCTCCTTCTAATCTCTTGGATCCGTCAAAATTCATAGTCCATGTTCTCGATAAATCCGGAGGTCCCGTGTTTTGTAGCTCCATCCACTCTGCGATGAAGTCTGGTAAGATCTGTGACTTTATTTCTTTTCTTTTCTCGTATGTGATGTCCCGAGGGGAAAGTTCTATCCCCCAAAGGGAGACACGACCCGTAGCTTCTGGATTTTTTTAATATGTTGGATAAAGGTGCCTCATTGACCACTATTATCGGATGTGCCGAAAAATAGTGTCGCAGTTTTCTTGCAGTTGTAAACACTCCATATGCTAGCTTCTGGTACTGCGGGTACCGCTGTTTCGAGGGTGATAAAACTTCACTGACGAAATATACCGGCCTCTGCACTCCATGAAGTTTTCCTTCTTCCTCTCTTTCGACCACGAGTACTGTGCTGACAACTTGAGGCGTGGCTGCGATATATAACAAGAGAGGCTCCTTTTCCTTAGGCGCCACCAAGATTGGTGGTGTCGAGATTGTACGCTTAAGATCTTCGAAAGCTCTATTTTGCTTCTTCGTTCCACTGAAACTTCTCTCCTTGTTTGATCAAAGCATAAAACGGCAAAGCCTTTTCTCCTAACCTGGCGACGAATCTGTTCAAAGCTGCGACTCGCCCAGTCAGCTTTTGTATTTCCTTCAACTTTGTTGGCTTCCGCATCGTTACGATGGCTTGGATTTTCTCTGGATTGGCCTCGATTCCTCTTGCTGAAACTAGGAACCCGAGAAGTTCTCCCGCAGGAACGCCAAAGGAGCACTTTGTCGGGTTTAGCTTGAGGTAGAACTTGTCAAGGTTGTCGAAAGTTTCCTTCAGATCCTCGATCAAAGTTGACCCCTTCTTTGTTGTTATGACGACGTCGTCGACATAGACTTGTACGTTTTTGCCAATCTGTGTGGCGAGACACTTCTGCATCATCCGCTGGTATGTTGCTCCCGCGTTTTTCAACCCAAAGGGCATTGTTCTATAGCAGAACACGCCATAAGGTGTTATGAAAGTTGTTTTGACATCGTCGTCTTCTTTTAATCTGATCTGGTTATAACCAGAATATGCATCCAGGAAGGAAAGACGTTCACAGCCTGTCGTGGAATCGATAATTTGATCGATCCTTGGGACGGGAAAGTGATCCTTTGGACAATGTTTATTGAGACACGTGAAGTCGACGCACATGCGAAGGACCTTCATGTTTTTCTTCGGGACCAGCACTGGGTTAGCTACATACGTGGCCTCTATATATAACTCTTTGATAAAGCCAGCCTCTCTGAGTCGATTGATTTCTGACAGCATGGCTTTGCGGTTTGGTTCCGAAAAACGCCGCAAAGGTTGTTTAATTGGCCTCACCATTGGATCCAAGTTGAGGTGGTGCTCGGCAAGTTCCCTGGGTACTCCTGGCATGTCAGCTGGATACCATGCGAAGATTTTCCAGCGCTCACGGAGGAACTCGACAAGCGCGCTTTCCTATGCGAGGTCCATGTTTGCTGCGATGGACGTCATTTTCTTGGGATCTGTCGGGTGAATCTGTACCTCCTTAGAATCCTTGGTAGTGTCAAAGGTTGGTTCTCTGAGTGGCCTCCCTACATCTGGCAACACATCATAGTCAGTTGTTAGCTTTGACGCCATATACTCTGCTTGCATCCCGAAAGTTTCTGACAGTCGATGAAAATCCTTGTCGCATTTATCAGCTAACGCGAAACTGCCTTTGATTGTAATCGGTCCCTTGGGTCCAGGGAGCCTCCACAACAAAAATGTGTAATGTGGTACCGCCATAAACCTGGCATAGGCTGGTTGTCCCAACAAAGCGTGATACTGCGACGGGAAATCCACAACTTCGAACTCCGGCCTTTCTATCCTGTAATTCTCTCGGGTTCCAAAATGAACATCTAGATTGATCTTTCCCAGCGGATAACTCGGCTTGTCTGGTGTGATACCATGGAAACGTGTGTCAGTTGGTTTTAGATTCGCCAGGGATATGTTCATTTTCCTCAATGTATCTGCATACATAAGGTTTAAACTGCTGCCTCCATCTATGAATACTCGTGAAACTTCGAACCCCGCGATCACCACCGGTAAAATCAGTGCTGATTACCCTGGCCGAGGAACATGCTGCGGGTGGTCTGCTATAGTGAAGCCAATGTCTTGTCCCGACCAATTCAGGTAATCAATTGTTGGTGGACGCATCTTCTCTACCATGAACACTTGTCGCGAAATTACTTTCTGAGCTCTGTTAGATGGCCTGGCTTTCTGAATCATCGAGACCGCGCCATTGGTGTCGATATAAGGAGGTGGGTTTGGAGCTGCCGCTATTTGTAACTGATGTCGATTTGCATCCGTAATTGCGGGAGGGGGTGGAAGGTGGATCTCACTCCTTGGCCCTTGAGGGTTTCGCTGTACTGCCTACGCGTTAGCGTGCCCTGCATATCTGTTCAACGCCTGGAAAGTTCGACAATCCTTCTGTAGATGTCCCGACTGCCTCTTCCCATTATTGTCGAGATAAAAATGCATTTGACATGGTCCGTTCATCATATCCTCTGGAGATATATATGGTCTCTGGAACCTTGGTCCATTATTTTGTCTACAGATACGGGAGTCGTCTTTGTTATCTCCTCGCTGCTCGCCACTCCTTTGATAATCATCTCGATTGTTTCCTCCATTGTTTCCTTGAAATCCAGCCGATATTTGGCCAGGAGCATCATAATTCGAAAACTGTCGAGGAAATCGTCGCATATTTTGAAAGTTTCGACTGCGGTCCTCCTCAGGCGACTTATGCCGCTTGTTGTGAACAGCATCTTCTCCATCTGCCCACCGATTCGCTATCTCCATTAATGCTGATATTGTTTTGGGGTTGGTTCTTCCCAAATCCTCGACAAAATCTCTCCTTCGAATTCCAGTCACAAACGCATCTATTTCTCTCTCGTCAGATATGTTCTCTACCGAGTTTTTGATAATATTTTACCTGTGGATGTACTTTCTCATCGATTCATCGTACTTCTACCTGCAAGCCCTCAACTCCTCTAATGATGCAGGTTTTTTGCACGTGGATCAGAAATTCTTCACGAATATATCCTCGAAACTGTCCCAACTGTCGATGGACCCTAGAGGCAGCTTTTTTATCCATGATCGTGCAGCTCCACTCAGGTGAACTTGGATGCTCTGCATGGCTGTTGCTCTGGTTCCACCTATTAGTTTTACCGTCTCGAGATAACCAACTAGCCAGTCCTCAGGATCTTGCAAGCCATCGAATTTTTTAAAATTATCGGGTAGTTTAAACCCTGAAGGAACTCGAGTTTCTCGGACTCGTCTTGTAAAGCACGGTAGCCCACACATATCCTCTTCATCAGTTTCTGGGGAATGCCGACGTTCCCTTCTGTCCTGTCGCGCTCTGTCCACCCTCGCTTGAGTTGCTGCGTCTCTTGCCCCACTCGTTCTCGCGGGATCTTGCACTGCTGCAGTAGGTCGTGGACTATTTTTCCTTGCAGATCCTTCGGGAGGCGAATTTGCGAACGCTGTTCACATGGCTCCAACTCCTGCCATGGCCATGTTATACAACGCCTCTCTTCGATCTCCGGGAGGTGGCCTAGATGCGAGGATGAAAGCTTGCGTCGCCATGTATCCCGCTTCTGGTGTTTTGGGAATAATATTCCCCCTCGTGTCGATTGACATAAAGGACATGTTGAGGTTTTGAACTAGATTCTCCCTGTCAGCCTCAGGTATATTTTGTAGCCGAGATCTTGCTCTAATTCGAGCTGCTCTGTGACTATCTCCCGAAGTACCTGATTGTCGGCTCAATTCCGCCCTTCGCCTGCTTGACGCGGAAGCCGCAGCTTGCCTCCTATCCAGCTCAATTTTCTGTTTTTCGAGCTCCCGCCTGGTACGTGCAAGTCTATATTGGTATGCTTGTAACTCTTCAGGTGTCGCCGTTACGGTCATTGGCTCTGTGCCATCAATAGCTATTGGAACTCTATCCCACACTGCCTGCGGAAATTGCACCATATCTCGTGTTCCAGGTCCGATATATTTGGTTCCCAAACCTCGCGTAAGATCCGCGGGATCAACATACGGATTTCCCGCGTTATCGAAGTTCTCAGAAGTCTCCTCCTGTGGGCGACTTGTATCTCCAATTGCATAGATTTGATGGTATTTTGAACTTTGAACTTTGTCGGGATTGGTGACACCGTCATATAGATCGGTGAAGACCTCTCCAACAATAATGGATATGTCGATGAAGTTGAAGCTGTCGGTGCTGTCCGAGTCGCTGCTTATATCAGAGTCCGCAGACGACTCGGAGCACATGTCGCCGAAGATCTTGGCGAGCTTTTCGCTTGCCGTAGTGTTGATGAAGCGTGGCGGCGAAATCTCCTCGTCGCCTGTCTCGATTGATGACGTCGAGTCCGAAAAATCGGAATCGACCGCCGACAACCCCGACGAAGTCGGAACTTCAAGACGATACGATCCTTCTTTCTCGACGCGGAAGTGGAACCTTCCAAACATCATCTCCATAGGCTCCTCCAGATACGCATATGCATCCAAACGGGAGGGCGGGTGAGGGAACAAATCGACTAGATCAGTTTCGATCTGTTTACCTCTATCCATCGCGTTGCTTGCTACCGAAGAAGTCGACGATCTTGAACGTGCCATCGAGATCAGCTCCTTGTCGCCTCTAATTCCCACAGACGGCGCCAATTGACAAGGGATTAACTAGTCAATGCCTACAAGTCGTAGACTAGGGTTTTGTCGGAAGTAGAGGGCAAGTAGATCTCGAGGGTTTCAGCCAGAAAAGTACTCGACTGCTTATGAAAACTAGGGTTGTGTTGACAAATCGATCTCCTCTTCGTCCCTCGACTCCCCCTTATATAGGAGGCGGAGCCGAGGGTTTCGTGATAAACAAGTTACAGAGTTCGGGAGACAATCTGAGTCCGTCCCATAGTAATTACAAGTCGATATTCCTAATACAATTCTATCTTTCCAAACTCTCTCCTAACTGGGCTTCCGGGCTTCATAATCTTCGGGTCGTGGGCCTTCAGTAAAACCCCGGGTACCTTCTTCGGCAGGCCCATTGGAGATGCCTATGTCAATGACATCTTGGATTTTCTCACATGTGACAAGAACCTCAATCTTGGCTGGTAAGTCGAGAGCTTAACCCCACCATTGCCAGTGCCTTAAATTTGGCTTCGATGCATATGATTTGACCCAGTACATGAGCAAGTAGAGAAACTTCCGGCAAAATACTGGCATGATAATACTCTCTACTCTGACACTCAATTCGCGATTACCGGTTCATTTAGTTTAGGTGGTTGGGTGATAGCTGGTCACAGAGCGCGAGCGCGACGATGGTGTCATTGATAATGCAGGGAAGGTGATGAGGGGTGAAGGTGGAGAAAGAGGAATGGAGTGGGTGAAGGAAGGGAAGGGGTCTAGGGAGCTGGGTTTATTAAGGGTGGATGGAAGTGATGAAGATGGTTTCTAAGACGGTGTAAGTGAAAAGGTGGGTGAGAGCTATTGCAAACACTAAAGAAAAAGGAATGCACCCTTTTCAGGTTCAAAGATCCGCCCACTACCCCTTTCTCCTACGAATAAATAGAAAGACACATACATGCATCAATTAAAAATGTAATATGGAGTTTTCACGGTAAAAAAAGTAGCTATAAGGAAACTATTTTAGTATTTCTAACCAATCTATGTGTCCTTTTTTTGCGTGAAAATGTATGTGTCCTTTTTTCTATGGTTTAAAATAAGTATGTGAAGTTAGAAAAATAGATAAATTTCATGATCCAGTATTTATAATTACCACTCCAAGAAAAAGTAAGTAACAAGATGGAACTATCTGTTAGATTTCCTCGCATGGCTTCCGTATGTGTGACCTGGGATGATAAGTTCTTCTAGAGGCTCAGGTTGCAAGGCACAACCCAAACATTTTCCCCATACATGTGCGGAGGAGGCTCTATCTTATCTATTCCTAGTTCTAATCATGATGTAATCACTAGTTTTCTTATTGGTGTCGCATAATTAATCAGATGGCTAACGAATAAAGTGGCCCGGCGTGGAGTTTCAGAAACAACCTATATTATCCTATATTTAGAGAAAGCACCACCTCATACAGGACCATATGCAACTCTTAGATTACAAGTCATGGATGTACTTTTATATAAGGATACAAATTAAAAGCCTTTTAAAGAGGAACAAGCCTATTCCTACCATATTTGCTGCTATATAACGTAACTGATTAGCTGCCATCCATGTATCCATGGGATGACTCTATTTTCTATGTAACTTTAATGGATCGTTTCAGAAGCAAAGTTTTGCATGCTAGAAACGTTGCTCGATCGACTTCTCATATTGCTCATGGACACGGGATGCGACGCACACGTGCACGTATAGTACAATGTGCTGGCCATAGTCATGATAGCCCTGAGTCCTTCACTGGAACTGCGCTACCCGCAAAAGAAGATAAAAGGTGATATGGAAACGAAAGATTTTCTCGTGCATGACAAGGCATCTAATCAACCCCAAAACAATCCACATCGGACATGTGGTGAGTAACCAAAAGAAAGAAATTCGAAAAATAAAACCGAAACAAGAACGAAATAATGAAAAAAAAGAGCACACCCTAGCTACTTAATTTTTGAGCCTTGCGGGTAGCGCATGTCTATTGCATAGTACATATGCATATACCCGTACACTGATATAGCCCACACACCAACATTTGTAGGTATCCATTGCTTGTATGGGTACACATATGTCTATCCATGAACAAATGAACATAACCGTACAGCTGCCACCAAATACGAGCCCCATGTGAAATTAGAGATGCAAGTGATTCATAGTTCGAGTTCCATCTGATGCTATTCAGTCCAACAAAATGAACTAAAATTTCAAAATCAAACCACTTTTCAAAATAAAGTTTGTTTTTTGAACTAAGGATGGTCATAAGGTGCCCTAATGATGACACACTTCTATCTCTGCATGACATTGAAAAATGCTTCACTTAAGGGAAAACTGCTACGTCATTTTGTTACAGACACTTATGGAATCATGCCATTAGGAGTGCAGTTCCACACGTATTACCCGCAGCGGCTCTATGATTGGCATGTCATCCCGTAAACACTTTCCCATAAGATTTGCCTGTAAATGTAGCAATATTGCTTTTTTCAGAATCAAACGTCATGTTTTTCCATTGCGAGGTAGAGACGCTGATGCCTGATGGTAAGTTTATCCTGGAGATAAGGAAGAAGTAGGTGGTAAACTATATAAGATCAAATTGTCCCGCTGATCTCTCGAAGAACATTCCACCAGAAACCAAGCCAAAAATGCATATTCACGTTTGGAGAGGCTACAGCTGCAAGTTACAGTAAGCTGGTACCAGCACGACCGTACACCCATATTTTACACGTGCTGAAAGCCTGAAATGGAAAACAAAAGTGATCAGTTGGATATACATAGTCAAAACATCACATCAGAATATCAGGGCTATCTCCCAACCGGAGGCCGCGACAGTCAAACCAGGTCTTCAGTCTTCACGATGTCTACGTCAAGATAGATTTGTGCGGCGCGACGGCGATGGGACGGATGGGTCACGGTCACCCCTCCGTCAGATTTCAGTTTGATCGTGCCGGCCACGGCTCTCGTTTCTGTTCTGGGGCCTTCACGTAAATCTGCCATCCATCAGTCAATTGTATGTGCAGGCAATGTTGCAAGAAAGAAAACAGCAGAAAAGTGAGGCTATGTTTAGTACGTAGTAGCTCCGTGTTTTCAAAACTAATAGCATCTCCAGCAGCGTCCCAAAGCGACCCCAAACGAAGCTGGATCGAGCGTTTAGGGGACGCGTTTTCTACGTTGCGTGTTTGGATCTAGCCGCGTCCCCCAAACACAACCCTAAATTTTTTAATAGCATTTTTGAAAACACAACCATTTTATTAAACATAGCATACAAATAAATATATTTGCCAAAATTATTTTTAAATTAAAATCCAACAAACAATAAAACAACTAAACAAATATAATAACTGGGGCTAGATCAAGACGCCGCGGCATTTGCTAATAATTTTTTGACCCTCCATATATGCTCAACGGGATCATTTTGAAGTTGCTCGTGAACATTGTTATCACGGATCTCTGCGTGCATGTCGTGGAAATCAGCAAAATCTGCAGGCACATCATGATCAACCTCCGCAAGAGGGCCCTGGCATTCATAGGGACCAACATGTCTCCTGACCTGATTCTTGCGGTCATCCTCGATGATCATGTTGTGCATGATCACACAAGCATGCATCACCTCCCACATTTGGTCGTGAGATCAGGTTAGAGCAAGGTACCGGACAATTATAAATTGAGTTTGAAGCACACCAAATGCCCGCTCGACATCCTTCCTGTAAGCCTCCTGTCGCGAAGCAAAGTGGCAATTCTTCTGACCTGATGGAGCCGGGATTGTTTTCACAAAAGTGACTCATTTTGGATATATACTATCGGCGAGCTAATAGCCTTTGGTATATTGGTGGCCATTGATCTCATAGTTGCATGGTGGAGCATGACCTTCCACTTGTTCGCTGAAACACCGGAGACCGCTGCAACAGGTTGATGTCATTGTGTGATTCCGCCATGCCAAAGAAAGAATGCCAAATTCACGGGTCATAATCTGCCACAGCTTCAAGCACCACACTGCAATATCCATGACGCTATTTGTATATACCTTGCCAAGCAAACAGACAGTTCTTCCATGACCAGTGCATGCAATCGATCCTTGCAGTCTCCTCTTCAGTTGGCCCTCTCAAGTACTATTTGCCAAACTTTCCCACCATAGCTCGGTAAAACTTGTACATGCACTAGATGGCAGTAGACTCGCTCATGTGAAGGTAGTCGTCCTGTGTATCTACAGGTGCTCCGTATGTAAGCATCCTCATGGCGGTGGTGCACTTCTGAATCGACGAGAACCCGGCAATTCCTATAGCGTCATGCTTCAGCTTGAATTAGGGGTCGAACTATCGAACGCCATGGAGGATATTCATGAACGAACTCTTGCTCACCCTATAGCGGCGCCGAAAATTGTCGGCCTATATTGCATCAACTGCGAAGTAGTCTTTGTGCAGCATGGTATGCCATTCCATCCTCTGCCGGGGGCTACGACTTGTTTCTTCCCGGCCTTGAACCTCCACGGTGCGGCCTCTTCCGCTTCTCCGTCTTGGCGTCAAGCATGTTCTGGAGGGACGTGATGATCAGCAAATGCTCCCGAATGTCATAGTCGAAGGCTTGCCCGTCCTCCAACATTTGGATAAGAATCTCAACGCCATTATCCATGTCTGAAGCGAAATTAATGGTTAAAATTCAGCCGCGGCAGACGAGGCAACGAACAACGACCTATCGCGCCTATCTGACAAGGCGTCGAACACCTTGTGTGCGCGGAGGTGGGGCGGATTTGACGGCGCATTCTGGGACGCGTTGGCGAAGCGGCGACAGCGAAAAGGCCGGTGAGAGAGAGCCAACCTCCACGACGGTGCCCGACTCAAAAGATATCAGCCGTCAAAACGGGCAAATCGAGCGGCAGCGGAGGGGTGGGAAGCGCGGGAGGGAAGACATGACAAGAAATAAAAGGCGCGAACCAACTATTGTGGAAGTGGTCGCCGACAGGTGGGAGCCTGCCTCGCTTTTCGTTGAGTCTGGCGTGCTCGGAGCGTCCCATGTGGACCGGGGACGGGCTCGGGGCGCCCGACACCGTATTACGACGTGCCGGACAGAACGATGCTTCAGGGCGCGCGGCTGGGAACGAAAAGTAGTCCGACGCGCCCCAAATACCTTTGGAGATCGCTTTGGGGGACGCGGCTGGAGATACTCCAAATTATTGCGATGCCAGGCAAGGTAGCCCTATATTTTAAAAAGCTGAAAGTTATTCGATGTTAAAACAAATATTTGCATCTATCCAACGAAGTACACTATGGGTGTGTAAAATTTTAATGCAAAATGTCTTGCTCTAGGCTTGACAAGAATGACAAATCTGATAAATTTTAGAAGTTTCCAATTTTGAACCATTCACCACAGCCAGGTATACGCCAGTCTTTTTTGCTGTACCTAAAGTACAAGGTACTTAGTGTAAAAATCTTACACATTGGTAGACTACAACATTGAAGTAGTTTTCAAATGGTTTTGAACTTTGAATTCGAGTTCTTCAGTTTTGCACAAACCAGAAGTTAACTTTTCAAATGAGAATGACATGATCGAACGAGTGAAGGGGCGTACAAGAGCATTTCCAGTCGCGTCCTCCATGGACTTTGGGATGCACCGGACAAAATACCATGTCTAGCCGCACGCCCCAAAGGTTTTTTGGTACATCATGACCTAATATCGTGTCCGACATCCCGAGGCCGTCCCGGCTCCCTAAGGCTCCTTGTGGGCGCGCTGGACGCAACACGATGGCAGCGTAGCCAGTGGTGGGCCAGCCGTGTCATTGACAGAAACAGTGCGCTATGACCTTTCAATAATCGCGATGACAGTTCCTCAGATGGAGGCAGGCGAGACGTCTCGTGTTGTGCCCTCTGCACGCATTGTCGCTGGATGCCTTCCCCACACAGCTGTGTTAATGCCACACCAGCCCTTCGCGTCTCCATTTCCTGCGTTGCCACTACCTACAAAAAAAGCCCGCCCACTACCGCCACAACCCCACACTCGTCGCCGTCGCACTGCACCACCACCACATTAGACTCAAAAAATAATGCGTCGCCTCTCCATGTTGGGCCACAACGGCTGCACGTCAGCGCCACCTCTGTTGCCTTCACCTCTACCCCCACCGCCTCCACCTTAGCCCTAGCCCAAGCTCGACGATGACATGCCGCAGTTCGTCAAGCTCAACTTGCAGTTCATGGCCGATGCTGAACATGAGACGGCAGAAGAGGAGGCGGCAGAATAAGAGGTGGGCTGGGCGAGGAGGACTGGAGAAACGACAAGGAGGAGCGGGACTGGAGCGATGACCCAGAGCTGGCGGACTTATAGCAGGCGGCCATCATCGTTTTGTATGAGAAAGAACAAAAACTAAGGGACGTCGTGCGTGCCAGCACGGGGGAGAACGAGGCATGCTGGCAGCGAGTCCTCTATATCTCCGTCGAGCGTGTGCCGAAGGAGGAGGCTGGCGCAGAGTTGAGAGCGGCGCTGAAAGTGCATTGTTGCAGGCAAGCTCCGATCTCCGGCGCGGCGCTGCACCGCTAGATATGCGAAGAAAGGACGACGAGGCAGGCGCGGGCGGCGCGGGGAGCAGCTGCCAGGAAAAATGACGGCGAGCCTGGGCCATCACACGACCTCTTGTTTAGTTTCAACTTAGCCATTTTCATTCAACTTGTGAAAATAACGAAATTTAATGAAAATGTTTACTTTATGTCAAATTTATTTTTGTACGTAACATTCTGGGGACGCTACTAGAAACAAAAGGGCCGAAAGGCAGAACCACGCCAAGGCATCCTCCAGTCCACCAATCTGTCGTTTTTGCCGAACGTCGTTTGACTGACGCGACTAAAGATACTCTAAGCATTCCATGTTAGTTTGGATGAACCGTAAAAAACTAAATTGAAATACTACCTTCGTCCAAAAAAATTGAATCTTACACAAGATGCTCTAAGCATTTCATGCCGGAGTGGTGTTTTGAAACATGAGTGCATATGCTTCCTATATTTTAAAATGCATCTTACACATATTTTAAATTTCAAAAAAATTGAAACAAAAAATTCACACGTACATCTTTAGGTGCTACGCACTCGCAAAGTCGTTTCGTAAAAAATCTACTTATCATGTGACGTGTGTAAAAACACAAAATTCAGTGCTAAAAATAATGCTTTTCACAAGATAAACTTTCTCCTTTTTACATAGACCTCAAAAAATATTGGTTTTTCGTGAAACTTGACAGATGTACATATATTATGGATATGCACATGTAGAATTTTTTATCCAATTTTTTCGACATTTCGAAATATGATTTTATGGTAGAGGGAGCATACCTATCCGGGAGGCGAATTGAATTTCCGGTTACATATGCCGGAAACTCGTCACTGAAAACCTAGTTTCGCTACTTACAAAATTATTTAGCTAGCTTGCAAGATATTGCAAATGGCGGAAGTAATGTTGACAGGAAAGGGATAAGAGTAATACAGCAGCTGACAGAAGGAAGAAACAAAGATCAACATAAAGGCAAAGAAAAAATGAAGCCTGAAGCATGCCGAACCAGGGGTGGTTTAAGTGCAACGTGGATGCTAGTTTCATGGCTGAAGACATATGTGGAGCATGGGGAGCAGTAATACGTGACCATCTGGGACACATTGTTTCCTCGGCCTGGGATTATATTCCTCGTTGTCACTCAGCTGCTGTGGGCGAGGCGATTGCTTGTTAAGAAGGTTCGAAGTTATCTCTAGCAAATTGCAGTGCCAATCTGGTAATTGAAACTGACTATGCCTCAATCCTTGATGTCTTCAAAGATGATAGCACTGATCGGTCAGCTATTAGCCAGATAGCAAGTGAATTCAGACCGAAAAATCACCTGACCGTCAAGTTATCTTGGCTAAGATCAGTAGAGATTGTAATATAGTAGCTCATGATCTATGCCAGTTAAGTCGTAGAGTGTTGAGTGGAGGTGTTTTACAAGGTGCAATTTCGGCCTGTGTGGAACACCGCCTTGACTGATTGTAACAAAACCTGTGTTAACTGAATATAATATAAAACACCTTTCAATCAAAAAAAAAAGTAGCCTGCATACCCGCAATTTGTTTTCGAAAGATCAGCGGGTGCGCTGCATTCTATTATTAGTGGAGAAAAATCCCTCAGTTTAACTATGTGATAAAAAAGATACGCTGGACGAATTGTGAACAAGAGCAAGCTAGCTACTCGCAGCCCATCTAGCTCCAGCTCGCGAGCATTATTCAGTATTCAATCGAGTGGAGATGCTAGGTTGCTAGCTTCTTTTCTTCGGTCCGAGCTAGAATGAGTGGGCACGGTATATATGTGGGCATGGTGAACACGACCCCAAATCCTAACCTGCTGGGTTGCCTCCCGTTCGGGAGATCCCGGAGGTCCCCTAGCCACCACCGTCTTCCCCCTCCTCTCCGGTCCCTTCCGACCGCTGTCGGCGCTGGCAGCGCTGGCGGCGCCCGTCGCGCCGAATGTGCAGGCCAGGAGAGGGCTCGTGCGACTGATCTCCATGAGCGGTAGGGTACGGAACCGACGAGCCATGGCGTGTCGCGGAGGAGCGGATGGAGGGGCGCGGACAGTCGTTGGCAGCGCGGCGCTGGAGGCGAGGCGGGCCGTTCTGGACCCGACATGGGTCCGCCTCGGTGCTGCACGGTGCCTACGGGCCATGTGGATGTCTACCCCTGTTTTGGCATCTCGATTTCGTCTTCTTCTCCGCTGCTGGCCAGTGGCGTGGGGGCTGCTGGCGCGGCTTTGAATAAATGTGGCGGTCTTTGGATTTCTTGCACACCGTGATGAAGAATTGTCTATTGCCTCTCGTCATTGATCTTGGGCAAATACCGAGTTCTAGAAGACTACGTTGACGTATTCCAAATGGATGCCATGCCTGGAGTTTGCCAGAGTGGATGGTGTTTCGATCGCGCACAACCATGTTACCGTTTGTTTTCGGAGGGGGGGGTGTTGCGAAGCTCTACGGTCTGTTGCTATCACGGGACATTCCTTTGTTCCATGGTGAAGTCAGACGCAAAGAATGGCATGGAAGCCGAAAACTGAGGATTGGCGATGGAGGTTTGATTCCTGAGATTCTGGCTTGCTGATTTGTGACTTCTTGAGGAATTGGCAAGTGGGGGCGATAGGAGGAATTCCGTGTCTAAACTTGCAAGTTGAAAATTCAAGGTCTTACCTTAATTAATTTTGTCTGGCAATAACCTGCAATAACCTTATTGAAGGCATTGTTTTGTGAGTGCCAACTTTCTCAGGGTGAAAACGTATAGAGATTGATCAGGGTGATGACGACGCGTGTGCACTGTTTCCTTCTTCAAGACGTTGTTTTTAGAGTTGATGGATTTCTGATGCAGCTTTGATGGTATTTGGTTCACTGTTACAAGGAACTGGTCACTATAACAAAACTTTTCTTTTATGTAATTATTCTTTCTTTTTTTAGCTGCGTGCATCTGTATTACTATTGAGGCACTACGTTATTGTAAAGGTTAAATGTAATTGGTATCTTCGCGATACTAATATATTCCTTTTATCTAGAAGATGAGTGGCAGGAGACGAAAAACGGTCGAGCGAACGAAACCGGCCATTATCACATGCCATGCGCTTAAGAAAATTATTTGAAAGAAAACTTGGGTGGACATCTTCAGGAGCAAACGTGTCAAGAAAATTACGCACGTTGCACAAGAGGCTAGAACGTCAACTAGGATCAGATATAGTGCGTCATGTCATGCGCCCGTCGTTTGTTTCTCTAGCTGCTAAGACCCATCTATGTCGGGGAATGATATATGCAATTAGGTTTAGTAGTTTACGTAAGCGATGACTGCTGACTGAGCTATGACTGAGGCATCATGGTGACAGATCGAGGAGGTCAAACTTTAAAATCTTAGTTACGTGCTGCAAACTATGACTCCGTCAAGTGATCGAAAATTGCGACGTCGTGTTCCGCCGTACCGGAACGAGTCCGGGTGATTTGGTACAGTAAAGGAGAGGTTTGAAACAGGACGGCAGAAAAACGGCGCTGGGGAAAAAGACGGAAGTTCAGACGTCCATTTAGGACAGTATATTGTAGTTCTTGACACTGGGGTCGTTTTTTAAGCACGTTTAAAATGCACTTCATCTGCTATTTCGCGCACCTGAAATCCACACTGGATTCTCCTTTGGGCGTAGGACTAAGGGCATCTCCAACGGACAGCGTTTTTCATCCGTTTGGGCCGTCCGGCGGACACACGGACGTCGCGCGGACGTCCACCCACGACCGCCTCGAAAATTAATCCCCAACGCACAGCCGACCCAAAACGGAAGAGGAAAAAGGAGAAGCGTGTGCGACACCCAGGGCGTGGCGAGGCCGGTGCTCGCGGCAGCGTGGCGAGGCGCGGCGCGGCCGACGTCCAGGCACAGGCGCCGCCGCAGTTGAGGTGCGGCGCGCGGGCATTGCATCGAGGCGAGGCGAGGTGGCCCGCTCCCTGCCCTCCCCCGCGGGCGCGGCATCCAGGCGAGGCGCGGGCCGTCGCGCTTTGGTGGACGACGTCGACGCCGCAGCAGAGGACGCGGTCGTCGGTGACGAAGAAGATGGGGTTTCCCGCCAGAATGGGGCTCGGGGCCCAGCTCCGCAGCCATAGCGCACCACGCGCGATCTGCAGCGAAGCGGCCGCCACGGGCAGGTTGAACGCCGCGCGGAGCCCCGCGCAGGACCGCCAGTCCAGGGACCCGGGGCCGGAGTGCAGCCCGACCGCTAGCACGGCGCGGAGGTCCGATGGGAAGGTGAAGCCCATCTGGCGGCGTGGAAGGAGTAGAGCCCGTGGCACGGGGACGCCGACACCGAGGAGGGTCCAGCTGCTGCACGCGTGGGAAGGAAGCGAGCGTGCGCGGCCCCTGCAGCGGCGCGGGCGGCGGAGCTTCCTCGCGGCTTGGCTCAGCGGCGGCGTGACGGGCGAGGCCAGGGCGGGCGTGGCGAGGCCGGCGACAGCGCGGCCATGGCGAGGCACGCGCCCTGCGAGGCCAGGACCTCCGCCATCCGCTCCCTCCTCGCCGCGGGCGCTGCCTCGTTCGCCGCGGGCGCGGCTCCGTTCATCGCCGCCGACCTCCCCGGTGACGGCCGCTCCCACGGCCCCCGCCCGCCAGGCTCCAGCTCGCGCACCACAGCTCCGCCGCACCTCTCCTTCGTCGGCAGCAGCTGCAGCGGGCGGAGCTTCCTCGCGCGGCGCGGGCGGCGGAGCTCCTCAGCGCGGCGGCAACGCTCATCACCGTTTCGGCCGCGGTGACCTCCGGCGGGGACGAAAAAAAAGGGGCCATGCTTAGCGACGGGATCCTCCACGCGAGCTCGACGGTGGCGGTTGGCCGGCGAGCCTATTCCGGTGGGGAGCGATGGCAATATCCATGGCAGAAGAGAAAACGAAGGGTAGAGGAGAGAGAATGCTGTGCGGGTCTGGGTGTGTTGACTAGTGTGGCTACCATGTGGGGTTTGGGAGGACACGCGCGGATGACCACAGACATCCGCAGGCGTCCGGCTCGCCCCAAATTACTCCCAAATTTGAGCCGGCTTTGGGTCGTGTCGGACATCACAGCTGTCCGTTTTTAATTTGGATCCGCCCGTTGGGAGCAGGTTTTACCCAAACGGACCCATTCGACATCCGTTTTTGGGTTTGGGTGCCCCGTTGGAGATGCCCTAACTGACTGACCAAACCAAACCACTGCACAACGTGCGCACGGCAGCGCCCAAGGCCAAGGATCGATCGGACGCGCGCGGCGGCGACGAAAATTTAGTTTCCTCAGACAAAGTCGGACGGAGTAGGTAGCTAGCGTTGCTTCCAATCTAAAGAAAGAGTAATCGCGGCCCCGCGCCTGTGACCTGCATTGTGCTTCGCATGAAATGCATGGTCTCTATGAACAATAGACCATTTTAGGTTTGCAAAGTCGTCGCCGCCCGCTCATCAGTTTGGCGGCGCCGCCCCGCCGGGAGGGAAACAATACAGCGCGTGCTCACTGCTCACTCACCTTATGATCTTAATATTGTTTTGGAAATAAAATAACTGCGTTGTATTTGCCTGAATGAAGGAATTGTGCACGTGTGGCCAACCAAATACAACGATACGGCGAGCTAGCTCGTAAAAGATGACCTCTTTTTTTCTTTTTCTTACATTTAACTCATGGAGAAAAGCTGGCGATTGTTCTTCGCTTTCTCCGAGCATGACTGGACACATAGGACGTGATTGGTTGCTCGCACCGGTTTTTCCGTGACTTGGGGCTAGCATTAGCACTACCTTTAGATGCTAGCAATTTCACTTGGGTTCAGCTTGAGAAACGATAGGCAGTTCAATTCGTAGGCTGTTTTACGCTTGGAAGAAATTTACCACCGTGTTTGGTTATGTGCATAGCGAGGAATGTGATAATCTCTTCCACAAATTGTGAGATTACCACCCCTTTTGAGCATCAAAATAGCAGACATTGTTCAGTAGCACATAGCAGGCATTGTTCAACACAGAATTAAACAGGCACCGAATTTGAAATTTGCTAGAATTAGAAAAATATTTTCAAAAACTGAAAAAGGAAAACGAGAGAAACCGAAAAAACAAAAACAAAAAAAACTAACAAAAAATAAACAAACCAGGAAAAAACAAAAAAACGAAAACTAGAGGAAAGATTTGAACAAATTTCAAAACAGGTAAAAATTAAATCAAAGCAAATTTCAGAACCGACCAAAACTTTAACATTTTCTTGAATTTGAAATTTCCTAGAATTAGAAAAATATTTTTCAAAAACTGAAAAAGGAAAACCAGAGATACCAAAAAAAAAAACGACAGAAAATAATCAAACCAGAAAAAAACTGAAGAAAAAAATGAAAACAGGAAAAACAAAGCAAAGATTTGAACAAATTTCAAAACCTGGTAAAAATTAAATCTGAGAAAATATCAGAACCGACGAAAACTTTAAAATTTTCTAGAATTTAAAAATTGCTCCAATTCAAAAAAATCCGAATTTAAAACTTGCTCGAATATAAAAATTGTTTCAATTTA
Source organism: Lolium rigidum (assembly GCF_022539505.1). NCBI lineage: Eukaryota > Viridiplantae > Streptophyta > Magnoliopsida > Poales > Poaceae > Lolium > Lolium rigidum. Next base: position 111,494,816 of record NC_061512.1, on the reverse strand, counting down.
AAATTTGCTCGAATTTGAAATTTTCTCAAATTTAAAATTTGTCCAAATTAGAAATTTGCCTAAATTTAAAATTTACTAGAATTAGAAATTTGCACGAATTTGAAATTTGCTAGAATTAGAAAAGTATTTTCAAAAACTGAAAAAAGGAAAACCCGAGAAACTGAAAAAAAAACAAAAATGAAAAAATGGAAAACAAAAACAAAAACCGACAGAAAATAATCAAACCGGAAAAAATAGAAGAAAAAACGAAAGACATAGCGAGATGGGCCGCGGCCCACTCTCTTTCCCACGCTGGCGGGCGTTAATCCGCCCCGCTAATGAGCGAGAAATAGGATTTCCGAACAAATCCACAGAGCTGATGGGTTCTCTTCAGCTTTCTACAAGCACTACTGGCCCATTATCAAATGAGATGCATCATCTTGAGGTATGTCCATAAGCCCATAACCCATAGCAAGTCTCGTGCAGTTTAAACACCAAGGTTAGAAAATACTACTCGTGAGTAGGGATGTAAACGGATCGGATCGGATCGGATATTGCTCTTACCATATCCTTTACCATATTTTTGTAACGGATTCGGATCGGAGCGGATAATGGTCGGATGTGGATTCGGATGCGGATTATATCGGATTACGGATATGAAGCGGATTCGGACCGGACTCGGATCGGATGCGGATTATTAAGAAAATATGCATATAAAAAAATATAAAAAAATAGAAGTATGGTTTTTTATGTAAAATATGTTTGTAATTATAGACTATAGCTAAATGTACACACTTGTTCCTACAACAAAGCAAATTGCCTGCTAATAGAATACATATTTTGGCCGATGAACTAACTATATTACCTAAATGTTTAGGGTTGGACTAGTTTTTTCGGATTATCCTCTTTGTGGACCTCGGATAATCCGCAAAAAATGGCGGATAATCCGTATCCGTCGGATAGTATCAATACCATATCCTCTACCGTATCCGTCGGATATCCGCTTTATCACTATCCGCATCCGTATCAATATCCGGCGGATTTCTAAAAATGCATACCATATCCTCGAAAACGGATACGGATGCGGATTCGGAGCGGAAATTATCCGTACCATTTACATCCCTACTCGTGAGCATGCGGTGGTTCCTAAGAATACTTAGGCAAGAGAACATACTGCAATTCATGGTTGAATCCTTCCTTCACTGAAAGGCGTGATTGGTATGTCGCATGTTTTTTTTTGCTACCGGGTGGGAGGTGCTCGGTGGCCTTGATGAGTGGAGACGGATCAAAAACCAACTTCAACACTTCGTTTGGTAGCCTGGGTCGCATTTCTGGAGTAACTTTAGCCCATTTGTTTGGTTGCCTCTGTACTCAAGTTGAGTCTCACCACTTGTTCACGTGGTGAGCTTACCTCGCACCACCACACTTGATCACTAGAATTGAGTAACGGTGACCGTCACTGGGTGTAGCCGCCTATGCACGAGCTCCACCAGCAAGATTGCCATGAGCACGCGAAACTCGGGGGAGTGGAACTCGCCGTGAAGCTCACCGCCTTTGGCTGCGCCCGCGACGAGCACCTCCACCACCTTCTATAGCTTCGGGAGCAGGGTACTCTGTCTATGTGCAAGACACCACTCACTCCCACAACCAACACCACACCGGCACGTGGAAAGATCACCATGCCGATGTCGACAACTGTGGCCAAGGCGGTTACGCTGCCTACATGTCAGACACCTCTCACAACCACAATCAGCACCATGTCGCAGTCTACGTAGCCGCACACAAGTCCTACCACGATGGCAGACAGAAGGACCACCATGCCACCGCCGCATAGATGTGCACAAGTTACAATATACTAGCGAGTCCATGTCCGTCAAAACGAAAAGTTTACAACACGAGAAGTGTGCGAAACAACGAGTTGGAGCTACTCGTAAATTTTTTTTTTGATGATATTCAGTCAAAAGTTCTACAAACAAGAAAACAAAATTGGAGATTTACAAAAAAAAGTTTGAAACCGATAGTCAGAATGGACTCACCTCGTCAACACACATATTTTTCATGTACATCTTATTTTGATTTGAAATATACTTGTGTTGATTAGAAGTGAGTAGAGGTGAGAGAGATTAAGGAGGGCGAGGGGAAGCAAGACCACCTGCAAGGTTGCATCTACTCGGTGCTCGGCCAGCCTTTCTCGAGCGAAACAGCCGATTCGAGCGTACCCCCCCCCGGTCTGGCCCAAAGCTGCTTTGACGCGCGTGCCAACCACTACACAGGAGGATTTCAGTCATCCAATCAACACACTTGGCACCCAATACATGGAGGAGGTTTTGGAGACAGCTCCAACCAAGATTGCCCCCGAGATGAATGAAGGCCTGCTGAAATCTTTTGAGGGGAAGGAGGTGAAAGATGGTCTTTTCCAGATGTTCCCGGCACATTTCTTTCAACGGCATTGGGAATTTTGTGGAGCAGAAGTGACCTCAATTGTACTGAGAGTGTTGAGAGGAGAAGATGACCCAACCCTTATTAACAAAACATTTATTGTTCTTATTCCGAAGGCGGCAAGTCCAGAGGATCTGGGGCAGTTTAGACCTATCAGTCTGTGCAATGTCATTTACAAAATAGCATTCAAGGTTTTGGTGAACAAACTAAAGGGGATTCTACCATAGATTATTTCAGAGCAGCAATTAGTTTTTGTTCCACGACGAAGGATCACGGATACTATTATCACGGTGTTCAAGTTCTTGCATTTTATGAAGCGCAAGCAAGCCCGTGAGATGAGATGTTGTGCTTTGAATCTTGACATGTTGAAAGCCTATGATCGGCTGGAATGGGATTATCTTCGAGCTATTATGATCCAGCTGGGTTTCCATCGATGTTGGGTGGAGATGGTGATGCGCCTGGTAACACAACCGTTTCCTTTTCAGTTCTTTTCAATGGCGACCGTCTCGAGAGTTTTACTCCCTCCACGGGCCATCGGGGTGATCCCATTTCCCCTTATTTATTTTTGTTGGCAACAGAGGGCCTTTCGCGCCTGTTAAAGTCAAGTAATGAGTCATTGAACCTAAGTGTTATTAAAGAGGCGCCATCGACCCCGGTGGTTAGTTACTTACTATTTGCAGATGACAGCCTACTGTTTTTCAAAGAAAATAGGGAGAGTGCAAAGGAGGTGAGGGATGCACTCCAGCTGTATTGTAGTGCTTCGGGACAACGGGTGAATTTGGAGAAATAATCCATTCACTTTGCAAAAGGATGCCATAATCTAGTTCGGCAAGAGATCATGGGGATAGTTAATGTGCATAATGTATCCCTGAGTGAAAAATACTTGGACATGCCTTATAATGTGGGAGCCTCTATGAATGGAACTTTCAATTACCTCAAGATCGAGTTTGGAAGAGGGTCCAAAGGTGGATAGAAATGTTGTTGTTAGCAGACAGGAAGGAGGTTTTTATTGAAACTGTGGCTCAGGCGATATCGACCTATTCTATGTCTTGTTTCAGACTCCTTAGGGGCCTGTGTCATCACACAAGCTGTCTTTTCGGCAATTTCTAGTGGGGAAATAAGGATGGACAAAGCAAAACCTGTTGGGTCTCTTGGGAGGAAATGATGAAGCCAAAGTATTTGGGTGGCCTCGGGTTAAGGGATTTTTTTTTTTTGAAACACAATACATACGCATACGCTCACATAGACATGCACTCATCCATGAACGCACACACGCACACCCTATCCCTATGAGTACCTCCGAAAGACTGAGCCGACGGATCGGATCTTGAAACTGACGAAGTCACCACATGCGCTGTCGACGGGAATGTCGCCTCCCACTGAAAGAATACTCCACCTTTATGAGACACACATATGTCAAACCAGGGATTTGAACTTTGGTGGGCTAGGAGTAAAACCATCCTTCTAACCACCCAACCTCAAATTGGTTCTCCGAGTTAAGGGATATTGATTTTTTTTTTAACTTGGCACTTCTCGCCCATCAGGCGTGGCGAATGTTACAACATCCTAGTTCATTAATTGCAAGGATCCTAAAGGCGGTTTACTTCCTTGATAGTGACTTTCTGGATGCAGTTGTCAGAGCGTCAGTTATCATGCGATCTATGACGGCGGAGAGGTACTAAAACAAGGCATCATCAGAAAAAAAGGAACATGAGAAGAAACGAGTATTTTTTTTGCGAAAGTGTACATGCATATAGGATAAGATCAATTCATGCAGAGTACATGACACGCACACACACCACTAGAAACTACTACCACAGCTGTCCTAACACTTTTGCACAAACAACCCCATCAAATAACGAAAATACAAAGAAAACCATCTGGGGCCAATCTTCCACCGTGCTTCGTCTCCAACCACGACTTCTCTTCCGCCTTAACTTCGTAAGAAGATATCGCGAGAAATAGTTGAGGATCAAACTCTATCTCAAAATAAAAATAGATTTTTTACTACCAGTCACAAGCTTTATGTTAGGCGCAGTACTCATACTGGAACTTATGAACAAGAATTGCTCTATCAATCACCATCTACTTTAGATATATCTTCTGAAACTTTTTTCAAATCCAAAAGTCCAGTACCTTCCTACAAATTAGTGAATTAGGAGGGATGGGGCTTTTTTGTGTAGAAAAATGAAAAGCCGGGCAATCTTTCTTGCATCCGAAATGTGAAATATTTATACAAAGAGGGAGAGATGAAGACAATGCTCCTCCACTCCATACTCCATTGCAGCAAAGAAGAGGAAAAAAAGACGTCACGCATCTCAACTGCATACGCCATCGCCATTAGAGGCTTTGAGAGCCGCAAGAATGCCTGTCCTGATGGACAGAAACTAAGATACGGTTCCAGAACATCGGCCGGGACTCCGTCCCTGGCACCGCAGACCCACTCTTCACCATCACCACAAGGAGCCAGAGATGAAAAGGGGCAAGACATCAGAGGACAAGGAAGAGCACAGCACCCTCCATAGAACAGCTGAAACTCCACCAAAATCTGAATCGAAATACTCAACTGCTCCACTTCCCTTCTCCTCCCACCATGGTAGCAAAAGGAAGAAACAAGAAACAGCGAGATCCGCTCCAGATCCGACCAAAAGGCGAGCTTATTTGAGGAGATCCGGCCAAATCCGCCACCCACACTCCGCCATGGAGCCAAGCACGGCGAGAAAAGATCCGGCCGCCGGCCGCCGGCCGCCGCCCGCGAGCTCCGGCTAAAATCTCCAGAACGGCATACAGCCGAACAAACCTACACCTACAGCTATACACGCACATACCTTCCTTCCCCTCCCACTCCGGCCGGCGCCGCCGGCGGAGGAGAGGGGAAGGGAGGCAGGCGAATTTAACGGCACCGGCCGACCTACCAAGGAAAAGGGGAGAACTCAGGAAAGGAGAGAGAGGAGCGAAGCGCTTCAGAAGAAACGAGTATTTGAAATACCAATTGGTTACCACGAGATGGGATATGCTACGCCCGGTTGCTAGCAAACCACGTACCCCAGTTTGTGAGCGAGCTACACCATGAGACCTGGAACATGCAGTGATCACGAGTGTATCCCTTTGAGCACAAGAAGGCAAGAAGATTTTTTTTTGGCATATCGCATGCTTGTCGATACAAGGGAAAGAAGAACTGCATGGCTTGACGAGCATGCTGGTTCTTCAGAAACAAGTGGATTAGAAAAAAATGGTCGTCACTCTGGAAAGTGCAGGTCCCTTTGAAGATCAAGGTCTTCATATGGCGGCTTGCACGACAATTTCTCCATCACCGGAGGAGATCACTAACCTTGTTGAAACTGATTTGGGGGATTTGCCACACTTGGGTCTTTTCCATTCATTGTTAATATATAGAAAAATATTACAATCCTAACCATAATGTGAGATCGCAATAATAAAGACTCTCCGCTATGTATGGTATGAGGAGATATGTCACGATACCGTGACATATTAGTCTAACACTCCCCCGCAGTCACAACGGGAGGAGGACGAACGTGTCGTCAAGATGTCCGCGAACTTCCGAGAGACGAAGGAACGTGGAGCACCTGTACTTGGCCCATGGCCACACGATCACGAACGAAGGAGGAACCAAAAGACGAGGTTGTCACCGAGGTAGACACAGACGCCGGACGTAGAACGACAGGTGTCGGGGCAGCCAGCCCAGTCGGTGTAGGTGACCATGGATGTTGGCAAGGACGAATGGAGCTGGAGTCCGTGAGAGAGTGTGCCCTTCACGTAGCGCAAGATGCGCTTGATGGCCGCCAAGTGCTGCTCGCGAGGGTCGTGCATATGAAGACACACCTGCTGAATAGTGTACGCGATGTCAGGGCACGTGAAGGTGAGGTATTGCAATGCCCAGCAAGACTCTGATACTCAGTCAGATCGGCCACGGGAGAACTGGCAGTGGCGTCAAGCTTGGGCGACGTGGCAACCGGCGTCGTCGCGGACTTGTAGGCAACCATGCCTGCTCGATCCAGGATCTCTGTGGTGTACTTGGCTTGCAAGAGGTACATGCCAGAAGAGTCGCGGGTGACCGCGATGTCGAGGAAGTAGTGGAGACTTCCCATGTCGGTCATGGCAAACTCGAAACGAAGAGATGTCGTGATCCTGTAGAGGAGCCAAGGTGAAGAGGCGGTGAGGACGATGTCGTCGACGTAGAGGAGTAGGAAGGCCGTGCCCTCGGCACATTATAGGACGAATAGGGAGGTGTCAAAGCGCGAACATGTGAAGCATGTCGAGGTGATGAAGGTCGCGAAGCACTGGTACCATGCGCGAGGGGCCTGCTTGAGACCGTAGAGAGAACGGTTAAGGCAGCATACATGCTCGGGGTTGGAGGAGTCGATGAAGCCGGTGGGCTGGCGACAGTAGACGACCTCGTCGAGAGTGCCATGGAGGAAGGCATTCTTAACATCGAGCTAACAAGTCTCCCAGTTAAGGGAGAGCGCGATGGAGAGGATGACGCGCACCATCGCCAGTTTGACAGATGGGTGGAACGTCTCGTCGAAGTCAACGCCGTGCTCATGGGAGAAACCACGAAGCTCCCAACGTGCTTTATAGCGGTCGAGGGAGCCGTCAGGCTTGAGCCTGTGGCGAAACACCCACTTGCCGGTGACGATGTTGGCGTTGTGTGGGGGAGGCACGAGGTCCCAAGTGTTGTTGCCGAGAAGAGCGTAGTATTCCGCGGTCATAGCATCCAATCAGTTGGATCCTTAAGAGCAGCACGGGTGGACGTTGGAACCGGCGAGTACCTATTGACGGTAACATGCAGGTTAAGCCGTTCGCGGGGAGGGACGTGAATGCCAGAGGTGTTGCGCGTGCGGTGAGCAGGTGGAGGAGGCGCGACGTGCAGCGAGGGAGGCGCAGCTAGAGGGGCACGTGGGGCCAGGGGAACCACAACCGGTGGTGGGGTGTCGTCGTCAAGAAAGTCATAAGTAGCAGCGGTAGGAGGTTGTGGTGAGGAGAACGGGAAGGTAGTCTCGTCGAAGACGTCATGACGAGACATAAGGATGCGGTGGGAGGTGAGGTCCATGCACCGATAGCCTCTATGGTGGGATGAGTAGCCGAGAAAAACACATGCGGTCGAACGTGGAGAGAGTTTATGGGGCATGGTAGAGGCTGTATTTGGGTAACCTAGACAACCAAAGATAAGAAGTAGCGAGTAATCGGGATGGCCGTTATGTAAGGCAAAGTATGGAGACGACGCGCTAATGGCTTTGGTAGGGATATGGTTAAGAACATATGTGGCGGTGTGAAGAGCTTCAACCCAGGATGTCATTGACGGTGCAAATAACGCACTCGACTTTACCATTTTGCTGGGAGGTGTATGGGCATGAGAAGCGTATGTGGATGCCATGCGCGACGGCAAGGGAGTGGAGTTTGGCGTTATCGAACTCGGGTCCGTTGTCTAACTGGGTGGACGCAAGAGGCAAACTAAACTGAGTAAAAACAAATGCGCGAAAAGCAGAGAGAGCGGCATAAGTTTCAGATTTTTGGCGAAGGGGAACCATCCATAAAAAAATGAGTAAAATCATCAAGATTGACCAGAAAATATTTGTTACCAGAAGCACTTAGAATAGGCGATGTCCAAAGATCACAGTGTATTAACTCAAAAGGTCGAGTAGTTCTAGAGTTTGATGATGAAAATGGCAAACGTAGGTGACGTCCTAATTTACATGCATGACAAATAGTGCTATGGTGAGCCTGCTTATTACATGGTAGAGAAATAAGTTGCAAGAGACGATGATAAGCGTCATGACCGGGGTGACCGAGGCGGCAATGCCAAACATCATGGGCGGTGGTGAGGGTGGTGAGGGCGCGAGGCGACAGAGGCGAAAAAGAGTGAAGCTCCCCCGTATAGTTGCACCGAAGAAACTCAGCCCGTGTTTGAAGGTTCTTCACAGAAAAAACAAAAGGGTCAAACTCGACAGAACAACTGTTATCAGTAGTAAAACGACGGATAGATATAATAGTTTTAATGATGTGCGGTGTAACCAAGACATGACGAAGGTGAAGAGGACGGTTGGGAAAAATATATGGAAGAGAAGTATATACGGAGGTGGAGACAAGGATGGAGGAGCCGTCTCCAACAACCACGGAACGGTATAGAGGATGTGGAGAGAGAGATGAGAGGATACCGGCGTCAAAGGAGAGGTGCGCGGTCGCACTGCTGTCCATGACCCACTCCGTACGGGTTGCTGCAGTGTCATGTTAGTGAAGTGCTGAGAGAGGGTAGAGGTATCCCATGAAGGCGTTGAGGTCGGTGGTGTAGCGTAGTGGGCCTGGCCGTAAGGGACCTGGCCGTACGAGGCGTCGCCGTGGTAGCCGGCCGGGGCGGCGTGGGGGTGGGCACGTATGCGTGGGCACGAGGGCCCGAATGAGGTCCGAGGATGCCGGTGTCGGGGGCGGAAAGCTCCATGGGCCGCATCTGAATGGTGTCAGTCCAGGGGTTGAAGGGTGTCGACATAGCAGGGGCGCCGCCAGGAGGCATGTAGCCTCCCTTCTTGACCTTCCCCTTGCCGTACCCGCCGTACTGTTGGGCATGGTTGGCGGGTGGCCGCCACAGCTGACCGCCGCCCGCGCTAGGACGCGGAACACCACCAGCGGGAGGGGTGGGGGCAGGTGCCTTGGCTACGAAGGACGACGCTGAGGTGTTGGGGGAGCGGCACGCCACCTTCATCTCCTGCTGAAGAAGCATGTTGGGGAATTTGAGGAAGGTGGGAAGCGGCGTGAGGAGGGCCCGATGTCGCGACGCTGTCATAGCGCTCGTGTAGCCCTTTGATGGCGTTGGTGACGAGGTCTGAGTAGGAGACCGGGGCACCGACCTCGGCCAGGGCATCTGCTACCTCCTTCTGCATGTTCAGGTATTCGTTGATGGAGCGATCCTCCTGCTTGACGTTGTGGAATTCCTCGACGATGTAAACCTCGCGGGTCTTCTTGTTGTCGTTGAAGAGGCCATGTACGGTGGTCCAAACCGTGTACGTGGTGGCGGCGGGAGCGTCGGCCTCAGTCAAAGTGGGCGTGACGAGGTCGACGATGTCCATGACCATGGAGCCATAGATCCATCGGAGGATCGTGGCATCGAGACGGAGCCACGTGACGTCGGTCGAAGGTGTCGTGAGTGTGAGGTGATCCTTAAGGGCGTAGGTGGTGATGGTGATGTTGAAGAAGGTGCACCACTTGGGGAGGATGTTGGTCTTAAAGTCGAGGACGACGGGGACGAGAGAGCGGACGCTCTGGATGGCGGTGGCCTACGCCCAAAGATGGGCGTCGGGGTGAGGAGTGGGAGGCTCGGACGGCGCCATCGAGAGGAGGATGTGCGGTGGCCGACTAGGGTTTGGAGGTGGCGGCTGATACGTCTCAAACGTATCTATAATTTCTTATGTTCCATGCTACTTTTATGATGATACTCACATGTTTTATACACACTTTATGTCATTATTATGCATTTCCCGGCACTAATCTATTGACGAGATGCCGAAGTGCCAGTTGTTATTTTCTGCTGTTTTTGGTTTCAGAAATCCTACAAAGGAAATATTCTCGGAATTGGACGAAATCAACGCCCAGGGTCTTATTTTTCCACGAAGCTTCCAGAAGACCGAAGGGGATAAGAAGTGGGGCGACGAGGCGGCCAGACCATAGGGCCGCGCGGCCAGAGGGGGGCCCGCGCCGCCCTATGGGGTGCGCCCCTCGTCAGCCCTCCGACTCTGCCCTTCCGCCTACTTATAGCCTTCGTCGCGAAAACCCCAGTACCGAGAGCCACGATACGGAAAACCTTCCAGAGACGCCGCCGCCGCCAATCCCATCTCGGGGGATTCAGGAGATCGCCTCCGGCACCCTGCCGGAGAGGGGAATCATCTCCCGGAGGACTCTTCATCACCATGATCGCCTCCGGACTGATGTGTGAGTAGTTCACCCCTGGACTATGGGTCCATAGCAGTAGCTAGATGGTTGTCTTCTCCTCATTGTGCTATCATGTTAGATCTTGTGAGCTGCCTATCATGATCAAGATCATCTATTTGTAATGCTACATGTCGTGTTTGTTGGGATCCGATGAATATGGAATACTATGTCAAGTTGATTATCAATCTATCATATATATGTTGTTTATGTTCTTGCATGCTCTCCGTTGCTAGTAGAGGCTCTGGCCAAGTTCATACTTGTAACTCCAAGAGGGAGTATTTATGCTCGATAGTGAGTTCATGCCTCCATTGAATCTGGGACAGTGACAGAAAGTTCTAAGGTTATGGATGTGTTGTTGCCACTAGGGATAAAACATCAATGCTTTGTCTAAGGATATTTGTGTTGATTACATTACGCACCATACTTAATGCAATTGTCTGTTGTTTGAACCTTAATACTGGAAGGGGTTCGGATGGTAACCTGAAGGTGGACTTTTTAGGCATAGATGCATGCTGGATAGCGGTCTATGTACTTTGTCGTAATGCCCTGATTAAATCTCATAGTAGTCATCGTGATATGTATGTGCATTGTTATGCCCTCTCTATTTGTTAATTGCCCAACTGTAATTTGTTCACCCAACATGCTATTTATCTTATCGGAGAGACACCACTAGTGAACTGTGGACCCCGGTCCATTCTTTTACATCTGAAATACAATCTACTGCAAACTCCGTTCTTTACTGTTCTTCGCAAACAAACATCATCTTCCACACTATACATTTAATCCTTTGTTTACAGCAAGCCGGTGAGATTGACAACCTCACTCGTTACGTTGGGGCAAAGTACTTTGATTGTGTTGTGCAGGTTCCACGTTGGCGCCGGAATCCCTGGTGTTGCGCCGCACTACACTCCGTCACCAACAACCTTGACGTGTTCCTTGACTCCTACTGGTTCGATAACATTGGTTTCTTACTAAGGGAAAACTTGCTGCTGTACTCATGACACCTTCCTCTTGGGGTTCCCAACGGACGTGTGTCTTACACGCCATCAAGCATTTTTTCTGGCGCCGTTCCCGGGGAGATCAAGACACGCTGCAAGGGGAGTCTCCCACATCCAATCTCTTTACTTTGTTTTTGTCTTGCTTTACTTTACTTTATTTACTGCTTTGTTTGTTCTCTATATCAAAAATACAAAAAAATTAGTTACTAGCTTTACTTTATTTACTATCTTGTTTGCGTTCTCCATATTAAAGACACAAAAAAATTAGTTACTTGCATTTACTTTATTTAGTTTGCTTTATTTACTACTGCTAAAATGAATACCCCTGAGAACACTAAGTTGTATGACTTCACTAGCACAAATAATAATGATTTCTTATGCACACCTATTGCTCCACCTGCTACTACAGCAGAATTTTTTGAAACTAAACCTGCTTTACTAAATCTTTTTATGAGAGAGCAATTTTCTGGTGTTAGTTCTGATGATGCTGCTGCCCATCTTCATAATTTTGTTGAACTTTGTGAAATGCAAAAGTATAAGGATGTACATGGTGACATTATAAAATTAAAATTGTTTCCTTTCTCCTTAAGAGGAAGAGCTAAAGATTGGTTGCTATCTTTGCCTAAAAATAGTATTGATTCATGGACTAAATGTAAGGATGCTTTCATTGGTAGATATTATCCTCCCGCTAAAATTATATCTTTGAGAAGTAGCATAATGAATTTTAAGCAATTGGATAATGAGCATGTTGCCCAAGCATGGGAAAGAATGAAATCTTTGGTAAAGAATTGCCCTACCCATGGACTGACTACTTGGATGATCATCCAAACCTTTTATGCAGGATTGAATTTTTCTTCGCGGAACCTATTGGATTCAGCTGCTGGAGGTACTTTTATGTCCATCACTTTGGGGGCGGCAACAAAGCTTCTTGATAATATGATGATCAATTACTCTGAATGGCACACTGAAAGGGCTCCACAAGGTAAGAAGGTAAATTCTATTGAAGAAACCACTTCCTTGAGTGATAAGATTGATGCTATTATGTCTATGCTTGTGAATGGTAGATCTAATGTTGATCCTAATAATGTTCCTTTAGCTTCATTGGTTGCTCAAGAAGAACATGTTGATGTGAGTTTCATTAAAAGTAATAATTTCAACAACAATGCTTATAAGAATAATTCTGGTAACAACTATAGGCCATATCCTTCTAATAATGGTAATGGTTACGGTAATTCTTATGGGAATTCTTACAACAATAATAGGAGTGTACCCCCTGGTCTTGAAGCCATGCTTAAAGAATTTATTAGTAGACAAACTGCTTTTAACAAATCTGTTGAAGAAAAGCTTGGTAAAATTGATATTCTTGCTTCTAAGGTTGATAGTCTTGCCGCTGATGTTGATCTTTTAAAATTGAAAGTTATGCCTAATGAAGATAAAGATATTAAGTCATTTGCTACAGCAAACGCCATCCAAGTTCGATTTAATGAAAATATTAGATTGATGGCTGAATTGCATGCTAGGTGGGAAAGAGAAGAAAACGAAAAACTTGCTAAAGAGAATAATGTAGCTAAAGTTTGGACTATTATCACCACTAGTAATGTTAATGCTTCACATGTTGCTAAACCTCCTACTATCAATGATAAAATAATTGGTGTTGGCAATGTTTCTACTCCTAGTGCAAAGCGTGCAAAATTGCCTGAAACTGCTGAAATTGCTAAAACTCGCCAAACTCGTTTGTGATAAAACTGCTGAAATTTTTCAAAATATTGGGGACAATGATCCCATTGCTGTAGATCATAATGGTTTAGATTTGATGATTGTCACATCTCTGAAGTTATAAAGTTCTTACAAAAACTTGCTAGAAGTCCCAATGCAAGTGCTATAAATTTGGCCTTTACAAAACATATTACAAATGCTCTCATAAAAGCTAGAGAGGAGAAACTAAAACTTGAAACTTCTATTCCTAGGAAGTTAGAGGATGGTTGGGAGCCCATCATTAAGATGAGGGTCAATGATTTTGATTGCAATGCTTTATGTGATCTTGGTGCATGTATTTCTGTTATGCCTAAGAAAATCTATGATATGCTTGACTTGCCACCATTGAAAAATTGTTATTTGGATGTTAATCTTGCTGATAATTCTATAAAGAAACCTTTGGGGAGGATTGATAATGTTCGCATTATGGTTAAAAATAACCTTGTCCCCGTTGACTTTGTTGTCTTGGATATTGAATGCAATGCATCTTGTCCCATTATTTTGGGAAGACATTTTCTTCGAACTGTTGGTGCTATTATTGATATGAAGGAAGGGAATATTAAGTATCAATTTCCTCTCAAGAAAGGTATGGAACACTTCCCTAGAAATAGAATGAAGTTACCTTATGATTCTATTATTAGAACAAATTATGATGTTGATGCTTCGTCTCTTGATAATACTTGATTCACACTTTCTGCGTCTAGCTGAAAGGCGTTAAAGAAAAGCTCTTATGGGAGACAACCCATTATTTTACTTCTGCACTTTTATTTTATATTTGACTCTTGGAAGTTCTTACTACTGTAGCAACCTCTCCTTATCTTTATTTTATTGCATTGTTGTGCCAAGTAAAGTCTTTGATAGTAGGGTTGATACTAGATTTGGATTACTGCGCAGAAACAGATTTCTTGCTCTCACGAAATTGAGCAGCCCCTTCTGTAGGTAACTCAGAAAAATCTTCCAATTTACGTGCGGGATCCTCAGATATGTACGCAACTTTCATTCAATTTGAGCTTTTTCATCTGAGCAAGTTAAGTGCCCCTGAAAAATTCGTCTTTACGGACTATTCTGTTTTGACAGATTCTGCCTTTTATTTCGCATTGCCTGTTTTACTATGTTTGATGGATTTCTTTGTTCCATTAACTTTCAGTAGCTTTGTGCAATGTCCAGAAGTGTTAAGAATGATTATGTCATCTCTGAATATGTTAATTTTCGATTATGCACTAACCCTCTAATGAGTTTGTTTTGAGTTTGGTGTGGAGGAAGTTTTCAAGGGTCAAGAGAGGAGGATGATACAATATGATCAAGAAGAGTGAAAAGTCTAAGCTTGGGGATGCCCCCGTGGTTCATCCCTGCATATTTTAAGAAGACTCAAGCATCTAAGCTTGGGGATGCCCAAGGCATCCCTTCTTCATCGACAACTTATCAGGTCACCTCTAGTGAAACTATATTTTTATTCCGTCACATTTTATGTTCTTTACTTGGAGCGTCAGTTTGTTTTTGTTTTTGTTTTTGTTTTTGTTTGAATAAAATCGGATCGAGCATTCCTTGTGTGGGAGAGAGACACGCTCCGCTGTTGCATATGAACACATGTGTTCTTAGCTATACTTTTAATGTTCATGGCGAAGGTTGAAACTGCTTCGTTCATTGTTATATGGTTGGAAACAGAAAATGCTTCATGTGGTAATTGGTATAATGTCTTGAATAATTTGATACTTGGCAATTGTTGTTCTCATATAGATCATGTTTAAGCTCTTGCATCATGTACTTTGCACCTATTAATGAAGAACTACATAGAGCTTGTTAAAATTTGGTTTGCATGATTGGTCTCTCTAGAGTCTAGATATTTTCTGGTGAGGTGTTTGAACAACAAGGAGACAGCGTAGAGTCTTATAATGCTTGCAATATGTTCTTATGTAAGTTTTGTCTGTACCGGTTTATACTTGAGTTTGCTTCAAACAACCTTGCTAGCCTAAGCCTTGTATTGAGAGGGATTACTTCTCGTGCATCCAAATCCTTGAGCCAAAAACTATGCCATTTGTGTCCACCATACCTACCTACTACATGGTATTTCTCTGCCATTCCAAAGTAAATTACTTGAGTGCTACCTTTAAAATTCTATTCTTTGTCTTTGCAATATATAGCTCATGGGAAAATAGCCTTAAAAACTATTGTGGTAAAGAATATGTAGCTTATGTGTCTTATTTCTTATAAGTTGCTTGTTGAGCGGTAACCATGCTTCTGGGGACGCCACCAACTATTACACCTTTGTTGAATATCATGTGAGTTGCTATGCATGTTCGTCTTGTCTGAAGTAAGGGTGATTTATCATGATCAAACGGTTTGAGTATGCATATTGTTAGAGAAGAACATTGGGCCGCTAACTAAAGCCATGAATCATGGTGGAAGTTTTAGTTTGGACATTAATCCTCAATCTCTTATGAGAATATTATCTGTTGTTGAATGCTTATGCATTAAAAAAGTAGTCCATTATCTTTTGTCTATGTTGTCCCGGTATGGATGTCTAAGTTGAGAATAATCAAAAACGAGAAATCAAATGCGATCTTTCTCCTTAGACCTTTGTATAGACGGCATAGAGGTACCCCTTTGTGACACTTGGTTGAAACATATGTTATGCAATGATAATCCATGTAAATCCAAGCTAATTAGGACAAGGTGCAAGCACTATTGGTAGTCTATGCATGAGGCTTGCAACTTATAGGATGTCTTATACATAACACATATGACTTATTACTACCGTTGACAAAATTGTTTCTATGTTTTCAAAATGAAAAGCTCTAGCACAAAAATAGTAATCCATGCTTCCCTCTGCGAAGGGCCTTTCTTCTACTTTATTGTTGAGTCAGTTTACCTACTTCTTTTTATCTTAGAAGCAAACACTTGTGTGGACTGTGTGCATTGATTCTTACATGTTTACCTATTGCACTTGTTATATTACTTTGTGTTGACAATTATCCATGAGATAAACATGTTGAAGTTGAAAGAAACTGCTGAAACTTATATCTTCCTTTGTGTTGCTTCAAAGCTTTCTACTAAGAATCTATTGCTTTATGAGTTAACTCTTATGCAAGTCTTATTGATGCTTGTCTTGAAAGTACTATTCATGAAAAGTCTTTCTTATATGATTCAGTTGTTTATTCATTGTCTTTACCATTGCTTTGAATCACTGCATTCATCTCATATGCTTTACAATAGTATTTATCAAGATTATGATAGCATGTCACTTCAGAAATTATCCTTGTTATCGTTTACCTACTCGAGGGCGAGTAGGAACTAAGCTTGGGGATGCTTGATACGTCTCAAACGTATCTATAATTTCTTATGTTCCATGCTACTTTTATGATGATACTCACATGTTTTATACACACTTTATGTCATTATTATGCATTTTCCGGCACTAACCTATTGACGAGATGCCGAAGAGCCGATTGTTGTTTTCTCGTTGTTTTTGGTTTCAGAAATCCTACAAAGGAAATATTCTCGGAATTGGACGAAATCAACGCCCAGGGTCTTATTTTTCCACGAAGCTTCCAGAAGACCGAAGGGGATACGAAGTGGGGCGACGAGGCGGCCAGACCATAGGGCCGCGCGGCCAGAGGGGGGCCTGCGCCGCCTTATGGGGTGGGCCCCTCGTCAGCCCTCCGACTCTGCCCTTCCGCCTACTTATAGCCTTCGTCGCGAAAACCCCAGTACCGAGAGCCACGATACGGAAAACCTTCCAGAGATGCCGCCGCCGCCAATCCCATCTCGGGGGATTCAGGAGATCGCCTCCGGCACCCTGCCGAAGAGGGGAATCATCTCCCGGAGGACTCTTCATCACCATGATCGCCTCCGGACTGATGTGTGAGTAGTTCACCCCTGGACTATGGGTCCATAGCAGTAGCTAGATGGTTGTCTTCTCCTCATTGTGCTATCATGTTAGATCTTGTGAGCTGCCTATCATGATCAAGATCATCTATTTGTAATGCTACATGTTGTGTTTGTTGGGATCCGATGAATATGGAATACTATGTCAAGTTGATTATCAATCTATCATATATATGTTGTTTATGTTCTTGCATGCTCTCCGTTGCTATTAGAGGCTCTGGCCAGGTTGATACTTGTAACTCCAAGAGGGAGTATTTATGCTCGATAGTGGGTTCATGCCTCCATTGAATGCAGGACGATGTGACGAAAGTTCTAAGGTTGTGGATGTGCTGTTGCCACTAGGGATAAAACATCAATGCTTTGTCTAAGGATATTTGTGTTGATTACATTACGCACCATACTTAATGCAATTGTCTCGTTGTTTGCAACTTAATACTGGAAGGGGTTCGGATGATAACTCGAAGGTGGACTTTTAAGGCATAGATGCATGTCTGGATAGCGGTCTATGTACTTTGTCGTAATGCCCTGATTAAATCTCATAGTAGTCATCGTGATATGTATGTGCATTGTTATGCCCTCTCTATTTGTCAATTGCCCAACTGTAATTTGTTCACCCAACATGCTATTTATCTTATCGGAGAGACACCCATAGTGAACTGTGGACCCCGGTCCATTCTTTTACATCTGAAATACAATCTATTGCAAACTCCATTCTTTACTGTTCTTCGCAAACAAACATCATCTTCCACACTATACATTTAATCCTTTGTTTACAGCAAGCCGGTGAGATTGACAACCTCACTGTTACGTTGGGGCAAAGTACTTTGATTGTGTTGTGCAGGTTCCACGTTGGCGCCGGAATCCCTGGTGTTGCGCCGCACTACACTCCGTCACCAACAACCTTCACGTGTTCCTTGACTCCTAATGGTTCGATAACCTTGGTTTCTTACTGAGGCAAAACTTGCTGCTGTACGCATCACACCTTCCTCTTGGGGTTCCCAACAGACGTGTGTCTTACACGCCATCAGCGGCTAAGGGAGAGAGAGAAGCAGAAGCGGTTAGGAAGTTTTGGCTCATACTATGAATGTGATTTGGGAGATTTGCCATACTTAGGCCTTTTCCATTGCTTATTAATATATAGACAAATATTACAATCCTAATCATAATGGGAGATCACAATAATAAAGAATCTCCGCTATGTATAATATGATGAGATATGCATATCTCTACTATATTAAATTAAATGGCTAGAGGTTGGTGGGATGGTTGGTACGTTCACCTGTGCCTCTTCCTTCCCGCGAATATGTGAACGGGCCAGGCCCATCATATCGCTCCGCGCCCACGATTACCGCGCCCACAACTGCCAGACACGCCACCCCGTTCTGTGTTCAGTTCGCCGCCCCAAGCCCGATCTCCCTCTCGAGCAGCCGTCCCAATGGCCGCTGACACGCCACCTCCCCTTGCGCTGTGGTAAGCCCGCCTCCGGTCGGCTGCAAATCCCCGCGCATCTGCTCCCTCGCAGTAGCCGCGACCTGCGCACCGCCATGCCTTCCTTGCGCATGCCCTCCTGCTGCACATCTGTCTGACTTCCTCTCCAGAGATGGCCCTGTGCTGCTTTTTTATCAAGGATGCTTTATTACTTTGAAAAGCAATTACATCCAGCCTCTGCATAACCAGGATGCACACAACTGTTTATAGGATTCAAGTGAAATTTCTGATAAAGCAACACTAGGCGAAATACATATCGAAGCGATGAATTATAAGACTCCTAAGGAGTGGGTGGGGCTTCAATCCGTAGACTATGCTACCACTCATGTAGGGAAAAATATCCATCGCCGTAGCCTCCAACCATGTACAGACCTCCGTAAATAGGTCTCGGTTCTCCACTCGTTGAAGAGGTAACCACAAACGGAGAATACTTGTACATCTGTAAATAACCTGTAAAAAGGAGCAATTTTTATCATTAAAATCTTGTCATTTCAACATAGCCAAAGCGCCCAGATAACTGTTAGCGCCCCCACCCTAAGAAGCAACTTGAACCTGGAATCGACACCATGAAGCCAATTGCCAAAGACATTGGTGCGGTGACCCAGCATACCACTGCATGTTGTAGTATACAAGTCGTTGATATGATCTTTGTGAAGGGACTTCTTCACAATTGTCATATCCCTCAGAGTGGTACAACAGAAACATTGCAGGTCATAACACTCCAGATATTATTACAAACATAGTCTTAACAGGTTGGTATTCTCACAGGTCCGATGAGAACACCCTAAGATACTACTTGAGTACTAATACAACTCACATATCGATGAAAGAGAGCTCAGCAACTTATTTAGGTAAGTTCTACGCTGCTCGGCTCTATGGTACTAAGGTATATCACTACTCCTCCGCCTCATTCTCGTCAGGTCCGTAGACTATCCCATAGTCTACTCCTTCAACTCCTCCGATCAGATCAGGTTCCTCGTAGACCAGCTCGTAGTCTCCTTCCGGTGCTCCATCGGCGATGGCCTCCACTTCCGTATCACAGTCTAGCAAGGGTGTCGAAAGAAAGTGAGTACAGGGGTACTCAGCAAGTTCAAAAGAGTAAAAGGTGTTTGATGTACTAGCTACGACCGTTGATCAGGAAATCTCAGGTCAATGCATGTTTCGAAAACATTTCTTCAAAAGGTTAATTTTATTCTGAAAACTATGCCCGTCAGTCTTCACAGGTTGACCAGAACTTCATGGAGTTCCTTTCCTGCCGCGTTCGCAGTTCCCTGCCCGGAACAAGGAGTGACAGCCACAATTTGATACACTCTGCAGAGGTGCATTACTTTTTCCATAAGAGATCTTATCCTTTTTGCCATCCGCAAGGACTTTCCCCCGTTCACACTTCCTTGGTGTGAGGCCAGGAAAGAAGATCCAAGCCCACACCGCCTTCTCCGCGACCCTGCAAACCCACCCTTTTGTCCATCCGTACACCCCCGGTAGACATCTCCCGTTCATACGGCTTTACCCCCGGTGTACTATGGACAATCCTTCATAGACGGTAGAGCCTCTCATCCACACACGGATGGGGATTTTAAAGGATTTCCCAACCTACGGCAGTGTTCTCCCAACACCCCGCTAAGCTCTATCAAGTCCGTTGGCGTACAGGAGGGAAAAGATACAGCTGGCTTCTCTAGAGCCATTGTGGATCTTATGGTCAACGCGATATGTACGGCGCTAGAATCACTGGACGGCATTGGTAATTAATCCTAGGTTAATAAAACCCATGCAATGGAACCTCCACCATATCAACACATACCATGGTTCCATTGCCAGCCACATAGTCACATTCATAGTTGGAAAAGTAACATTTCATTTTCAATGCAGGAATGGTAAGTATATAGCTTTGCAGTAAATTGATAGAAAATACTCAAGTTGACATGAGCAAGGGTGAACTTGCCTGTGGACTGCGAGATAATGTAGTTCAATGCAGTGGATGGAACCTGGACCTCGGGTTCTGTAAAGAAGCATCATTGTCCAGTAAGGACAATGTTATAAAAATCCAAATAATGCAGTCATGAATGTATTATTTTATGTTGAGTCCCATACCCCATTTATTTATTAAGATTTAGGGTTGAATTAAGGTTTGTGCCTTTGGCAGTAATTTGCAATTGCTTTTAATTGTAAAAACACTTTCATTTCATAAAGCAAGAATTGTTCAAAGTAATACAACTTTACTTTTGTGAAAATTATTTATTTCAAAAATAATTTGAAATAATAAAGGCTTCTCTATATTTTTGGAATAAGAAGAATAGAGTATTTTCCTTTGGAAAATGTTTATCTTAAAGGAATAA
This sequence comes from Lolium rigidum, assembly GCF_022539505.1. Classification (NCBI taxonomy): domain Eukaryota; kingdom Viridiplantae; phylum Streptophyta; class Magnoliopsida; order Poales; family Poaceae; genus Lolium; species Lolium rigidum. The sequence goes on along the minus strand of NC_061512.1, from coordinate 111,473,995 downwards.
TTTGAATTATTAAAATTTCCTCTTTGAAATATTTGAAAACAAATATTTCAGCTCATTTGTAATTTTCCTTGATTTTTAAATACAAGGAAAATTGTAAATAAAATTTTCAAGTTTGAATTTAATTTCAAAAATTTCAAAATTTGAATTTGTGATCTAAATTTCATTTCTCATTTTATTCTTGTTAAGAATAATTTTTCATTCACTAATCCAATTTTTCATGGATTTTTAGAGGTATATATTACACTACAAGAAAAGTTCTGATAGACAACGTCTCAAATTCGTCCGCTAAGGGGTATTTTTCGTCGCCTATGGGCCTAACCCGACGATATGGGTTCTGTTGTGGAAACTGCGTCAGGCAAAGTCCTACGACGATTTTTTCGGTCCGTCGCGCTTGGGCGCCCTTCCGCCACGGAAAATCGGACCGTTGCCCAAGTGTTTCCGGAGCCCGTTGACCGCCGACGTCATGCAAGCCGACACGTGGCGTACGCCGTTAGCCGGCAACGACGTTAACCGGTCGAAACCCCGTGGTAGATGGTAGGCCCACACGAGGCCTGCCACGTCTTAAGCGGGCCGGCCCATTAAGTTTCCGGGCCGGGCCGGCCGACTTAGTTTGACCGGTCAACTATATAGCTGGGCTGGTCCATTAGTTACGTGGGCCGGGCCTAACCTCTAAGGTTGGTCGGTCAAAAATTTAATGGGCCGGCCCACTAAGCATGTGGGCCGGGCCGAATGTACTCGTTTGACCGGTCAACAGGCAAAAGGGCCGGCCCACAAGACATGTGGGACCCACTTTCCTGGTATCGGGCCGGCCCATTTACAAAGTGGGGTCCACATTAAAGCAACCGGGCCGGCCCAAGAAGTTAGTGGGCCGGCCAATTAGCATGTGGGTCCCACTTTCTCGCTATCGGGCCGGCCCATTTAGTACGTGGGGTCCACATTAGATCAAATGGGCTGGCCCAACAAGCTGATGGGCCGGGACAAAAGCACCGGTGGGTCCCACTTTCCAGTTAAAGGGCTGGCCCATTTAGTATGTGGGGTCCACCATATAGCAAGTGGGCCGGCCCAACAAGATAGTGGGTGATACGTCTCCGACGTATCGATAATTTCTTATGTTCCATGCCACATTATTGATGTTATCTACATGTTATATGCACACTTTATGTCATATTCGTGCATTTTTTGGAACTAACCTATTAACAAGATGCCGAAGTGCCGGTTCTCGTTTTCTGCTGTTTTTGGTTTCGAAATCCTAGTAACGAAATATTCTCGGAATCGGACGAAATCAAGACCCGGGTTCCTATTTTTCCCGGAACCATCCGGAACACCCGAGAGCCGCCGGAGGAAGCCCCGGGGGCCCCACACCACACCCGGCGCGGCCGGAGGGGGGCCGCGCCGCCCTATGGTGTGGTGGCCCCGAGCCCCCTCCGAGGCTGCCCTTCCGCCTATTTAAAGCCTCCGTCGCGAAAACCCTATTACGAAGAACCACGATACGGAAAACCTTCCACAGCCGCCGCCATCGCGAAGCCAAGATCTGGGGGACAGGAGTCTCTGTTCCGGCACGCTGCCGGAGCGGGGAAGTGCCCCCGGAAGGCTTCTCCATCGACACCGCTGCCATCTCCACCGCCATCTTCATCACCTGCTGCTGCTCCCATGAGGAGGGAGTAGTTCTCCATCGAGGCTCGGGGCCGTACCGGTAGCTATGTGGTTCATCTCTCTCCTATGTACTTTAATACAATAATCTCATGAGCTGCCTTACATGATTGAGATTCATATGATGATGCTTGTAATCTAGATGTCATTGTGCTAGTCAAGTGAGTTTTACTTATGTGATCTCCGGAGACTCCTTGTCCCACGTGTGTAAAGGTGACGAGTGTGTGCACCGTGTGGGTCTCTTAGGCTATATTTCACAGAATACTTACTCACTCTTATGAATGGCGTAGTGAATTGCTTATTTATATCTCTTTATGATTGCAATGTGTTTTGTATCACAATTTATCTATGTGCTACTCTAGCAATGTTATTAAAGTAGTTTTATTCCTCCTACACGGTGTAATGGTGACAGTGTGTGCATCCGTGTTAGTACTTGGCGTATGCTATGATCATGATCTCTTGTAGATTGTGAAGTTAACTATTGCTACGATAGTATTGATGTGATCTATTCCTCCTACATAGTGTGAAGGTGACAGTGTGCATGCTGTGTTAGTACTTGGTTTAGTCGTGTTGATCTTTCTTGCACTCTAAGGTTATTTAAATATGAACATTGAATTGTGGAGCTTGTTAACTCCAGCATTGAGGGTTCGTGTAATCCTACGCAATGTGTTCATCATCCAACAAGAGAGTGTAGAGTATGCATTTATCTATTCCGTTATGTGATCAATGTTGAGAGTGTCCACTAGTGAAAGTCTAATCCCTAGGCCTTGTTTCTAAATATCGCTATCGTCTGCTTGTTTATCGTTTTACTTGCGTTACTACTGCTGCGTTACTACCGCTTGTTTACTCGTCCCGGGCAAAGCACTTTTCCGGTGCCGTTGCCACTGCTCATACTTATTTATACCACCTGTATTTCACTATCTCTTCGCCGAACTAGTGCACCTATTAGGTGTGTTGGGGACACAAGAGACTTCTTGCTTTGTGGTTGCAGGGTTGCATGAGAGGGATATCTTTGACCTCTTCCTCCCTGAGTTCGATAAACCTTGGGTGATCTACTTAAGGGAAACTTGCTGCTGTTCTACAAACCTCTGCTCTTGGAGGCCCAACACTGTCTACAAGAATAGAAGCACCCGTAGACATCAAGCACTTTTCTGGCGCCGTTGCCGGGGAGGAAAGGTAAAAGGCACTCATACTCCGGTTCCAGTGTAACGATTCTTCTCGGCGCCATTGTGTTTGTGCTCGAAGCTATTTCCTTTAGATCCCGCAATTGCATCTTTTTGTTTCTTGTTTACACTAGTTTGGCATAATGGACAACAATGAGCTTCTTATTCTATTTCCTGATTTAAAACATGGATTGTTTGATGCGAAAATTAAAAAACCTATGAAATCTTATTTGCATGCTGGTAGTAATATTAGTATGAACGCTTTGAACACCATTGTTGATAATAATTTAGAAAGTTCTAAGCTTGGGGAAGTTGGTTTTCATGATCTTTTTAGTCCCCCAAGCATTGAGGAGAAATTTTCTTTGATGATACTTTGCCTCCTATTTATGATGATTATAATAGTGGTCTTTTGGTACAACCTACTATGGAGAGTAAATTTTGTTGTGATTATACTATGCCTCCTACACTTGATGAGAATAATAATGATAGCTACTTTGTTGAATTTGCTCCCGCTATTACTAATAAAATTGATTATGCCTATGTGGAGAGTAATAATTTTATGCATGAGACTCATGATAAGAATGCTTTATGTGATGGTTATATTGTTGAGTTTGCTCATGTTGCTACTGAAAGTTATTATGAGAGAGGAAAATATGGTTGTAGAAATTTTCATGTTACTAAAACACCTCTCTATGTGCTGAAATTTTTGAAGCTACACTTGTTTTATCTTCCTATGCTTGTTACTTTGTTCTTCATGAATTCATTTGTGTACAAGATGCCTCTTCATAGGAAGCATGTTAGACTTAAATGTGCTTTGAATTTGCCTCTTGATGCTCTCTTTTGCTTCAAATACTATTTCTTGCGAGTGCATCATTAAAACTGCTTGAGCCCATCTTAATGGCTATAAAGAAAGAACTTCTTGGGAGATAACCCATGTGTTATTTTGCTACAGTACTTTGTTTTATATTTGTGTCTTGGAAGTTGTTTACTACTGTAGCAACCTCTCATTATCTTAGTTTTGAGTTTTGTTGTGCCAAGTAAAGTCTTTGATAGTAAAGTAAGTACTAGATTTGGATTACTGCGCAGTTCCAGATTTCTTTGCTGTCACGAATCTGGGTCTACCTCCCTGTAGGTAGCTCAGAAAATTAAGCCAATTTACGTGCATGATCCTCAGATATGTACGCAACTTTCATTAAATTTGGGCATTTTCATTTGAGCAAGTCTGGTGGCCTAATAAAATCCATCTTTACGGACTGTTCTGTTTTGACAGATTCTGCCTTTTATTTCGCATTGCCTCTTTTGCTATGTTGGATGAATTTCTTTGATCCATTAATGTACAGTAGCTTTATGCAATGTCTAGAAGTGTTAAGAATGATTGTGTCACCTCTGAACATGTGAATTTTTATTATGCCCTAACCCTATAATGAGTTGTTTCGAGTTTGGTGTGGAGGAAGTTTTCAAGGGTCAAGAGAGGAGGATGATATACTATGATCAAGAAGAGTGAAAGCTCTAAGCTTGGGGATGCCCCGGTGGTTCACCCCTGCATATTCTAAGAAGACTCAAGCATCTAAGCTTGGGGATGCCCAAGGCATCCCCTTCTTCATCGACAACATTATCGAGGTTCCTCCCCGAAACTATATTTTTATTCCGTCACATCTTATGTACTTTGCTTGGAGCGTCGGTTTGTTTTTGTTTTTGTTTTGTTTGAATAAAATGGATCCTAGCATTCACTTTATGGGAGAGAGACACGCTCCGCTGTAGCATATGGACAAGTATGTCCTTAGGCTCTACTCATAGTATTCATGGCGAAGTTTCTTCTTCGTTAAATTGTTATATGGTTGGAATTGGAAAATGCTACATGTAGTAATTCTAAAATGTCTTGGATAATTTGATACTTGGCAATTGTTGTGCTCATGTTTAAGATCTTGCATCATATACTTTGCACCCATTAATGAAGAAATACTTGGAGCTTGCTAATTTGGTTTGCATATTTGGTTTCTCTAGAGTCTAGATAATATCTAGTATTGAGTTTTGAACAACAAGGAAGACGGTGTAGATTTTTATAATGTTTACAATATGACTTTTATGTGAGTTTTGCTGCACCATTCATCCTTGTGTTTGTTTCAAATAACCTTGCTAGCCTAAACCTTGTATCAAGAGGGAATACTTCTCATGCATCCAAAATCCTTGAGCCAACCACTATGCCATTTGTGTCCACCATACCTACCTACTACATGGTATTTATCCGCCATTCCAAAGTAAATTGCTTGAGTGCCACCTTTAAAATTCCATCATTCACCTTTGCAATATATAGCTCATGGGACAAATAGCTTAAAAACTATTGTGGTATTGAATATGTACTTATGCACTTTATCTCTTATTAAGTTGCTTGTTGTGTGATAACCATGCTTCGGGGACGCCATCAACTATTCTTTGTTGAATATCATGTGAGTTGCTATGCATGTCCGTCTTGTCTCGAAGTAAGAGAGATCTACCACCTTTATGGTTGGAGCATGCATATTGTTAGAGAAGAACATTGGGCCGCTAACTAAAGCCATGAATCATGGTGGAAGTTTCAGTCTTGGACATATATCCTCAATCTCATATGAGAATAATAATTTTTGCCACATGCTTATGCATTAAAGAGGAGTCCATTATCTGTTGTCCATGTTGTCCCGGTATGGATGTCTAAGTTGAGAATAATCAAAAGCGAGAAATCCAAAATGCGAGGTTTCTCCTTAGACCTTTGTACAGGCGGCATGGAGGTACCCCATTGTGACACTTGGTTAAAACATGTGCATTGCAAAGATCCGGTAGTCCAAGCTAATTAGGAAAAGGTGCGGGCACTATTAGTATACTATGCATGAGACTTGCAACTTGTAAGATATAATTTACATAACTCATATTCTTTATTACTACCGTTGACAAAATTGTTTCATGTTTTCAAAATAAAAGCTCTAGCACAAATATAGCAATCGATGCTTTCCTCTTTGAAGGACCATTCTTTTTACTTTTATGTTGAGTCAGCTCACCTATCTCTCTCCACCTCAAGAAGCAAACACTTGTGTGAACTGTGCATTGATTCCTACATACTTGCATATTGCACTTGTTATATTACTCTATGTTGACAACTATCTATGAGATATACATGTTACAAGTTGAAAGCAACCGCTGAAACTTAATCTTCCTTTGTGTTGCTTCAATACCTTTACTTTGATTTATTGCTTTATGAGTTAACTCTTATGCAAGACTTATTAATGCTTGTCTTGAAGTACTATTCATGAAAAGTCTTTGCTTTATGATTCACTTGTTTACTCATGTCATTACCATTGTTTTGATCGCTGCATCCACTACATATGTTTACAAATACTATGATCAAGGTTATGATGGCATGTCACTTCAGTAAATTATCTTTGTTATCGTTTTACCTCGCTCGGGACGAGCAGAACTAAGCTTGGGGATGCTGATACGTCTCCGACGTATCGATAATTTCTTATGTTCCATGCCACATTATTGATGTTATCTACATGTTATATGCACACTTTATGTCATATTCGTGCATTTTCTGGAACTAACCTATTAACAAGATGCCGAAGTGCCAGTTCTCGTTTTCTCGCTGTTTTTGGTTTCAGAAATCCTAGTAACGAAATATTCTCGGAATCGGACGAAATCAAGACCCAGGTTCCTATTTTTCCCGGAACCATCCAGAACACCCGAGAGCCGCCAGAGGGAAGCCCTGGGGGCCCCACACCACACCCTGGCGCAGCCAGAGGGGGGGCCGCGCCGCCCTATGGTGTGGTGGCCCCGTGCCCCCTCCGAGGCTGCCCTTCCGCCTATTTAAAGCCTCCGTCGCGAAAACCCTATTACGAAGAACCACGATACGGAAAACCTTCCGCGAGCCGCCGCCATCGCGAAGCCAAGATCCGGGGGACAGGAGTCTCTCGTTCCGGCACGCCGCCGGAGCGGGGAAGTGCCCCCGAAGTCTTCACCATCGACACCGCTGCCATCTCCACCGCCATCTTCATCACCGCTGCTGCTCCCATGAGGAGGGAGTAGTTCTCCATCGAGGCTCGGGGCCGTACCGGTAGCTATGTGGTTCATCTCTCTCCTATGTACTTCAATACAATAATCTCATGAGCTTCCTTACATGATTGAGATTCATATGATGATGCTTGTAATCTAGATGTCATTGTGCTAGTCAAGTGAGTTTTACTTATGTGATCTCCGGAGACTCCTTGTCCCACGTGTGTAAAGGTGACAGAGTGTGTGCACCGTGTGGGTCTCTTAGGCTATATTTCACGGAATACTTACTCACTCGTTATGAATGGCGTAGTGAAGTGCTTATTTATATCTCTTTATGATTGCAATGTGTTTTGTATCACAATTTATCTATGTGCTACTCTAGCAATGTTATTAAAGTAGTTTGATTCCTCCTACACGGTGTAATGGTGACAGTGTGTGCATCCGTGTTAGTACTTGGCGTATGCTATGATCATGATCTCTTGTAGATTGTGAAGTTAACTATTGCTATGATATTATTGATGTGATCTATTCCTCCTACATAGTGTGAAGGTGACAGTGTGCATGCTGTGTTAGTACTTGGTTTAGTCGTGTTGATCTTTCTTGCACTCTAAGGTTATTTAAATATGAACATTGAATTGTGGAGCTTGTTAACTCCGGCATTGAGGGTTCGTGTAATCCTACGCAATGTGTTCATCATCCAACAAGAGAGTGTAGAGTATGCATTTATCTATTCTCGTTATGTGAGCAATGTTGAGAGTGTCCACTAGTGAAAGTCTAATCCCTAGGCCTTGTTCCTAAATATCGCTATCGCTCGCTTGTTTACTGTTTCACTGCGTTACTACTGCTCGCATTACTATCGCTTGTTTACTCGTCCCGGGCAAAGCACTTTTCTCGGTGCCGTTGCCACTGCTCATACTTATTTATACCACCCGTATTTCACTATCTCTTCGCCGAACTAGTGCACCTATTAGGTGTGTTGGGGACACAAGAGAATTCTTGCTTTGTGGTTGCGGTGGTTGCATGAGAGGGATATCTTTGACCTCTTCCTCCTCGAGTTCGATAAACCTTGGGTGATCTACTTAAGGGAAACTTGCTCGCTGTTCTACAAACCTCTGCTCTTGGAGGCCCAACACTGTCTACAAGAATAGAAGCACCCGTAGACATCGAGTGGGCCGGGCCAAAAACACGAGTGGGTCCCACTTTCT
>NC_061512.1:110767061-110783390 GCF_022539505.1 Lolium rigidum | reverse complement strand
TCACATAAAAGACATATTGTAAACATTATAAGACTCCACGCCGTCTTCCTTGTTGTTCAAAACTCAATACTAGATATTATCTAGACTCTAGAGAAACCAAATATGCAAACCAAATTAGCAAGCTCTAAGTGTTTCTTCATTAATGGGTGCAAAGTATATGATGCAAGAGCTTAAACATGAGCACAACGATTGCCAAGTTTCAAATTATTCAAGACATTTTAGAGTTACTACATGTAGTATTTTCCAATTCCAACCATATAACAATTTAACGAAGAAGAAACTTCGCCATGAATACTATGAGTAGAGCCTAAGGACATACTTGTCCATATGCTACAGCGGAGCGTGTCTATCTCCCACAAAGTGAATGCTAGGATCCATTTTATTCAAACAAAACAAAAACAAAAACAAAAACAAACCGACGCTCCAAGCAAAATGCATAAGATGTGACAGAATAAAAATATAGTTTCAGGGGAGGAACCTGATAATGTTGTCGATGAAGAAGGGGATGCCTTGGGCATCCCCAAGCTTAGACGCTTGAGTCTTCTTAAAATATGCGGGGTGAACCACCGGGGCATCCCCAAGCTTAGAGCTTTCACTCTCCTTGATCATATTGCATCATACTCCTCTCTTGATCCTTGAAAACTTCCTCCACACCAAACTCGAAACAACTCATTAGAGGGTTAGTGCACCATAAAAACTAACATGTTCAGAGGTGACATAATCATTCTTAACACTTCTGGACATTGCATAAAGCTACTGGACATTAATGGATCAAAGAAATTCATCCAACATAGCAAAAGAGGCAATGCGAAATAAAAGGCAGAATCTGTCAAAACAGAACAGTCCGTAAAGATGGATTTTATTAGGCCACCAGACTTGCTCAAATGAAAATGCCCAAATTGAATGAAAGTTGCGTACATATCTGAGGATCATGCACGTAAATCGGCTTAATTTTCTGAGCTACCTACAGGGAGATAGACCCAGATTCATGACAGCAAAGAAATCTGGAACTGCGCAGTAATCCAAATCTAGTACTTACTTTACTATCAAAGACTTTACTTGGCACAACAAAACTCAAAACTAAGATAAGGAGAGGTTGCTACAGTAGTAAACAACTTCCAAGACTCAAATATAAAACAAAAATACTGTAGTAAAAACATGGGTTGTCTCCCATAAGCGCTTTTCTTTAACGCCTTTCGGCTAGGCCCGTAAAGTGTGTATCAAGTAACATCAAGAGACGAAGCATCAACATCATAATTTGTTCTAATAATAGAATCATAAGGTAACTTCATTCTCTTTCTAGGGAAGTGTTCCATACCTTTCTTGAGAGGGAATTGATATTTAATATTACATTCCTTCATATCAATAGTAGCACCAACGGTTCGAAGAAAAGGTCTTCCCAATATAATGGGGCAAGATGCATTGCATTCAATATCCAAGACAACAAAATCAACGGGGACAAGGTTATTGTTAACCATAATATGAACATTATCAACTCTCCCCAAAGGTTTCTTTTTAGCATTATCAGCGAGATTAACATCCAGATAACAGCTTTTCAATGGTGGCAAGTCAAGCATATCATAGACTTTCTTAGGCATAACAGAAATACTTGCACCAAGATCACATAAAGCATTACAATCAAAATCATTGACCCTCATTTTAATTATGGGCTCCCAACCATCCTCTAGCTTTCTAGGAATAGAAGTTTCAAGTTTTAGTTTCTCTTCTCTAGCTTTTATGAGAGCATTTGTAATATGTTTTGTGAAAGCCAAGTTTACAGCGCTAGCATTAGGACTTTTAGCAAGTTTTTGTAAGAACTTTATAACTTCAGAGATGTGGCAATCATCAAAATCTAAATCATTACAATCTAAAGCAATGGGATTATCATCCCCAAGGTTGGAAAAAAATTCAGCAGTTTTATCACGAGCAGTTTCAGCAGTTTTAGCAGTTTCAGGTAATTTTGCGTGCTTTGCACTAGGAGTAGAAGCATTGCCAACACCAATTATTTTACCATTGATAGTAGGAGGTGTAGCAACATGTGAATCATTAGCATTGCTAGTGGTGGTAATAGTCCAAACTTTAGCTACATTTTCTCTTTAGCTAGTTTTTCATTTTCTTCTCTATCCCACCTAGCACGCAGTTCAGCCATTAATCTTATATTCTCATTAATTCTAACTTGGATGGCATTTGCTGTAGTAACAATTTTATTCTCAATATCCTCGGGTTTAGCAGCCATTTTATTAATTAAAGAAGATTGTGACGCAGACATGTATGAGATTCGGGTTTCAGCATTTGCAAGTTTAGTTTGCAACCCGTAAATCTCCATATTCAGATTTTCAAGTTGATTTCCTATATTCTTCAACAAGGTAGATTGTTCATTCATAGTTTTAGTAAACAATTTATTTTGCTCATATTGTGATTGCATAAAGCTCTTGGTGGATCTTTCAATTTCTAACATCTTTTCCTCATTAGGTGAAACATATCTACCATAAGAATTACCATTAGCAGGATATGGCCTAGAATTTTGAGCAACCAATTAAGCTAACGGAACATTATTAGGATCAACATTAGTCCTACCATTCACAAGCATAGACATAATAGCATCAATCTTATCATTCAAGGAAGAGGATTCTTCAACAGAAATTTACCTTCTTACCTTGTGGAGCTCTTTCCGTGTGCCATTCAGAGTAATTAATCATCATATTATCAAGGAGCTTTGTTGCTTCACCAAGAGTTATGGACATAAAGGTACCTCCAGCAGCTGAATCCAATAAATTCCGCGAAGAAAAATTTAGTCCTGCATAGAAGGTTTGGATGATCATCCAAGTAGTCGGTCCATGGGTTGGGCAATTTTTAACCGAGAGATTTCATTCTTTCCCAAGCTTGAGCAACATGTTCATTATCCAATTGTTTAAAATTCATTATGCTACTCCTCAAAGATATAATTTTAGCGGGGGATAATATCTACCAATAAAAGCATCCTTGCATTTAGTCCAGGAATCAATACTATTCTTAGGCGAGAGATAGCAACCAATCTTTAGCTCTTCCTCTTAATGAGAAAGGAAACAATTTTAATTTTATAATGTCACCATCTACATCTTTATACTTTTGCATTTCACATAATTCAACAAAATTATTGAGATGGGCAGCAACATCATCAGAACTAACACCAGAAAATTGCTCTCGCATAACAAGATTAAGTAAAGCAGGTTTAATTTCAAAGAATTCTGCTGTAGTAGCAGGTGGAGCAATAGGTGTGCATAAGAAATCATTATTATTTGTGGTTGTGAAGTCACACAACTTAGTATTTTCAGGGGTAGCCATTTTAGCAGTAGTAAATAAAGCAAACTAGATAAAGTAAATGCAAGTAAACTAATTTTTTTTGTGTTTTTGATATAGAGTGCAAGACAGTAAATAAAGTAAAGCTAGCAACTAATTTTTTTGTGTTTTGATATAATGCAGCAAAAAAGTAGTAAATAAAATAAAGCAAGACAAAAACAAAGTAAAGAGATTGAGAAGTGGAGACTCCCCTTGCAGCGTGTCTTGATCTCCCCGGCAACGGCGCCAGAAAAAGAGCTTGATGGCGTGTAACTCACACGTTCGTTGGGAACCCCAAGAGGAAGGTATGATGCGCACAGCAGCAAGTTTTCCCTCGAAAGAAACCAAGGTTTATCGAACCAGGAGGAGCCAAGAAGCACGTTGAAGGTTGATGGCGGCGGGATGTAGTGCGGCGCAACACCGGGGATTCCGGCGCCAACGTGGAACTCGCACAACACAACCAAAGTACTTTGCCCCAACGAAACGAAGTGAGGTTGTCAATCTCACCGGCTTGCTGTAACAAAGGATTAACCGTATTGTGTGGAAGATGATTGTTTGCGGAGAAAGCAGTAAAACAAGTATTGCGAGCAGATTTGTATTTCGGTATTAAAAGAATGGACCGGGGTCCACGAGTTCACTAGAGGTGTCTCTCCCATAAGATAAAAGCATGTTGGGTGAACAAATTACGGTCGGGCAATTGACAAATAGAGAGGGCATAACAATGCACATACATGTCATGATAAGTACGGTGAGATTTAATTGGGCATTACGACAAAGTACATAAACCGCCATCCAAGCTGCATCTATGCCTAAAAAGTCCACCTTCAGAGTTATCGTCCGAACCCCTTCCAGTATTAAGTTGCAAAGCAACGAGACAATTGCATTAAGTATTGCGGGTAATGTAATCAATAACTACATCCTCGGACATAGCATCAATGTTTTATCCCTAGTGGCAACAGACACATCCATAACCTTAGGGGTTTCTGTCACTCCCGCAGTTCACGGAGACATGAACCCACTATCGAGCATAAATACTCCCTCTTGGAGTTACTAGCATCAACTTGGCCAGAGCCACTACTAATAACGGAGAGCATGCAAGATCATAAACAACACATAGGTAATAACTTGATAATTAACATAACATGGTATTCTCTATCCATCGGATCCCGACAAACACAACATATAGCATTACGAGATAGATGATCTTGATCATGTTAGGCAGCTCACAAGATCCAACAATGAAGCACAATGAGGAGAAGACAACCATCTAGCTACTGCTATGGACCCATAGTCCAGGGGTGAACTACTCACTCATCACTCCGGAGGCGACCATGGCGGTGTAGAGTCCTCCGGGAGATGAATCCCCTCTCCGGCAGGGTGCCGGAGGAGATCTCCAGAATCCCCCGAGATGGGACTGGCGGCGGCGGCGTCTCAGTAAGGTTTTCCGTATCGTGGTTTTTCGCATCAGGGGTTTCGCGACGGAGGCTTTAAGTAGGCGGAAGGGCGGAGTCGGAGGGCTGACGAGGGCCCCACGCCACAGGTCGGCGCGGCCAAGGCCTGGGCCGCGCCGCCCTATGGTGGTGGCCCCTCGTGGCCCCACTTCGTATCCCTTTCGGTCTTCTGGAAGGTTCGTGGCAAAATAGGGCCCTGGGTCTTGATTTCGTCCAATTCCGAGAATATTTCGTTACTAGGATTTCTGAAACCAAAAACAGCGTAAACCGCAACCGGCTCTTCGGCATCTTGTTAATAGGTTAGTTCCAGAAAATGCACGAATATGACATAAAGTGTGCATAAAACATGTAGGTATCATCAATAATATGGCATGGAACATAAGAAATTATCGATACGTCGGAGACGTATCAGTACTACAGAGGAACAGAGGATGAGGAGGGGATGAAGAAGCAAACTGCTCGATGCGGTTAAATAAAAGGGGTATAGTGGAGATTTAATGCCACTACGGTTTCCGAGGAAGTGATGTTAAAGCTATCAAATCTTGCGAGAGAAGTTGATAAGGCAAGGCATCATGATGAAGGATACTGTGATCGGTTCCGCTACGCCACGACATGACCCGACGAAGAAAAAACGAGTGATTTTGGAATTGTCATTTCCAAAACCAGGGGGCATGTGTTATCACCAGAATTTGACCGGATCGGAGGTGGGCCGCGATTAAGATGGGCTTGAAGAATATACCTGGAAGAAATACATGAATCGGCCTTGTATACAAAGTTTGGGCTAGTTTGCCCGTGTATCTGTAAATATAGTAGGATACGTGTCGGTTAGATAGAATTTGGCTCGTGCACGGTTGGGATTATTCCCACGTTAGAAAGTCTACGGACTATAAATATGTATCTAGGGTTATTGAGAAAAAACAACAATCACGTTCATCACAAACCAATCTAGGCGCATCGCCAACCCCTTGTTTTGAGGGTTTCTTCCGGGTAAGCATCATGCTGCTATCTTGCGATCTAGGCAGTACACGTTTATTCGTTGTTCATGCGTTGCTCGTGCTGAAGCCTTGTTGATGGCGAGCAACGTAGTTATCATAGATGTGTTAGGGTTAGCATTGTTTCATCGTATCATATGCTTTCGTCCATGCAACCTTTAGACGTCTAGCCGCCCTTACACCTATCTTAGGTGTAAGGGCGGCACCTCGCTTGATCATTATTTAGTAGATCCGATCTGTTATGATTGCTCCTTGTTCTTCAAGGATTAGTTTAATATCTGCATAGTTAGGCCTTGCAAACGGGTTGAAGGATCCAGTAGCACGTACGGTGTAGTTTGCTAGCCCTAGATGAGATGTTCCGGGGATCAACTTCATGTTGATTTTTAGGCCTTGTCTAGGGTCGGTTTATTATCACCGTGCGTGGCTGCCAGGCTCAATCACGCATAGGATGTTCCGATTATGTGGTGAAAACCCTAAATCGTCGTAGGTCGTTTTAGCTTTATATTGATCAAGCAGGACCACCATGTGATCGTATACCTCATACGGATCATGGGTGGATCGGCTCCTTGAGCCGATTCACAGGACAACCTGAGAGCCGATCGAGGCTCGTATTTAATGTTTACGTGTATGCCATGCAGGAAACTAAGCGAAGCAAATCCATCACCTTCCTGATCAGGTATAGGTCAGGTGGCACGCCCTTACACCAGCATCGGACGTGCATGCCGAGGCTTTGCGGGCCGTCGCTCGAGGGACCAGGGCCAGCCGCAGTCCTGGGAGCCTCCCGGCTCTACTGTGTTGCCCGTCGCTGCTCGCCGGTGGGGTTTTGACCGCAACACACCTACAATTCAATATTACCACGAGATCAGGAGAGGATGACAAACCTAAACAACATATACAAATGCACGATGTAGAGGTAACCCAGATGCTTCGGATGAGAAGAGCCCCTTTTATGCACTTGTCAAAACGTCCAGAGAGAGAGAGGAATGTTTCTTCATGTTGTGGGTCGCAACCAGAGGTTTAGAGTGATCCATAGCACATTCCTGCGATCAATGGAGACTATTTACCACTACTTCCAGTGTGGAGGAGGAGCAGGAGAATCATGTTCCTCCTCATGACCAACAACCACGTACCGACACATGAAAATCACGCGGAATGGTGAGGTGAACCTACTCCTCAAAGGAAATTTCAAACGGTTGAGCGTGTGCGACGAATTTGGCAAAATTCGCTTAAAACTTCATACACAAAATTGACGATTTACGACCGACGAAACTCAAAACCGATTGTGGGAATTGATTCATATCATCGACACACATCTTTTTCGTGTACAACTTATTTTGATTCGGGGTATGTTTGTGTTGATTTGAAAAGAGGGTGTGTAAAGTAGTGTAAGGGAGAGTGAGTGTAACCAAGAGCACGTGTAGCGGTTGCATCCGTCGAGCCAAGGAGTGGCGAGAACGGGACAGGCCCGCTAGGATCGCCCATACTAGGGGTTCCTGCCAGGGGTGCTTTAAGACTCGTGCCATGCAAGAACGCGAGTGAGCCCAGACAACCAAACAGACCGAAAATTACTGGACCGATGCGAGCCAAGGAACGCCCAGGCTACCAAACACACCCATAGTTGCGGACATCCAATCCCCATTATTTATTCAAGAACATCACACATTCACAACAATAGTACTTGGCACTTAATACATTTAGCAAGGCAAGCATTAGATCAGGTAAGCTTCAGTTCAAAATGAGCGCTGCGACGGCGAGCAGTGCGGTGGCCATGCCTAGAGAGGAGTACCCTGCGCCGGCAACCCCTGCCGCACCATTGCTTGGGGAACTGCCATACTGGGCGTTCGCGCCCTCAAGATGGACTGCCAGGCAGACGAGGAGCAGCACGAGGAGAGAACGGAGGTCCATCTTGATGATCTTGCTCTGCTACTGAAGCCTCGTACTTTTTTACTTGTCTGCTATTGAAGCTTGCTCGTTGGTGTCTTGCAGTCTTGGGTGTCTTGACATGTTTATATAGAGGCAAAGCTGGGGTAGTATGGTGGACATGATATGCTCTAGGATGTTCCTAGCCGGCTCAAAAAAGAAGGGAATTTGACTTCTTCTCTGAGAATGGAGCGTTGCTTCAACCGCCAAGTGGAATAGTTTCTGGCGTCGTGTGCTTTGTTGCGTTGAGCTGAGCTGAACTAAGCTTTGGCTATTGGTTTATTCTTATTACTTGTTTAGACTATACTCTCATTCCTGACACATGGGACCTTAAGATCAAAAATGAGTTCTTTCGGTTAAGATTTGAAGTGGAAGGAGATAAAGGGACAAACAACATTGATGTTACTATGTCCGATGTCCATGGGGATGGAGGTGATGATGAGTCCAACAATAACGCCCATGATAAGCCGGCTGGTGGTGCTATTGAGCGTGATGTGAAGAGAACTAAAAATGTAGAGGGTGCAAATGATGGAAAGAGTACATCCAGTACACCACCTATAGCAACAACTTCTGTGTTGATGCACATGAAGGCTAGTGCACTGGCATTGGATAATGGCCTTCATATTTTGTCTAAATCTGAAAATACACAAAGGTATGATGATGTATTTTTTAAGTCCCACAATTTGTGTTTAAGCCCTAAAGAGCTATATTCTTCTTTCAGTGCGGTTGCGGAGGGAGTTGTGGAGTATGATCCGATAAAACCTCGTGCAGATGCTTTCCCCATATCAAACAAGCAAAAAATTCAAGTGCTAGTACCTGGAGGTGTCGTTGCTAGCAAGGAGGAGGGAGGCACATCGATCGCGTCGGCGCTGCATGCAACACACGGATCAAACCATGCAGCCTTGGGTTTTGATGCCGCGGCTCTGCTGCCGGGCGGGCCGATGACGGCTAGCACAGCGGAGTCACAGCCCACCTCGCCTGTCTTGAGCAGCACCTTGCTGTCTGCTGCGCCTCTCTCTATGTCGGTTAAGACATCAAATATAGCAAAATCCATTGAGACAACTAAGGTGAATGAATCTGCTTTGTTGCACGTTTTGAGTACTGATGTAGATTCTTATATTCCTGTTTCTTTTGATGCACAGGGAGTGATTGCCCCAGGTTTTTGTCTGCCTGTTGAAAATGCTAACTCTTATATGAATGTACCAAGGTATGATAAGGTCCATTTTAGTTCTAATCCTATGTGTACCAGTTCTAAGAATCTTGTTTCATCTACCAGTGTGATTGTGGAGGACAGTGGGAAGTATGTTCAAACTGTTCTACCAGAAACAGCAGTCGAAAAGAAGGCGGAAAAGGTTACGTCGATCTTGGCTAGCGTGCATGGAGCTTGCTGGGGCAGACCGTGAGGACCTGGCCTCACCTACGCTCACCAGATCGTCGCATGTATGCGGCCCAGCTTCGGCCAAGGGGAATGGAGGCTCGCCTAGGCCCAGCATGCAGGGGATTGCAAAATCTATGCAGATGCCGCCGAGCAAATCCACGTCCATCCATACGATGATTAAGCACAAGGGTGCGGTAAAAAATAAGGTGAATAAATTACATGAGATGCATTTTATGAATCAAGACGACCGGTCTCTTTCTTTCTCAAATAACACACAGGGAGTTTGTACCCCGGGTGAGAATATTATGTCTCAATCTTTTTCTTTCAAACATATTGTTGATTTTGGGGGTATTAGAGAGGAAGCATTGCAAAGTGTGCGATCGAGTGAAAGGTTGCGCGCTCAGCCAAATTATGATGCTACTCAAATGGAGAGGGCAACAATGATTCTTCAGAAGCGGGATGAAATACCTGTGATAGGTACGCCCAAGATACAACCCAACTCGTTATTATCTTTCTCCGATGAGAAGATTATTCAACATGCTAACTCTTTGGGGGTGTCGCTGGGTAATTCACATCAAGAGAATGTTATTTCGGTTAATTTAATGAAAGAAATTGAATTGGGACGTATGCTTACTGTGTTGGAAAAAAATGATAAAAAAGCTATCAATAATGATTTTGATTCATCTTGTTTGATAGTGTCTCGTGCCTCCAATTTGTGTGAGGATTTGGAAAACGAAGAGGACTTAGTTGGGGATGAGTTAAATAAGGTTACTCCTATTATTCCTAAAGATAAGAAAAGACGTAAAAATTCCTATGATAAGAAAAATGTCAGGAGGAGTAACCGCATTCGTGTTAAAACTTCGAAATCATAATGCATATCTTGAAAGGAATAACTTGGAACAGTGAAGGTTTTAGGGACCCTGGAAAACATCTTTTTGTTAAGGAATCCATTAGGGAGTATGACCTGGATTTTTTTGCTCTTTTAGAGACAGGCCGATCAAACTTTTCAATACCTTTCCTTAGAGATTTGTCGGTGGGAAAGGAGTTCGCTTGGTTTTGTTTGCCTCCGCAGGGAAGATCGGGGGGAATTTTGGTAGGAATAAATACTGCAACTTTAAAAGTTAGTAGAGTTGATAGTGGAGACTTTTGTGTTAAGTTGGCTGTTAAATCAAAGATAGATGGGTTCGAGTGGTTACTTGTGCCAGTGTATGGGGCGGCGCAAGACAAGTTCAAACATGATTTTCTTGCGGAGTTAGTGAGGATGTGTGATTCTGAGACTTTACCTATGTTGCTAGCAGGTGATTTTAATATTTTAAGAAGACCGGAGGAGAAAAGTAATGATAATTTTAATCCTAGGTGGCCTTTTGTTTTTAATGCAATTATAGAAAGTCTGAATCTAAGAGAGATTGCGTTGTCGGGAAGACAATTTACTTGGGCCGATGAGACGAGATAATCCAACGTATGAAAAATTGGATAGAGTTCTAACTAGTGTTGAATGGGAGCAAAAATTTCCGATGGTATCCGTCCGGGCTTTAACTCGGGCAGGGTCTGACCATACACCTCTACTTATTGATGCTGGTAGTCAAGCTCATTTTGGCAATAAGATTCGTTTTACTTTCGAGCTCTCTTGGTTATAGCAGGAGGGTTTCCATGAGATGGTTGCAGCTGAATGGGCTGCTGGACCTGTTGGGAAGACTCCTATACAAACCTGGCAGAATAAAATTAGACATCTACGTCGTTTTTTACGGGGTTGGGCTAAAAATTTAAGTGGAAAATATAAAAGAGAAAAGGAATGCTTGTTAGCTATTATTGATGCTTTGGATATTAAGGCTGAATCCGCACCCCTATCTCCGAATGAGAGGAATGATCTGAAAACAGCCAATGAGAAGTTAAACAAGCTTAGGCGTGATGAAGAAATTAAATGGGCTCAGAGGGCTAAGGTGAAATATATTCAGGAAGGAGGAGATAATACTAAATATTTCCATCTAATAGCAAATGGGAAACATCGGAAAAAGAAAATTTTTCAGTTAGAACAAGACGAGGGTACTATTGTCGGTGATGATAATCTAAAGACTTACATAACTGAATACTACAAGAAATTATTTGGCAACCCTGAGCCAAGCTCTGTCACTTTGGATGAAAATAGAACTGGTGATATTCCACAACTATCGGCAAATGAAAATGATTTATTAACCATGAATCACTCAATAGATGAAATTCATAAAGCTGTCTTTCAAATGGAGCATAATAAATCGCCTGGACCTGATGGATTTCCGGCTGAATTTTATCAGCATTTTTGGGAAGTCATTAAAAAAGATCTGATGGCACTCTTTGAGTGTTTTCAGAGAGGAGATTTAGATTTGTATAAACTCAACTTTGGAGTTATCACTTTGCTCCCGAAAAAGGAAAACGCCACCCAAATTCAACAATATAGACCGATTTGCCTACTGAATGTTAGTTTCAAAATCTTCACTAAAGTAGCTACGAACCGAATATCGAAAGTAGCTCAGAAAGTGATCAAACCTATACAGACAGCTTTTATACCAGGAAGACATATCCTAGAAGGTGTGGTGGTCCTTCATGAGACGATACATGAATTACATAGGAAAAAGCTTGATGGGGTTCTTTTTAAAATTGATTTCGAGAAAGCATATGATAAGGTAAAATGGCCTTTTTGCAACAAGTTCTTCGTATGAAAGGTTTTGATCCAATTTGGTGTGAGAGGATTCGACACTTTGTACAAGGGGGGAGTGTAGGTATTCGAGTTAATGATGATATCGGACATTATTTTCAAACTAGGAAAGGTTTGCGCCAAGGTGACCCTTTGTCCCCGATTTTATTTAACATTATTGCCGATATGTTGGCCATCCTTATTTCTCGGGCTAAGGAAGATGGGAAAGTTGGAAGTTTGTTACCGCACCTGATTGATGGGGGGATATCTATATTACAATATGCGGATGATACGATTCTTTTTATGGAACATGACATAGCAAAATCTATTAATATGAAGCTTATTCTTTCTATCTTTGAACAGCTGTCTGGCCTTAAAATAAATTTTCATAAGAGTGAAATTTTCTGCTTTGGTAAGGCTAAAGATATGGAGCATCAATATAGAAATATTTTTGGGTGCGAAGCTGGATCCTTACCTTTCAGATATTTGGGTATCCCTATACATCATAGGGCACTTCGAAATGCTGAGTGGAACCCTGTAGAGAACCGATTTTCATCTAAGCTAAGTTGTTGGCGTGGGAAAATGTTTTCATACGGCGATAGACTAGTTCTCATTAATTCGGTTCTAACAAGCTTACCTATGTTCATGTTATCCTTCCTGGAAATCCCAGTTGGGGTGAGGAAAAGGTTAGATTACTATAGATCAAATTTCTTCTGGCAATCAGATGAGAATGAAAAGAAATATAGACTTTCTAGGTGGAATATTTTGTGTAGACCTAAAGATCAAGGTGGGTTAGGAATCGAAGTACTTGAGTTAAAGAACAAATGTTTACTCAGTAAGTGGCTGCTTAAATTGCTCTCGGAAGAGGGTATGTGGCAGCAACTGTTGTATAATAAGTATCTCAAGAATAAAACTCTTTCACAGGTTGAAGCAAAGCCTAATGATTCACATTTTTGGAAAGGACTTATGCATATAAAGACAGAATTCTTTAACCGGGGTTTTCTTAAGGTGGGTAATGGAATGACTGTTAGGTTCTGGGAGGATACATGGATGGGGAATGCCTCATTGTGTCAACAGTACCCAGCATTATATAACATTGTTCAACATAAAAATGTCCTTGTTTCAACAGTTTTGGCTCATACACCCTTGAATATCACTTTTAGAAGAGGTTTAAATAATAACAAATGGATACAATGGTTGAATCTATGTCAACGGTTAATGACAATCTCTTTAAATAATGAACCGGATGTGTTTTGTTGGAAACTCACTGATTCCGGTCTATTTTCAGTCAAGTCTATGTATCTAGATATGATGAATGGACATGCTATTTACATTCGTAAATATTTGTGAAAATTAAAGATCCCCTTGAAAATTAAAATTTTTATGTGGTTCCTTAGTAACAAAGTGCTCCTTACTAAGGATAACCTTGCTAAAAGAAAGTGGAAGGGGTGTCAAAAATGTTATTTTTGTGATTCAACTGAAACCGTTAACCATTTATTTATCACTTGCCCATTTGCAAAGATTATTTGGCGTATGGCTTATTTTACTTACAACATTCCTCCACCAGCTAATGTTACTAATATGTTTGGTAAATGGCTTAACGGGGTACGTAAGGACGATAAACACAAAATCCGTATGGGTGTATCTGCTTTATGCTGGTCCATTTGGAGGACGAGGAATGATATCATCTTTAATAAAAAAATTGGGACTAATTTTTTGCAGGTTATCCGACGCGCTGCGCATTGGATTCAACAATGGGTTTTGCTTCTCCCTATGGAACAGCGGGAGGATATGGTTTCTGGGTGCAACCGGATGCTAGTGGTTGTTCAGGACTTCTTTTTCCGGGCTACTGGATGGCGACACATTAATAGATTAGCAAATGGATAGGCTATCTACATGCTGCATCTTTCTGTGGTTGATTCATGTATCGACCTTAATCTCACCATGAGTGTAATCCGGTTTTTTTTGTAAACTACTTTGGTACGTTTGGTTTAATAAAATGAGCCGTGTGCATCTATTGATGCAGAGGCTGGAGCGATGCTCCCATATCTAAAAAAAAGTAGTATTTCCGGCTGCATCTCCGGTGACCCCGTAAAATAGAGATTTCGTCTGTTTACAGCGCCACTGCCGTCCATGACCGAGTAGCTCATTGACAAGGTCAGTTGCAGCTGGAAGCCCCTCCCCTCTGCGTTGGCTGGACATACAACGCCTCTTAGTTTGTTTTTTTTTTTGTTGAGAAAACGCAAGAAAGGGAAAAGTGCAAGAGAGCGCTCAGCGCACTCTTTTTTTTACCTTTTCTTTTTTGTATCTCTTAAATTAAATTATATTTCGATTTTATTTTTCTGCAAGTCACTAACAAAAATAATGGGAGCGAAATAGTTCAGAATTTATTTTACAATTTGAAATTTCAAATTATTTTAAAATTCAATATAAATTCTTGAAATATATATACTTAATGATATAAAAAAATCCAAAATATTTTTTCCACATTCTAGTTATTATTTTTAAGTGATCTGTAAATTTTCATGTTCAAATATTGTGTGGTGTGAGAGATACAAAATGAGAAGTTTGTTTGAGAGGAAAAAATAGAGCTAGCACGGATCTTGATGCAGTTTAGATGGTCTAGATGGGAGTGCGCACTGAGCACCTGCTCTGAAAGTCTTCTCTCAACCCAAAAAAGCAACGCAAAAAACCTTTGTGTTTCATTTAATTGAAAAGAGAGAAATTTTATCGTTACTGACCCCGTAACCGTAAGAGGCAGTTGGCCCGAAATAAGAAAAATATATACAACTTAGTGGACGTCCCATGTTTGCGGCAAGATCACATGAAAGCCTGGCGCTCCGGCTCTTGCCCAAAGGGCTGCTTCATCCTCGTAGATGACGCTTGTCGATGCAGCGTTGAGCGTTGTAAAAAAACACAATCGTTGCGATGTTTCTCTATAGCATCCAAGGTGTCAGCAGCGTGATGGAGGCAAGGTATTTGCGTATGGGCTTGGCTGTCTCTTATTGGCTTGGCACCATCAGTCCAGGAGCGTGTCGTCACGTTCTTGTGGGCAGCAAGTCAGCTAAGAAAACACCTACTAGAACAGCATGCCATCAAGAGGTGCGGCATGGTTTCCATCTCCTGGTCGCAAAGGAGACAACGGGGATGGTGTGGAGGCCACCATATTGGAAGCGGGCAGCGGTCCAACGATAATCCTGGTTTGCCAATCAGTGGAAAAGCTTCACCCTGCGGTGCCCAAGATTTCCAGATTAGCCGCCAGAAACTACAGTAAGTGGATCCATCGAATGTGGCCTTGTAGCAAGAGGTGACGGAGTAGATGCTTTGGTTGCTTCACTTCCAGATCCGGGCATCGGCTTGGCCTGAGGGTTGTACATGCTTCCGTTGTCACTAGAGTAGCAGGTACTCCCCTATCCCTCGGTTCTCGATGGTGGTGTGGATGTTGCGTGCCCAACTACGGGCGAGTAGACCATCTGAGACCATTTGCGGCCGTCTTGTTCTAGGCTCCCTACCTTCCCGTGAAGCCATCGGTCCTCCCAAAATTTCGCCAGCACCCTTCACCCACCGCCATGGTCGTCGAGGTAAAGAATAGGGCTTATTCATCCGTGTGTTACAGATCTATAGACCCTTTTCTGTATACCCCAGTGTATAAGTGGTTTCCTGCATATTACACACATGTACATGTACTAGCCTTTGATTCCCTGTGAATGATAGTTCTCATTTCCAACATGGTATCAGACTATCAGAACACGAGGTTTGGCTGTCTCACACATTGCAACTCCGTGCTCGATCCGCGCCGCCGACGACGATTATTTTGGTCGCCGCAACTCCTCTCTCTTTTTTCCTCTCCCGTTTTTGCTCGGGATAGAGTTGTTTGTTGTTTTCTGTCCAATTCTGGGCTCGATCCCCTCGCCGTGCCCTGCCCCGTCGCTGGCCGTCACGACCTGGGATCTAGCCATTGCTGCCCGAATTCGGCCGCTCTAGCATGGCCTCGACGTGCCCTGCCTGGCCGCCCCGTCCCATCCTCGCCGCCGTCCATCGCCGCCCTGGCCTAGCCTGCCCCGGTCGCGCGATGCTCGGTCTAGCCGCTAGCCCTTGCCGCTGGTCGCGAGCTTGAGCGTCCTTCGCTCGCTCGGATCTATGCATAGCAACATTTAACTTCGAAAAAACTGAGATGAGAGCAGTATCAGTATGGCATTGTCTTCTGCGGGCTATGTCAGCATTCCTCGGTGTCCGGTGATTTTTATGGCACCAACTATGGCGAGTTTTCTGTCTTTATGGGCATCCATATGTGCGGTCTTCGACTTTGGGGTGTTCTTACCGGAGAGGTCTCCTGTCTGCCGCGCCCGCTCTCGTGCCTCCTGCCCCGCCGTCTGTGCCACATGCCCTTGCTGCTGATGCTACCCAGGTTGCTTAGGATGCAGTCAAGACTGCCAAAGCTGTTGTTGATGATGTATATGAGCAACATGTACTTGCTTATTCAGGGACTCTTGGTCCCTATCGTGATAATCTAGCTGCTTTTACTCACTGGTGTGATGAGGATGTCAGGGCTGCTGCCATTCTCTCTCAAAGTGTTTGGCCATAGTTTGCTTCTAAGTT
>NC_061512.1:110750054-110766961 GCF_022539505.1 Lolium rigidum | reverse complement strand
AGATACTATATTCACTACTAGGAAAACGCCTATAGG
This sequence comes from Lolium rigidum, assembly GCF_022539505.1. Taxonomy (NCBI): domain Eukaryota; kingdom Viridiplantae; phylum Streptophyta; class Magnoliopsida; order Poales; family Poaceae; genus Lolium; species Lolium rigidum. The sequence continues at coordinate 110,766,925 of NC_061512.1, read as the reverse complement.
TGGAGGCAATATGTGCCGGCGCACCACCTTGCACGTGCGCCGGTGGAAAGTGTTGCCGGCGCACCCCTTTTCCGCCGCGCCGGCGATGGAGCTATACTGCCGGCGCACAAAAAAATTAGTGCGCCGGGGATAAAATTCGAAGAGATCCGGCCGCCCCCAAAAATTCTCGGGCACCTTACCCCCGGCGCACCTCTATGGTGGTGCGCCGGTGGTAGACAATTTACCACCAGCGCACCACCATAGAGGTGCGCCGGGGGTAAGTTGCCTAGATTTTTCTCTCCACCCCCCCCCGGGAATCGCCTTTTCAGTTTTCGAAAAAATAATAGAAAATGATAGAAAATTCAAAAAATAAAATCCTTTGAAATGCCCATGTAATATGTGATCTAGTTTTAGGGAAAATTTGAAAATTTGAATTTCTATGTATTATGCAAAATGGCATCATCTTTCGGTAAAACGGGATTTCTGGTTGCATACGACCTCCGATGAAAAACTTTTTTATATCAAAATCGATCTACTCGAAATTTCCTACTCGAATTCAACGCCTACGGCCGTTTGGAGAAAAAATGGATTCGTCAAATTCAAAACAGAAACAGGACTTTTTTTCAGATTTAAGATTTGGGTGAAAAAAAGAAAAAAATAGCCCCGGCGCACCACCCTACTTGGTGCGCCGGCGGTAAGGAGTGCTATATAGGCACAACTCAACCCGCGGTGCTCACTTTCCCCTTCTCTTTTCCTCCTCCTCCTCCTCCTCCTCCTCCTCCTCCTCCTCCTCCATCTCCTGCTCCTCCTTCTCTATACCGAGCTTCTGCGGCGGCGAGCTACTCCGGCGACCTACTCATCCTCCTCCTCCACCGACGGCCACGACGTCCTCCGACCTCCTCCACCACCTCCAGCCTCCTCGACGTCCTCCGGCCTCCTCCAACATCTCCGGCCTCCCCCATCACCGTCGGCCACCTCCACCACCTCCGGCATCCTTCGGCATCCTCCACCTCCTCCGGGCTCCTCCACCTCCGGCCTACTCCTCCTCCTCTGGCCTACTCCTCCTCCTCCTACACTCGGCCCGCCAATCTTGGGAGCTTCCAAGCATCCTCATGCACCTCATGCACCTCCTACACTCGGCGCATAGACGACAACCACGGCTGACTAGCTAGATCTAGATCTAGATCTAGATCTGGATCTAGATTTGAATTTTTTTGTTTTCTTGTATAACTTACCGCCGGCGAACTAGACAGTGCGCCGGGGATAACGCGAGATACCGCCGGCGCACCGACCGGTGCGCCGGCAATAAGCTATTATCACCGGCGCGTTCGCACCGGCGGGCTCTTGGTGCGCCGGCAATAGCCCATTTTGGTGCGCCGGCAATAAGCCTTTTCCTAGTAGTGATTGTTGTGCTATTAAGCCCAAACATGTTGCACTTGGATTTTAATTGCAATGAAATAGTTGGAATATGAGATAGCCCAACCATGGCTATCTGGAAGGAAAGGGGCTGGAGAATTTTCCAGAACAAAGTGGCAATGGCTCCTGGAGTGGCGGCCTTGGTCCGGGCTGACATTGAATTGCTGAGTTTGGCAATGTAGCTACCTAGTTTTGCTGGAGTGTTTCTCTTTCTCTTTGATCTTGGCACCTTTGTGTCACCATTTGTAATGGTTTTCCCTCTAATATAATGCAAAAGCAGAGTGCCTGCTGTTCACGTTCATTTTTTTTTAATTTTATCCTGTCATTGCTGTGATCTGTCTTCTACGCGTGCCCCAGTCATTCTAAATGGACACCTCAACAAGTGGTCATAAACTCTAGATGTTCCCATTATATCCAATAAAATGAGTCGCCGTATATTTCAAAACTACAAGAGGATCCTGTAAACAACCAACTAATCAGATAATGTGTATTTTCCGGGCACTAGAAACTTACAAATCGTGTTCTGATTATTTAGAGAGAAAAATAAGAGGAAAACATTGGAAAAGAATTACCATGGCTATCTGCAGGTTATCAGGACCATCAGATTAGTGCATCGTCATGCTGGAACAAAGCTTCAATGCAGAGTTGCAGACACAACAAGTCAGAACTAGAGTACATTCTGACCGCAGCAAGAGGAACAAGTCAGAACTAGAGTACATTCTGATAACGTTGGTCGATTGCTAGGGAAACAAGCATTGGAAATCGCTTGAAGCATGTTTGGTTTTTCTTTGACTCGTCTGATCATCCCACGAACTTTAAGCATGCAGAAATAAAAATGTTTTCAGACATTGACAACAGTTTTCAGTCTGATGCCAAATTCAGTTCAGGAAGCCAAAAACAAGTCTCATCGTCTGATGCCAAAATTCACTCTAGCTGATCTGCGACAGCTGAGCGGTTTAAGAGGAGAAAGTAAAGGTGAGGATACAATAACCAAGCAAGCCCTGCTTGTGAGCTAGCAGACTGTGACCAGCGAGGAAGAGGGTGGAAAGGAGCTGCTTATCACGATGCATGGTGACCGCGGCGGCGCAGGGGCTGTCGTTGCTAACCCCAGCCATGGAAGAAAGGAGGGACGGGGGAAGAAAAAGGCGAGTTAATCAAACGTACCTCCGCATCTGCCGGCCATGGAGGATTGGAGGCGCCACCGCGGCCGACTGGACACGACACGACACCGCCGCTACCGATGGAGCACAGCCACCATGATCGTCGGTCGGTGAAGGAGTGTTGGCCGTGTGTGGGCTGTGTGAGTGGGCCAAGTGTGGCCGGGTGTGGCAATAGCCCATGTAAGTGGATATAACGTGATTCCCAATCGCCAAAATTGCTCCTCTGAGTCTCTACTCTCTTCACCTCTATTTCCGATTTATGATTCGAACGAGCAACTATAATTCACAGGGGGTTAAATCAATACATATATATATATATATGCAGAAAACTCCTTACACGCAGGGGATTGTAGGATCTCAGAGTTTAAGGATGTGGTTAGATTTATCTTAATTACTTTCTTGTAGTTGCGGATGCTTGCAAGAGGTATAATCACAAGTATGTATTAGTCCAAGTATGGGTAGTACATTAGCATAGGTTCACCCACACAACACTTACCAAACCATTGAAGATTATTCAGCTATGTGAAGCGAAAGCACTTTACGTAATTCTGGTGTGTCCTCAAGAACGCTTGTTCATCATAAGTAAAACAACCGGCTTGTCCTTTGCTCTAAAAAGGATTGATCCACTCGCAGCAATTGTTATTACTGCATTTTATTTACTCGTACTTTGTTTATCTGCACAGGGGGTCTATACATCTCTAACACACACCCCTCCTTAAGGGGTCTATACATCTCTAACACACACCCCTCCTCCAAACTCATGGTGGGTCAAATAACACTGAGTTTGGAGGAAGAACCCATGTTGCGCTCTAGCCTGATCCTGCACAGCAGCGCGCGTAAAGAAGGCATCTATGCCGATGTGTTTGGTGAGCTCATGCCTCACTGGATCACGCGCAATGCTGATAGGGCATGTAATGTCTGGCAAGAGGGGAGTTGGTGCTACAGAGACACCAAAATCCTCTAGTAACCAGCGCAACCAAGTCACCTCTGCTGTCACAGAAGTCATAGCTCGCATCTCGGCCTCTGTACAAAGACGGGAAATGGTTGTCTGTTTCTTTGTCTTCCAAGCGATGAGGGAATCACCAAGAAACACACAATAAGCAGAAAGTAAGCAACGATGTGTGGGATCACTAGCCCACATAGCATCATAGTAGGACTGGAGTTGTAAGGAGCTGGAACGAGGAAGAAGAGATGGCGAGAGATCGTGCCACGAAGATACCGTAGGACACGAAGGAGGTGACTGTAGTGGACCGAGGTGGGAGCGGAAACAAACTGACCTAGAATGTGGACTAGATAGGAATTATCTGAACAAGTCACAATGAGGTAGACTAGCTAGGCTCCCAACCAAGTGACGATAGCACGTCAGATCAGACATGAGATGACCATCAATAGGACAAAGCTGAATATTGAGCTCCATAGGAGTCACAATTGTGCGCTCATCACCAAGAGCAGCATGGGCAAGAAGGTCACATCAATCCCAAGAAAATAGCGAAGAGGACCAAGATCAGTCATGAGAAACTGCTCATGGAGACGAGCCTTAACAATACCACAAACAACACTGCAGAGGGAGTCAAACTGGTGCCAAATCGCATCAATCTAGGTGTAGAACTCATGTTGCTGACGCTGTACATATAAACTAGACCGTGAGTGCGCGCGTTGCTGCGCCCGTCCAACCCAGACAATAATACAAGATACTATCTAATAAATCTCAAACGGTAAGCAAATACAACAAATGTTATCGAGTTTGTTTGATATTAGGGCCGACTGGTATAGAGATTTTACATGCTTTACATAACTTCTTGCGAGTGCCAGCCGTGTTACATATTTTATTAATATAACAGAAGTACTATGAATTATCTAGACAACAAGTTATTGCTAATCACATAAGCATGCAAACACATTTTTTTTACTTTATTTGCAGCCATCAAAATGAGATTTCATGAGCAATTGTTCCAACATTTGACAAATAATCCGTGTTATTGATCTTGATACCACAAAACTTTATTTAGAAAGCGTTATTGATTAGTTGAAAAGTTTATTTTGTGGAAGTTATTTCTTCCTGTCACATGCTAGCATAAAAAACATATTCACAATCGAGAGGCACAATATCGAGCAATAAAGTTTTAGTAGCTAACCTTTCTAAAAACCATTTTCTTTGTGTTGGACCCAGCATCGTTAGCTACTTTCCAATGTTCAACAACGGTGTACAGTTTCCAAAAATTGAAAGGACAAGACAGAGAAGTACATAGGGACGACATATACATCGTGATATACATGTCTAGAAGGAAGAGGTGCTTCAACATTGTAAAAAAAAAAAGCAAGGCACTCTTAGTTGTAGCTACGGAGTTGGAGGTTTTACCTGACTTCAGATTTAAGCTGGTATGAAATCAGATATGTAACTCTAGTATTAATAGATGGTGATGACAAATAATAAAAGGAGAGAGAGCTAATCGGATTGGTTTCAGTAGGAGGACCAGTCGACTTTGCATCTGAGTTCGATTGTGTATATTGTGTTTGATGAAGCATATCAGTTGGGGGATATATACCAGACCACTAATCCACAATTAGTAAACTGTTGCACGTATCAAAGGTACACAGCTGATTGATGAGTTGCTTAAATTAGTTAGTCCCTAGTGTACATAATTAGTTAGTATTACCTCTCAAAAAAAGTTAGGATTAGTACCTTACTTGGTATGAACTCAAACACTTGGGTGAAAGAAGTCTTTTTCATTACCATGGCAATCAAGTGTATATTTATGTGATTGTCTCAACAATGAATACCTTTTCTCTAGCACCAATGACATGGAACTTATACTTGGATTAGCACATATGTAGGAAACCAACAGAATGAAATAATTACCATACCTTGGACTTGGAGTACCGGACTACCGGTAACAAAAGTGCATGCCTTATCGATGCAAACAAACGTATTTCCAGCTGGTATCCTACTTCTGGCACCTCAAGCATGAGAGTAACACGTTGCACTGATCAGCATCTGCTAACCTTCAACATGGAACTGTTGTCGTGAAAATACCAGGTTTCTTTTGATCAACCATTAGCTGAGCATGCGTTTTTCTTTTGAGAATTCTGAACATATGTAAATTGAATATTGATTAGCAAAGGTAGATCTTAATTTAACATATGAATTTCACATATTCTTTCTATCCGCCCTTGTCCCCCTCTGGCCCTCTTCATCCTGATACTCTTTCCCGTCCTCCGACACATATAAGATAGGAAAAGCAGGTAAGAAGTACCTAATTTGGAGGTTGGGTGAGAGAGCGAGCGTAGCAGGCGACCCCGCGCGCCGCCCTACGCGCCCGTCGCTCGCCACTCCGGCGGCGGCGGTCCACCCCCGGCCCGTCGGCCCTTCCCTCCGCGGTGCCCTGCTCTCTCCCCCTCCCCCTCTCCCCCTCTCCCCCGTGGTCGCCATGGCTGATGGGCGCACCCCCAGATCTCGGCGGTGGTCGGACATCGCCGACGAAGAAGACGAGGAGATGGCGATCTCGGAGGCCTCCTCCAAGCGCTCCTACTCCGACATGGTCAAGGACGGCTCGCCGAGCCCGGCGCGCGCGGCCTCTCCCGAGGTCCTGCAGCGGGGTGGTGCGTCCAGCTCGCGCCCGCAAGCTGTTCGACGCTTGGCTTCTGTGGTTTCGCGCCCTGTTCCTCCAAGGGCTGCGGGTGATGGTGCTCAGCAGGGGCTTGGTGGTGCGCAGCAGGGGCATGGTGGACGGCGTGGCCCTCAACCCAAGAGGCAGCGCCACCGTGCTCCTCTCCCCTCGTACGTGGTGCCGCCGGGCGTGCCGGCGGGGTTCGCCGGTCTCTGCTTCAACTGTGCCGAGCCGGGCCATGTGGCTGGCATGTGCACAGGCCCTCGGCGCTGCCTCAACTGCAAAAGCGAGAAACCTGTGGCCCGCAACTGCACGTTGCCCGTTGCTCCCGTCGCCGGAGAAGTGGCTGTCGGCGCTCCGCCGCCGCCTCGTGGTGGCCCTCCTCCACAAGCTCGGCTCCCCACCCCCGCAGTGGTGCCGGACGCGGGTGCCCAGGGGGAGCGGTACAGGATCCCGGCGCGCCAGCGGCTTGGCATAAGAGGTGGGTCTCCGCCGCCCCCTCCTCCGGCCTTGCAGGGCAGGTTGGGCGACCGTGGTGCGCCGGCCACCGAGACGCCGTATGAGCGTGGCCTGCGGGTGGAACGGGCCATCCGTGCCGAGCCACCGCTGCGGCCGGAAGAGCGTGCTGAAGGCCGCTCCTTTCTTGACCGCGAGGCAGTCCGGGAGCAGATGCTGCGTGGGGCGGCGCTCCGTTCCGTCGCAGAGCTTGTGGCTGAGGTGGAAGAGGCGCGGCCGGCGCGTGAGCGAGGGATCATCTATAGGACCCAGGAGGTGGAAGGGGCCGAGAGGGGTCTACGCTGGGGCTTGGTGGCCTTCGTATCGGGCACACGGCGGCTGGTTTCTGGCGCTGCGGCGTCTGCAGCTATTCTTGAGAGGTTCCCTGAGCTGGACGGCACTTCTCTGTGCACGCGTTCTGGCCGGCTGAGCTGCTGCTGGTCTTCGATTCCAGAGCAATGAGAGATACGCTTCTCACCTCCGCCGCCAATCCCTTTGACGGCAGAGACTTCTCCCTCAGGTTCGGAGTCTGGAACCGCCAGCTGCAGGCGACGCGGCGCTGCTTCCGCTATCGGGTTCACCTTGAGGTGGTGGGCGTGCCCCCGATCGCTTGGAGCATGGACACCGCAAAGACGATCTTGGGCTCTTCCGGCTGGGTGGAGCGGCTAGGCTCGGAGACTGCCAGCCGCGCCGACCTCGGGACTTTCTGCATCACGGCGTGGACCGACGATCTGGCGTCGCTTCCCCGCTCCAAGCAGCTGTGGCTCGCCGAGCCGCTCCGGTTCGGGGGCGACGACGACGATCTTTTGCTCCCGGTGGAGGCCCTTGTCCCAGAGGAGGTGGCGCTGCTTGCCTACGACGCGGACGTCCATATTGTCCGAGTGGAGGACACCGTCGCTGCGGATACTCGCTCCTCCAACAGCAGCGCTCCAGGTCCGGGCCCTGATGATGGTGACGCAGGTGGGTTCGACAGCAGCCGTCGCCAGGGCCCTCCTCCTGACGATCGCCGCCAACCCCCTGCCTCTCGTGGTGAGCCGGCCGCGACGCGCGGTCTCAGGTGGCGTGGAGGGGCCGAGCGGAGGGTGGCCTTGGGCCACACCACCTACGTGCTACCGTGGCCCTCTGTCCCTGTGGATGTTGGTGCGCCCCGTCTGGCTGCTGCTGCTCCTATCCGCACGTACGATGGTTGGCAGCAGCAGCGGGAGCCAAGGGGGCTGGAGCTTAGGCCGGTGGAGCCTGCTGCTCCGATGGACCGTGGTGTTGACGACGTTTCTGTCGGGGGCTTTGAGGGCTTCGACCTCGAACGCAACCCGGCTCCGTCCTCGCGCAGCGTCCACAACTCTTCTTCGAGCTCTGCTTCGATCCAACCGTCCAGCCCAAGGGGCTGGCCGAAGGCTCAGCCGGTGTTGTGGGCTGCCGACGACGACCCCCTATCCCCGAGGGGGCCCCTCTCTCCTACCGGCTCTGTTGGCTCCCTTGACTCGTGGTGCTCCGGCTACAAGCCGTACTCTGGCTCCCCCCTATCTTTGTTCACAGTGGAGCTATCGGCCATGGCTCCGGCGGTGGTGCGGGCTGTCGAGGTAGAGGAGGGGGAGATCGTGGAGGATGGCGTGGATGGCAGGCCGCCGCCGGTGCAGGCGCCTATACTCGCGGCGCAGACCCCGCCGTCGGTGGTGACCCCGGCTGCGACCCCGACGGGCTCTAGCTCGGTGGACTTGCGTTGTGGATTGGCGGCCTTCCGCGAGAAGTGCAGGATGAAGAGGGCTTCCCTCCTCCCTCGCCCGCCGCCCCGCAAGCCGAGGAAGAAGCGCTCTCCTCCCTCTATGGTTCGCAGGAGTGCGCGGGTGGCTGGCAGGTTCGCCTCTGGTGGTTCGATCAAGATGCAGCAGCGCATCCTCATCCACCAGCTGGGGATTGCTCGTGAGGGTGAGGTGATCAGCGACGATGCTCTCCAGGCCTACCTTCGCTTCTTCAACGAGAAGCCCATGACGGCGGATCACTTGGCTGCCTGCCTGGCGCTGTTCGGTTGGCTACCAGAGGCTCTCCCCGTGGCTGAGGATGAGCTAGTGGTTTGATAGTGGATCTGTGTAGTGATCTTGTTGCCTGTTTACAGTGATGGATCTCTTTTTCTCTTTGTTGGTTTGGAACGTGCGGGGGTTAAACTCTTTGGCCCGGTGTGATTCTATCTATCAAGTGGTTTGTCTCTCGGGTGCGAGTGTGGTTTGCTTCCTTGAAACCAAGCTATAGGTGGTTACCCGTGACATTGTGGACAGGTGCTTGGGTAGAGATTTCGACAGCTTCTTTTTTCTCCCAGCTGTGGGCACTCGTGGTGGTATCCTGCTAGCATGGAAGTCCTCAGTGGTTTCCCTCTCCAACCCCCACTACTCCAACAACGCCATTACGGCGAGGGTGGGAGCGCACGGAGACGCGGGATGGTGGTTCACCGGGGTCTACGGGCCGCATTCAGAGGCGGACAAATGCCTCTTCCTGCAAGAGATCAGAGACATCCGGGATCTTCACCCGGGCCCGTGGGCGGTTGCGGGAGATTTTAATATCATTGTGGATGCGGCCGACAAGAACAACACCAACCTTAACAGGCGCATGATGGGCAAGTTCCGGCGCCTCCTAACTGAGATGGAGTTGAAGGAGCTCTACTTGAATGGGCGCCGCTACACGTGGTCTAATGAGAGGGAGCGGGCAACGCTTGAGCGCCTTGATAGGGTCTTCTCCACGGTGGACTGGGAGGTGATGTTCCCCTCCTCCTTCCTCTCGGCGATGGGGTCCTCCACGTCGGACCATTGCCCGCTTCTGCTGAACCTTGCGATGGACATGAGAGTGGGCCGCCGCTTCCGGTTTGAGGCTTTCTGGCCCAAGGCTGACGGCTTCTTGGAGACGGTGGAGAGAGCTTGGTCGGAGGGACCGGTGGTTGTCAACCCTTTCAAGTGGCTCGCGGCCAAGTTAGCGGCTACTGCCAAAGCGCTCACTAGCTGGAGTGACCGCTTCATTGGCAACAACAAGAGACAGATTCTGCTTGCCAACGAGCTTATTCTCAGGTTGGACGTGGCTATGGAGTCCAGACAGCTCTCGGTGGAAGAGAGGGCCTTTCGTCATCTCCTCAAGCGTAAGCTGCTTGGGTTGGCCTCTCTGGAGCGCACGATAGCGCGACAGCGGTCGAGGATCACGTGGCTTGCAGAGGGGGATGCCTGCACGAAGTTCTTCCACCTGCACGCCAACCATAGGCGGAGAAAGAACTTCATTGCACAGCTCAGTGTGGACGGGACCCTCGTGGCGGAACATGACAAGAAAGCCGAGGCCGTGGACTCTTTCTACGGCGATTTGTTGGGCGCAGCGCCGGAGCGAGACTTCTCCCTGGACCTTGGCTTTCTCGGGATGCAGACTCATGACCTCTCGGAGCTCGACAGGCCTTTCACCGAGGAGGAGATTTGGGATGTGGTGCGCTCTCAGGAGCTGGACAAGGCGCTAGGGCCCGATGGTTTTTCGGGTAGGTTCTATGTGGCTTGCTGGCCCATCATCAAGCTTGATGTGATGGCGGCCTTTCAGTCCCTGTGGGAGGGGGACTGTCGGGGGCTCCATGTGGCAAACCAAGCTTTGGTGTCCTTGCTTCCAAAGCGGGCGGATGCGGTGGAAGTGAAGGATTTCCGACCGATTAGCCTCATCCATAGTGTGGCAAAGCTCATGGCCAAGACGTTGTCCTCTCGCCTTGCACCCAGGATGGAGGAGTTGGTTGGCCCTCAGCAGAGTGCTTTCATACGTGGGAGGTGCCTCCATGACAACTTCCAGTTGGTGCATCATACGGCCCGGAAGCTGCATGCGCTTAAGCGCGATGCCATCCTTTTGAAGCTCGACATCACCAAAGCTTTCGACACTGTGGATTGGGCATTCCTCTTAGAGGTCATGTCCCGGTTAGGCTTTGGCCATAAGTGGACCTCCATGGTGGGCGGGCTGCTTAGCTCGGCTTCCACCCGCGTGTTGGTCAACGGTCAGGCCGGGGCGCTCATCTTCAACCGCCGGGGACTCCGCCAGGGTGACCCCCTCTCCCCTTTGCTCTTTGACACGGTGATGGATGTTCTCCACCTCATGTTTGAGAGGGCGGCGGACGCGGGCTTGCTCACGGAGCTTTCCCCTAGTGGTTTCCGGCATCGCACCTCGATGTATGCCGATGACGTGGTCACCTTCATCAGACCCACCAGTTTGGATCTTCAGACCTGCGCTCAGATCGTGGAGGTTTTTGGGGTGGCATCGGGCCTGCGCACTAACCTGGCCAAGTGCTCGCTTCACCCCATTCGCTGCTCTCAGGAGCAAGTGGACCTGGCCAGCTCTATCCTAGGCTGCGAGGTGGCCTCTTTCCCTTTCAAGTACTTGGGACTCCCCCTTGGACTTAGAAAGGTGACAGCGGCACAGCTACAGCCCGTGGTGGACAGTGCGGCCAATAGGCTGCAGCCGTGGTGTGCCAATCTTCTCACCCGTGGAGGGAGGACCATTCTGGTCCAGACTACTCTCTCAGCGATCCCGGTTCACGCCATGATGTCTCTGGACATCCCTCCGAAGGTCATCGAGGCGTTGTTGAAGATTTGTCGCGCCTTCCTTTGGAAAGGGCGGCGGGAGATCTCGGGCGGTCACTGCTTGGTCGCGTGGGACAAAGTGGCTTCCCCAAAGCCGCTTGGGGTCCTAGGTATTCCGAACCTTCGCCTCCTCAATCTTGCCCTTCGATGTCGTTGGGCGTGGCTGCAAAAGGTGGATCCGTCAAAGGCTTGGGCGGAGTTCAACATTCAACTCCCCAGCCTCTGCATGGCAATCTCGGACGCTGCTATTTGTTACACGGTGGGCAATGGCGACCAGGCTAGATTCCGGGACGGATCGCTGGCTAGACGGGGCCAAAGTGGCGGAGATCGCTCCGAACGTGGTTAGCATGGTCTCGAGGAGGAGAGCAGCGGCATGCTCGGTGAGGGAGGGCCTCTCGGGCCAGTGGCTTCGCGATTGTGGCCCCGATATGAGTGTCGAGGCTCTCCCAGAGTTCTTCGTTCTCCGCGCAGGGTTGGCCAACTTCCACTTGGACCCCGAGCGAGAGGATTTGCCTCTCGTGGAGATGGTCTCCTGACGGTTGCTACTCCGCCAAGTCGGCGTATGGAGCCTTCTTCGCGGGACAGGTGAGGGCTCCTATCTCCGATGAGATTTGGCTCTCCCGGGCTCCCTATAGTTGCAAGTTCTTTGCGTGGCTCGCCGCGAAGAACCGTTGTTGGACGGTGGATAGACTTCAGAGACGTGGCCTGCCTCGCCCACCGGCCTGTCTTTTGTGCGACCAGGAGCCAGAGTCCCTGCAGCATCTGCTCCTTGGCTGCGTGGTGTCGCGGGAGGTCTGGTTTTGGGCCCTTCGCTGTTGGGGCAAGGAGGACTGGCTCCCAGCGGCGGACACCGAGCTTCTGGAGTGGTGGTCTTCTCGTACCTGCCCGGCGGCGCATAGGCGGGACATGTGGACCGCGATCATCCTAGTTTTCTGGTGTATTTGGAGGCACCGGAACGATGTGGTCTTCAACGGCGTGGCGGCTTCGCAGTTCACCATTAGAGACAGGATTAGTCTGGAGTTTGATAGGTGGCGGCTGGCCAAGCTCTTCCGTGGCACCCTTTTTGCTTTTCTTGATCCTAGTCTTCTCCCGTGGCAGCTAGGAGAGTAGGCGTGCGTGGGGAGCTGCTCCCCCTTGTGGGCAGCATCAACTTTGCCTTCTTTGGCTTTCTTCTATATGATTGATACACCTTTCCATGGTGTATCCTCGAAAAAAAGAAGTACCTAATTCCTTTTTTTGAAAGCAACAAGTACCTAATTGTTGAATAGTAAAACAGATGCTGTTGTGGCAAATCTCACAGGTAATTTCATTACTGATACAACTTGGGGATAAAAAACAAAGATTTCCCATGTAATCAAGGATAATAGATGTAAACACGTGAGGGGTAAGAAAAGGTACCATTGAAATAGAAAAGAACGTTGATTCAGGTCACCATGCATCAACAATAGATTATTATAAGCAAGCCTCTTTTACATATCCAAAATCCAAATAGAAGGTGTGACAGCATCGGATGACCTGCATTTAAAATCAAAATGAAATGGATTGTATGTATGTGTAAACTGACAATATAAAGATTAGTACTATAATTTAACGTTGTCCTGTTCAGTCGCATGTAGATCCAAAAAGCAGAGTAAACTCATTAGAAATTTACAATATATCAAGGAAAATGCTCTATATCCTCCGGAGGCTACAAACCTCCCAGCCTCCGGATTTCCCACCGTTGGATCCAATCATTCTGAATCGTTAGATCGGGTTCTCCCTGCAGTTTTGCTTTAAATCCCACTTTTGCTTCATTGAAACAAAAAAAGTCCCGCTTTTGCTTCATTGAAGCAAAAAACGGTTCAACATAAAACAAAAAACACAAATAACATTCTGTTGTGGACCTCGCCGGAGACTTCGCCGGAGCACCGTACTTCACCGGAGACCTCGCCGGAGCACCGCACTTCACCGGAGACCTCGCCGGAGCACCGTACTTCACCGGAGAACTCGCCGGAGCACCGTTGCCGGAGACCTCGTAGCAAAACATTTGTACTAAAGTAGCATTATGACAGAACAATTGTAGCAATAAGTGTATAGCATTGCAGCATTTGTACTAAAAACACGACCTCGTCGGAGAACATCGCCGGAGACCTTGTAGCAAAACTTTTCTACTAAAGTCACAGAATAGGGAAACAATTGAAGCAACAATATTGTACAATCGTAGCATCGATGCCCACTCCTTGAAGCACCGCCTCCACCAGATGGTAGTGCTGTCGCACGGGCTTGTAGCACCACCGTCCCTGGCTTGCAGCACCACCGTTGTCGGTCGCAGCATTCCCTACCGACGAGGTCTCCGATGAATCTCTGGCGAGTCTCCTGCCTGCTCTGTCCGACATGTCTTTTTCTTTTTTGTATTTACATGAACCGTTTTTTGCTTCAATGAAGCAAAAGTGGGACTGTTTTTCCTGCGAAGAAACAATATCTGAGTGAGTCGCAGCACTCTTACTTTTTAGTCTCTTTAGTCGAACCGTTTTTTGCTTCAATGAAGCAAAAGCGGGAGGTTTTTTGCTGCGACGAAGCAAAATCTAAATTTCAGGTGAAAGTGGACACGTGTCACGCATGCAAGCAGGAGGCTGGAAAGTTTGGAGCCTCCGGAGGATTTCTAGCACTGCCCATATATCAACTAAAAAAAGAGCAAACATGTGGAAACTGGAATGATAAGCACCTCCATTCAGGACCTCTCAGTCTAAATCTCAGATTGGTTAACTGTTTGATTCAGGAAGCAATAGTGAGAGCAACAACAATTCAGAGGATACCGTTGTGGTTTGAATAGATCAAATTCCATCCGGATTTGAGGGCTGGGTACGGCCGACGACAACACTGGGAAAAGAACACAAGAGGTAACAGCGGCGAGGACATGGGGCGGGGAGACATTACCAGGAAGAAAGGCCTGGCACTGGAAGGGCTCCATGTTGAAGATCACGGCAGTGCACAGAAGGAGCCAAGAGGAGCTGTTGAGATGCCGCCAAAGATCTGAGCCATCTCCTGATGCGTTGCATGAACTATTCCTATGCAAAAACATGAGAAACAAGGATTGAAGCGCAAGTGAAAATCCACCAATGAACATATATAGAAACTGAAGTGATTAAGGGAAGATCCATCTCTACGTCTCCTCCGCCGGCATTGATTCAACGCGACTCCACTAATTGGGAGCTCGACCGACATCATGTCCATGCAGAAAAGGATTATCAAATTCATGCAAGTCAAAGGACATCATTCTGGAAAGGCTTTATGCAATTAGTTTATTGATAGTATAATGGATTGGAATCTTGATAGGAAGTTGATTGCACTAACCCTGGACAATGCTTCTGCAAATGATAAATGCGTTGAGGGAGTTGTAGGCAAACTGAATAAGATATCTCCATTGATTTGTGATGGTATCTTTTTTCATGTGAGATGTATGAATCATATTTTAAACCTTGTTGCCCAAGATGGTTTGAAGACAATTGCATCAGCTATTTCAAATATCAGAAATACAGTTGCATATGTGAAGAACTCTACATTGCATTATGAGTATTTCAAGAAATGTCAATCCGAGTGTAACTTGAATGAGAAATCAGAACTCATGTTAGATGTTCCAACTAGGTGGAATTCCACCTATGACATGTTATGCTCTGCACTAAACAACAAAGAAGCTTTTGCTAGGCTTATTTTCAGGCATAAAAGCACGTACAAGAAATGTGCTCCAAGTGAGAGTGACTGGGAGATGGCCACATCAATTTGTGCATGTTTGAAGCCATTTGCTGAAGCTACTGTGTTGTTCTCAGGTCATAAATACCCAACAGCCAATATGTTCTATAGGAAGTTTTGTTTGATTAAGCTGGTCATTGCAGAATGGTGTGGTAGCTCTAACCAAGTCATTAAGAGGATGGCATATTCCATGCAGAAGAAATATGATAAGTATTGGGATAAATCCAACATGGCACTTGCCGTAGCATCTTTCCTGGATCCAAGATACAAGAAAAATGCTATTGCATTCTATGCACCGAAGCTTTATCCCACCACTTCTAGGCAAGAGATTAGTAAGTTGGACATGGTTATTGACCAGCTGTTCCAATCATATCTATGTACTTCAATGAAGAGAGACAATAATGGTAGTAGTTCTGTGCAACAACTGACTTCTCAGCTTGATGCTCCTGGTGATGAGGATGATCTGGACATGTTCCTGCAGTCCAAATGTCAATCAGACAGTGCTACAAAATCTGAGCTGGAGCTATACTTGGAGCAGCCACTAGCTCCTAAGCAAAAGGATTCAGATTTTGATATCTTGTCATGGTGGAAAGTAAAACAAGCTGAGTTCCCTATCCTGGCTCGTCTTGCTCGTGATGTCCTCTCTATTCAAGTGTCAACGGTTGCATCTGAGTCGGCATTCAGTGCCGGTGGCCGAGTTATTGACCCATTGCGCAACCGTCTAGAGCCTGATACAGTGCAATCATTTATTTGTCTTAAGGATTGGACCTTGGGAAAAGGTACTATTTTTTGTTTTTCTTAAATTATTTCCTCATTTCCATGTCACAGTGCCGATGATACTGATTTTTTTGTTGTCCAGGTGCTAAGGAAGCTGATTCTATCATGGACGAAATGGACATGGCAAGCTTTGAGCAACATTTGGCAAATTTGGTGCTGGTATGCCTTATTATTGTTGTCTAGTCTAACATCCAAATTTTAATGTTGTAATTCGAATTTTCATTGTCTCTTTGATGCTTATTTATGTTAATTTTCTGTAGTTGGACGACCAAGAGACTGGTGGTGATAGTGATGGGGAGGACACTGCTGAAGAAAACATGGAGGAGTGAGGAGTTGATAAAGCCTACGCGGTGCTTTACTGTTGAAGCATTCATGTTTTCTATATTTTTCATAAGGATTG
This sequence comes from Lolium rigidum, assembly GCF_022539505.1. NCBI lineage: Eukaryota > Viridiplantae > Streptophyta > Magnoliopsida > Poales > Poaceae > Lolium > Lolium rigidum. The sequence continues at coordinate 110,750,778 of NC_061512.1, read as the reverse complement.
TGAGTCTTAGTGTCTACTCGGAAATATTTTGTGAACTTTCATGCTTCTCGAAGTGTTAAACTACGTGTGTTACTTTATGTTGAATTGCCGCTTGTCGAAGTTAAGTGATATATCTTGTCTTATTGTTTATTTCTATATGTGTCTTTCGGTCTACGAATCAAGATATTATGCCGTATTGTATTGTGGCAAATATCCGCTTTCGTAACGTATCCGCTGCGTATTCGTTCCGTATTCATATCCGATGATTTTCGTTTCCATATTCGTTTCCTGGGATTCCGATTCCATTTTCGATTCCGACATGATAGAGGGAAACAAAAACGACAAAGCATGTTTCCGTCCGTTTCCGTTTCATTTTCAACCCTACCTGTAACTCAATGCCCAAGCAGCAGGCCTGCAAAACAATAAAGCCACCTTGTCCAGGTCATGCGGCCCATGAAGTGTTGGCCCAATCAATGAGGAGACGCCGAGATCAATCCCCAGAGTAGCATCCCAAATCACGTAAAAACGGCCAGCTAGCACAAATTTACGGAGCAAACAAGGCCCAAGGGATGATTCGGCACGCCCGCATGATCTAGACCCTTCACAAGTAAGATCTAACGGCTGACATCCTCAGTTCGCTGAGAGGGCTCTTAGCTGGTTGAGTTATACTGATACTTAATAGATAGAATCCTCAGAAGGCTGATAGCGCTGACGAAGGTGAGACCACATCTCAGCAGTTGTGGCA
>NC_061512.1:110738095-110749954 GCF_022539505.1 Lolium rigidum | reverse complement strand
TAGCACAAGCATCAACAATAGTTTTCTCATTTTCATGCATATAGGATTCAATTTTTTGTGTAAGCATAAAATTAGTGTGCTTCTCATCTTTTAGCTCATGCTTGAGGAGAGTGAATCTCATTTCCTCATTTTCAACATGGGACTCCAACTCCACTATGGTTTCCCTATATTTATTCAAGGTATCCATGGAGTGTTCGAGATTAGCACGAGCTTCTTTATTACCATGAAGAGAAGCATATACTATTGCCATATTATGCACCAAGGTATTATATTCTTCATCATTATCATCATCATCATTCTCATCATTAGAGGATGTGTTAGGAGTCAAAGTAGGAGATACCTTTGATCCATTTGCCATAAGGCACATGTGCATACCGGAGGATGAAGATGAAGATATTCTTGAATCCTCATTTGAAAACGTGTCTTGATCCATAGAGTGTTTGGTTTCCTCTACATTGTTAGTCAACAAACAACTAGAGGAAATATAAGTATTTTGATTATGGGAGCAAGACAAGGTAAGCATATCATCATGAGATCTATGTAAGCAATTTACACATGATATGCAAGGACTATCAACACAAGCATGTAGGTTATTTTCAATGCTAGATGTGTTTAAGTCCAAAGAAGAAGCATTACAATGGGATAGAGATGAAGGATCATCACTATTGAGCACAATATCAACATTGCAATTTTCCTCACCACTCACCATATCATTACCTCGTGTCTTGTTACACGTTGGTGAAGTGGAAGAAGATGATAACTCATCACGACCGGAGGTGGAAGCAACTTGGAGCTCTTCATGATGTGAAGGGGAAGAGAGCTCCTCGGAGTCACCACCGACCAATTGAGAAGTGGATCCACCAAACATTTCCTTAAGCTTGATCCACATCTCATGAGACGATTTTCGCTTTATATATATCAAGAACCTACGAAAATCGGGTCTCAAGGAGAATAAAAGCTCATTAGATACTTGAGCTTCAAGATGTAAGTTTTTCTCATCCTCTAAAGATAGATTTTGAGAATCCATCGGAGGAGAAAACCGACATCTAGAAATTGCTCTATATGTGGACACAAGGTCCGAAGATTACAAAGCAAGCAATTTCTCCACAAAAGATAATTTGTGCCATTAAAGATAATTGTGTCATTGTGCACTATACTAGCCGACATCTTTACTCTCAAGGCGGTGAAGCCTTAAACAAGGAGAGACCTTGCTCTGATACCAATTGAAAGATCGAGATGTCGCCTAGAGGGGGGGGTGAATAGGCAATTACAAACTCTTGCGGATTTGTCTTGTAAGAATGCGGAATTAAACTATCGTTTAGTTTACAAGCACAAACCCTAAATATGCTAAGCTCAACTAAGTGTAACAATAGCAACTAGAGCTAAGCAAGATAGGCACAAGATATATGTAGCACAAGTGATAGCAAGATATATGTACTTCAAGCACGATGGCTATCACAAGGAAAGAGAGCTCGGGTATAGAAATAACCGAGGCACGCGGAGACGAGGATGTATTCCCGTGTTCCCTTGCTTTGCAACAAGGTACGTCACGTTTGGAGGAGTGGAGGTCCCACGAAGGATTCCCCGCACCACGAAGGCTCACCCTGTTCTCCGAACCACACCCACGAAGGATAATGGCCCTTTCCTTATGGTTAGATTTTCCTCCGCTCCGGAGATGGCAAGCTCCACAACCACTTCACAAGCTCCACGAAGGAGAAGCCCGGGCCTCTTCACAATCTTCTTGAAGAGATCACCGGAGCACCAACCGCCAAGCCAACTAGGAGGTCTCCCTCCAAGAGTAACAAGCTCACGGTCTCTCACTCGAACAAATCGTGGTGGAGAGCTCAACACTATGCAATGATGCAAAGCAAGAACACCGGAGGTGTTCAAGTCCTTCACACTCAAATCCCACCAAAGCAACGAATGCTAGGATGAGATTGGAGAGGAAGAACAAGGGGGAAAGTCAACTAAAGACTCCAAGATCTAGATCCCAAGAGATTCCCTCACTTAGAGAAGAAATGGTTTGGTGGAAGTGTAGATCTAGATCTCCTCTCTCAAATCCTCAAATATGAGCAAGAATGGTTGGAGAAATCAAGGGAGAGAGCAACTTCTTCAGATGCAACAATGGAGGTGAGAGAAAGGGGAAGAAGTTGTTGTCTCAAGGTAGGAGAAAGGTATTTATAGTGGGGGAAGAATAAATAACCGTTGGGGAAGAAACGGGGTGAAAAACGCATAAAATTCGGGCAGAAAAACAGCCCAGCCGGCCAGCAGGCCGGTCGAACCGGAACCTGGGCCGGAGAGGCCGGTGGCCTGTCCGGTCGGACCGGCCCGCCGACCGGGCGGGGCAGAAGCGCGCTGGGCGGCGGAAATGCCTCAGGCCGCGCGGGGGAGCGGCCCAGGCCGCGTGGGCGACGGCGGCCCAGCAGCGCCGAGCGGCGCCGAGCGGCGCGGAGCGCAGGCCGCGCGGGGGCGCGACGGGAGCGTGGGCCGGATGGGGTGGCGGCCCGGTTAAATGTCCGGTCGGACCGGAAGGGTGGCTGGGCTGCCCGGCGCGTGGGCCGGTGGCCGCCCGGTCGACCGAGTGGGCCGGCGTGCGGCCCGGCAGGCCGGGCGGCAACCGGGCAGCCGTCCCCTTTTTTTCTTTTTCTTTTTCTTCTTTTACCTTTTCTTTAATAACTATTGCTCCCGAACTCCGATTGACATGAAACTAATTTCGTTGGAAAGATAACAACAAATTCTATCCAATAGAAAGTGCAAACTCATGAAACTGTAGGAGGGGATTTTATCATGAATATAAAAGGGTAGAACCTTATATCATGAATAACCGGTAAAATCACCCAACCTCGAAAACGCAATAGAAGATGCATGCGAACACCGTTTTCGATGAACTTGGGCTTGTTGTAAAGCTAGCAACAATCTCAAGAACCTCACATAGAGAAATACCAAGAAGCAATAAGGATATGCAAAGTATGCAAAGGATTGAGCTCCCTAGGACGATGTGATCAAGTTACTCAACCGAAAGCCCCTCTTAATAGTGCGGCTATCTATCCTATAATCCGGTCTCCCAACATCCACCTTGAGACCGGTAAAAGGAAAACCTAGCAAGGCCATACCTTTGCCTTGCGCATCCCGCTTGATCTTGATGATAACTCTTCAAGCTTCACTCAAGCCGGAATGCCTCACTTGACCAATGTTGCTTCGTGAAGACTCACAAATGCTCCCCCATACACTATGATGGGAAAGCTCCATTGATACACATCTTCACTAGTCCATTATCACCAAATGGATGGCAAGCTTCAAGCATGTGATTCACTTGAGATGCTCATCTTGAACTTGCCCAACTCAACCTTGTATCTTCACATACTCACATAAGATAGAGCATGGCTAATATTGAGTTCCACATAAGAACTCCATCTTCTTTTCTTCTTATTGATCATATCACATATATATATCTTCATACCGATGATCTTGATGCCAATACACAAGATATACCTTTATCTTCATGGCATCCATACTTGAATCCAACACATGGAGAGCAAGTAGTACCTATGGAATATTCCTTCATATAAACTCAATGAAAACATTAGTCCATATGGGTTGTCATTAATTACCAAAACCACACATAGGGGCAATGTACCCTTACAAGTATGAAAAGAGCCTTTGATCGATGGTACCATTTGAGTTCCTCCTCGCGTAAGAGGCTGACTAACTGGGCATTGGATTGATTTTTCATCTCAATATCTCATGTCATTAGCAGTCTTGTCTCTGTGATTGCTTCAATGTCATCAATAACCGGTGACAAGCGGAACTTCTCATTTTGAGCAGCCCTGTCATATGTCTTGCCCATCCACTAAGGTATCGGCGCGTAGCGCGTAATTTGTTATTCCACCTTCAGATGTGATTTAGACAAGCGACATGCTTCTCCCATACCCTTTTAACCAAATCAGAGAAATCCTCACGGTGCAACCGTCCAAGTTCAAATTGAAACTGACGTTTACACGGTGGTCTAGGCGTTCCGGTGTTTAAAAGTATGGGAGCATGATCCGACAACCTTTCAATATGTGGTAGGGCCCGTACCTTTCATTAGTACGCGGTCCAACTTCTCGTATGTCAGATCTGGGAGGCTATTCGTCTCCCAACCATTCCTACGCCTCTTAAATCCAATTGGAGGCATAAACAGAGGGAGTGATTTGGGGGTTAATTATGAGCTGTTTTGGGGAGAAATGGTGAATTGGAGGATCTCTACTCTCTAGTGTTACTCTAATTTGACAATGTACTCCCTCTATAGAATATGTTGCATATACTATCTGGTCAAAGTGAAGTTTTGTATGTACGTTTCATATTAGATTTAATATTTTTTGCCATATAGTAGGTCAAACGTTATATACGCAACATATTTTGAGACGGAGGGAGTATATATGTCTTTACTGCTATATTTGAGTAAAAGAACTTAGGATTGAGATGCTATAACTATGCGATTGTTATGGTATAAAAGCCTCCGTACAAAACGAACAAAGTGAGTCTGATCAATTTCGTTGACGTAGTTAATTCGTTCACAAGTCGCCACTTGTAAGTGAAGTCTGCTGTAAGTGAAACACAATGCACGCAAAGGTTCCATGATTCCGTCTCCCGCGGCTTCGCCAAGATAGCGAAATCTGTGCCGGTGTTAAATAAACGTCGAACCGCGCGTCTCCCAGTCACCGCCGGGCACCTTCCCTACCACTAGCAAAAGCTCATCGCCTCCACCTGTTCGTCCCAATGGGCGGCGATGGCAGCGCCAAGACTCCCGCGGCCACCATGGCCGTCGAGTCATCGCCGTCGTCCTCAACGGCTCAACCGACTTCGGTGCTGGCGTCCGTGCTGCTGTCGTACGCGTACGTGGCCCTGTGGATCAGCCTGAGCTTCACGGTGATCGTGTACAACAAGTACATCCTGGACCCCAAGATGTACGACTGGCCCTTCCCCATCTCCCTCACCATGATCCACATGGCCTTCTGCGCCTCCCTCGCCGCCGTGCTCGTCCGCGTCCTCCGCCTCGTCGACCTCCCCTCCGACCCTCCCATGACCTCCTCCCTCTACGTCGCCACCGTCGTGCCCATCGGCGCGCTCTACGCGCTCTCCCTCTGGTTCTCCAACTCCGCCTACATCTACCTCTCCGTCTCCTTCATCCAGATGCTCAAGGCGCTCATGCCCGTCGCCGTCTACTCCCTCGCCGTCGCCTTCCGCACCGACTCCTACCGCAGGGCCTCCATGCTCAACATGCTCGCCATCTCCGCGGGCGTCGCCGTCGCCGCGCTCGGGGAGGCGCGCTTCGACGTCTTCGGCGTCACCCTCCAGCTCGCCGCCGTCGCCGCCGAGGCCACGCGCCTCGTGCTCATCCAGATGCTGCTCACCTCCAGGGGAATCAAGCTCAACCCCATCACCTCGCTCTACTACATCGCGCCCTGCTGCCTGCTCTTCCTCGCCGTGCCGTGGACGGTCGTCGAGCTGCCGAGGTTGCGCGCGGCGGGAAATACTGTCAGCCCGGACCTGCTCGTGTTCGGCACAAACTCCCTCTGCGCGTTCGCGCTCAACCTGGCAGTGTTCCTGCTGGTGGGGAAGACGTCCGCGCTGACCATGAACGTGGCAGGGGTGGTCAAGGACTGGCTCCTCATCGCCTTCTCCTGGACCGTCATCAAGGACACCGTCACGGCCGTCAACCTCGCTGGCTACGCCATCGCCTTCCTCGGCGTAGCCTACTACAACCACGCCAAGCTGCAGGGGCTCAAGGCAAAGGAGGCCGAGAGGAAGGCGGCCTCCATATCGCCCGCCATGGAGGAGGATGCAGAGGCCGGTAAGCGACTTTTGACGCAGGACAAGGCCATTGCGCGCAAGAACTGAAGACACCGGCCGATGCAGGATTGGAAGAGTTAATCATTTCCAGTAATAATAAGTGTAGGATTATTGTTATCTGTGCTATACTTGCTTACTTTTAATTTTTGTCAGCCGCCAGCCGTAGGATATCCGTAGCTACGAGTTGATCCAAGATCATCTTGTAAGCTTTAGCCTTTTCATTCTTACTTACAGCAGATGCAAATCATCGGCAATTCTAATCTTACAATTCGTCTTTTTTCTTTCTGATAGATCATTCGTTTGTACCCCCACCGACACCCCAACCCAAACCCAAAAATAAAATAAATTGCTTTCAGACTATCCTTTGAAGGGTGATTTCACATCTTGTTGATGGTGGCCCATCAATCCTTCAATATGCCAGTTATACAATTTTATTTATGAAACATGACCTCGTAAAAGCACGAAATCTCAAGTTAATCTTGGCAGCTTTTGAGCAATTGCCGGGTCTCAAAATAAACTTTCATAAAAGTGAATTGTTTTGTTTTAGCGAAGCCTAGGATTCAACAGCCGCATACGTGGAATTGTTTGGATGTGGACAAGGCCAGTATTAGTTATTTGGGGATGCCGATCCATTATCGGAGATTAACAATTGATGAATGAAAACTAGTGGAGGAAAGACTTCAAAAGCGCCTTAGTAGTTGGAAAGGTAAATTGTTATCCCTAGGAGGAAGACTGGTACTCATTAATTCAATACTACGTACTTACTAATATGGTACTGTATATGGTATCTTTCTTCCTTTTGCCTAAAAGTGTGCTACACAAGCTCGATTATTATCGATCCAGATTCTTTTGTCAATGTGATAGCGAGAAAAAAGAAATATTTTCTAGTTAAATGAAGTATAGTATGCCGTCCATAAGATCAGAATGGGTTGGGTGTCCATGACCTTGAGGTCAAAAACTCATCCTTACTAGGTAAATGGTTGTTTAAAAGCTTCTTACCGAAGATGGGATATGGAAGGCACTCGTTAAAAGAAAGTACATCGGCGAGAAAGCGTTATCCAAAATTCTCTAGAAACCTGGGGACTTGCATTTCTTGGCCAGCTAATAGCTACGAAGAAGTTTTTCTTCTAATATTGTACTTTTTTTTATAAAGGACATAGATCGCAAATACAGTTCTGGGAGGACTCTTGGCTAGGGAACATGCCTCTTAATGAACAATACCCTGCGTTATATAGTATTGTTTGTCGCAAAAGTGATAGCATTGCTTTATTAATGGTGACCTCACCTCCGTCAGTGACGTTTAGACGAGATTTATATGGTCTGAGACTAGCTGCGTGTAATGACTTACTTCATCGTTTGGAATCCATTCAACTTTCGGTAGGTCCGGATGAATTTCGTTGGAACTTACATGAAATTTTCTGTAAGTTTATTATACAATGCGATTATCCAACCTGATATACCAGTCGATAAGAACAAGAAAAATTAGAAGATGAAAATACCACTAAAAATTAAGATTTTTGGTTGATATTTACGTCGAGGGATAATCCTAACCAAAGATAATCTTGGTAACTGTAATTGGCTTGGAAGCAGTCAGTGTGTGTTCTGCCATCATAATGAGACGACTAAAAACTTATTCTTCCAATACCACTTTGCCAGATCTATATGGTAATGCATCCAAGTAGCTTTTGATTTGTATCCTTCGACTAGTGTAGCTAATATCTTTGGTAATTGGCTTTATAGTACTGATCGCAGGTTCAGAATGCTTATTAGGGTGGGAGTGCTTGCCATTGTATGGTCGCTATGGCTGTGTAGTAATGACAATGTTTTTATTGATAAGACATGTTATCTCTTGCAGGTTATATACAGATGTACCGGTATTCTCCATTTGTGGTCTGCACTGTAAATTAAGGGTGGAGAACCGTAACCTCTTTACGGAGGTTTATACACGGTTGGAGGCTACGACGAGGGATACTTTTTCCCTACAAAGGTGGCAGCATAATCTACGGATTGGGCCACCACTTTATCCATAGGCTATCTACAATTGCTCATGAATGAAATGTATTTCACCTTTTTTTTAGTATTTGTGATACCTGAGTCTTCTGAACGGCTATGTGCATCTTAGTTATGTAGATGCCGAGTGTAATTTTTTGACTTTTTAGTAATAAAGCGCCCATTATTAAAAAAGACTATCCTTGGGTGTTTTTTGTCTAGGCTGTGTTCTGTTGGGTGGCATGTAGCCCAACCAGATCCACCTGATGTAAAAGCATAGTTTAAAATAGTGTATGGCTGGGCTATAGCTAGCTATTTAAAATTTATTGTAAAAGTAAGTGTTTGTTGGTTATTTGGACTGCATGTAAAAAGTAGCTCGCATAGTACTCAAAGCGCTCTTCAGAAATATTAATCTTTGATCCGACGATATGTTAGAGAGATGGGAAGAGAATGTGAGTCGATAGGTTAGACTAAAGTGTGCTTTCTCATAAACGAAGTCTCAGATATTGTCTGCAGTGGAATATGTTCTACACATAAGCACAAACATAACCGTAAATATAAACATGTACTCCCTTCATCTGTAAATAAGTGTTCTAGTTTTTTTTTTCATAAATCATACTTCTAAAAATTTGAAAAACTTTATATGTAAAATTAAGAACATACTAAATTAGTATCACTAGATCCTTCTTGAAATATAGTTTTATAATATACCAATTTGATATTATATTTCATATATGTTGCTACTCTTTTCTATAAAGTTTTAGGACAATTATTAAAGGTAACCTATAAATGTGCGACTAAGAGGGGACATGATAAAAATGAAAAAATAAGTATACCTTTCTTACCAAGAAGTCCTATTTTACTTAGGAGAAGTTAAACTTTTATTATATTTCTCGCTTCCACCTCAACAATTATACTATGTGGTATTGCTAAGATCTCATCACGTCACATATCCAAAATGGTGGCTTTAGCTAGCATATGACACTAGTCAAGCAATTGCGAAGAATTACCTCATAACTACAATATTTTTTAAAGATCAATGAGAGAGTTGCTGATTTTATTTAGTTACAAAAGACACCCCATACTAGAAAAAGAAATAGAGGGAGAGAGGCCGCGGTGGAAAAATGTTTCCCTACCAAAGCCTACTCCCTCATACTAGGTGCCGCTCACCGATAAGCACCCACCTTGTTGCATCATCGATGATAAGGTGGGTTAAGGCATCCACAATGATCTTGCGGCCTGTGAACATACGTCTAATCTGCTCATTGTCACAGCTCCTAGGAAACGAGAGTGACGAGGCAGAAGGAACACATGTCCTTTGAAGAGAGGATGCTAAAATTCTAGGGTAGATGCGAGGTTGCTATAGTCCAAACCTGCCTAGTCTAAGGGCATGTGGAGAAGAGGTCGGGCCTCTGCAGGTTGCGAATGCAGAGGGAACAATACTATTGATTAGGCATCCGAAACGACCACAATATTCTTGTACTCCATGCCTTACTAATTGTCATGTTGTTTCTAGGAGAGTCTATTTGGCTGATCTTCAATTCGTCATAAGTCGTTTTTTCTTCCAATCATCAGATGACACCATGATATTTGATTGTTTCCTATTATATACTATATATGTTTCTTTTTTAAGGGATGCCACTCGGCGCTTATTTATTAGATAATAAGGTTACATCTCTGATTACAACAGGGGGTATAAACTTTGGAGGGTCACCATCCCAAACTAAGTTTGCTTCTTATAAGATGTTTGGGAGCTGCTACACCAAGGTCGACCTTGTTTTAGGATAAAACAAGGTCACCGGGACAACTTTTGTCCTTTCTATTTCCGGAAAGTTGTCAAGTTCCAATAGTTTCTAAAAATAGGCAATTGTGTGGGCAGCCAAACCATATGGGACGTGGGAAGTAAAACGCATCGCTTACTTTTCTTCCCACTCCGTGACTTTTCTCTCCTCCTGGCCCGCTGGAATCACTTTTCTTCCTCACTGCGCAAAAAAGAACCTTCCCATCTCCTGTGTTACATCTGGACAAATAAACATGTTCCATCTACTGTATTACACTTACATTGTGATTCATGTGTTACATCTACAGAATAAAATGTTGAAATATTGGGCCCACTTTTAGTGGCCCAAATTAGATTTCAGTTTTTCCTATAAATCTCAAAGCCCACATAGTGGCAGCCTTGTGAGTTTGAGCCCAAGTTGGTGGCAGCTCACTAGGGAGTGGCAAGATGTGGGAAGTTTAGTCCCACATGGAAAGTTGGGAGGAAGTTAGACCACCTTATAAGGTGGGTTGTTCCACCACTAGTAAGTGAGTGAGAAGAGGAGTGCTACACGCGCGCGCTCCTCCTCCTTCTCGCTCGCTCGTCTCGACTCGACTCGACACGACGCGCGCGCCGCGCTCGTGGTGAGTGGATTGAGCCTCGAGCCGAGACTTTCCTTACTTTTGGCAGCTCAGGAAAACGAACAGAGTTCTAAACGGACGCGTCGCAGTTAGTCGGTTCGGGTCGCTCCCGGATCGTGGAAACACATGTAATACACGAGTTAGGGTTTCCACCTCTCTCTGCTTGCGCCGCCATCATAGCCTACTCCATCTCGCGCGCCGACGTGCATCGGCGAACGAGAGAGCAGGTCTCCGGAACCACTCGTCCTTGCGATCCTGTACGGGAGAGGGCGAATTAGGTTTTTGGGAAGCGCTCGCGCGATCGCTCAAGCTCTTCATCACGGGTCGCCTTCCGTCCAAGTCGGGCGGTGCTGCCTACCGTCGTCTTCAACACCGTCTACTTCGACCCGTCTTCCCTGTCGTCAACAACGTTGTCATCAACAACGTTACTGCTGCGACATCGTCTGCTACACCTCCACCGCCACCTCCACCAGATCGTTACGTGCGACATATCTCGATCTGTTTAGCGATGGATGTTGTACCGTTTGCTTAGCCACTGTTCATGTTGATCACTGCATCTAGTATGTTCGAGTTTCACATGTTAGTAGTTACTTTCATCATGCTTTATATTCTGGAATTAATCATGGAAATTGTGCCTAATTATCCAACAATCCAAAAACCTAATTGTAGGCAATTTCCCGAGTTAACAATGGCTGGTTTTTCCGATGCACTGAGGCCGGATAAGTTTACCGGTGTGCACTTTAAGAGGTGGCAGTATAAGGCCATGCTCTGGCTTACTCATCTGAAAGTGTTCGAAGTTACCGATGGTTTACTCGAAGGAACTATATCTCGACCAAGATCGGAACAAGTTCAAGGAAAACAATACTCTCTTCGTCGGATGCGTTCTAAGTATTCTTGCCGATCGTCCGTGTGATGTGTACATGCACTTAACAGATGGTAAAGAGCTCTGGGATGCACTGAATGCTAAGTTCGGTGCAACCGATGCAGGCAGTGAACTATACATCATGGAGAGCTTCCATGACATCAGGATGGTTAACAACCGTTCTGTAGTCGAACAAGCTCATGAGATACAGTGCATTGCGAAAGAGCTTGAACTCCTTAAGTGTGCCTTACCTGACAAGTTTGTGGCTGGATGCATCATCGCTAAGTTGCCCCCTTCATGGAGGAACTTTGCCACAACTCTCAAACACAAGAGACAGGAGATATTGATACGTCTCCGACGTATCGATAATTTCTTATGTTCTATGCCATATTATTGATGATACCTACATGTTTTATGCACACTTTATGTCATATTCGTGCATTTTCTGGAACTAACCTATTAACAAGATGCCGAAGTGCCGCTTCTCGTTTTCTGCTGTTTTTGGTTTCGTAAATCCTAGTAACGAAATATTCTCGGAATTGGACGAAACGAAGACCCGGGGGCCTATTTTTCCACGGAGCTTCCGAAGACCGAAGAACACACGAAGTGGGGCCACGAGGTGGCGACACCACGTGGCGGCGCGGCCCGGGGGGGCCCGCGCCGCCCTATGGTGTGGCCCCTCGTCCGGCCCCCGACTCGCCCTTCCGCCTACTTAAAGCCTCCGTCGCGAAACCCCCGATGCGAAAAACCACGATACGGAAAACCTTCCGAGCCGC
>NC_061512.1:110690624-110737995 GCF_022539505.1 Lolium rigidum | reverse complement strand
TGCTCCTCGTTGGGTTCGACACTCTTATTTATCAAAGATACTACGATACACCCCCTATACTTGTGGGTCATCACTGCCCTCGTCTCTGTCCTTACCAGAGTGGTGCCCAGGTCCTACCATGTTGATGTTGAACGAGAAACCTGGCTGGCACCTCCCAGGGTAAGTGCACTCCACCATGTTAACGGCGGGGAAGGTGTGTGTGTCGACTTTCATGGCGTGCGGCTAAAATTAGACGCCCTTGTTCTATCGCCATTTGGATCTGCGACGCCACACCCTGCGGTCGTTGGTAGTATGGGTGAACGTGTTATGCCACTTGCAGTATGGCTTTCCGTTCAGCTCCTGCGCCGTGGGGATTTTGTGGCCTGCGGGTACCTTTAGCTGCTTCTCCTTAAGTAAGAGGTCGAAAATTTGCTCGGCCTTGGTCACGTCGAAGTCGAACCCTCTTGGAGGACCTTGTGGCTTAACCCATTTGCGGGACACGGGGCTTGCCCCGAGTCCATTCAGCCACTGCTACCTCTTGATCTCCCGCGAGCCTTCATCTTCATCTGCCTCAACCGGGACCACCGCACGCTTGAATTTATCCTGGTACACCTCCGGGTGGCGCTGTTCATATAATGACAGCTTACGCACCATATGCGCCGGTGAAGGGTAGTCCGCTTGGGAGGCCACATCCTTGATCGGTGATGCGAGACCCACCACCGCCAACTCGGTCGCTTCTTTTTCGGTCACACGAGCCGAATAGCATCGGTTCCTAACGGTCTGAAGCGGCTGGATGTATTCGACACTTTGTTTCTCCGCGCTTACGTCGTACTTGTGCTAGATCGGCAATGCCGGCCTCGGAAGCCTACGAGTGATGCTGCATGTGGAGCTGTTCTTCCAGCTGCTTCCAAGTCCGGATTGAGTGCGGTGGCGGCGATGTGTACCACCCGAAAGCCGATCTGTGAGGGACTGTGCGAAGAACCTCACACGTAGTTCATCGATGCTGAGATCGTGCCCGGCTGCGCCAAATATCGGCTCACGTGTTCGATTGAGCTGGAGCCATCGACCCACTAAACTTGGAGAATTCGGGAGCCGATATTTGGGTGGTAGTGGGATCAAATCGTACTCGTTGGGGTACGGCTTGGAATAGCCGATTGCCCTCCTTTTCGGCACCATGCCGAGCTGGTCTCTCAAGATTGTGCTTGATCGATCCGCGGTGCTTGGCTGCGGGAATCGAACTACGAAGATTCGGCGGAGTGGCATACTTAGCCAGCCATGCTTGCTTCTCAAGCTGCGAGCCAAGCTGCAGGAGTTGAGCTGCGGAGGTTCGTCGGAGTGGCATACTTAGCTAGCCACGTCGCTTCTCAAGATCTGTTCCAGAAGTTCCTCCTGCTGTTCCGGAAGTCCCTGTTGTTGCGATGCGGTTCGTGAGTGCCCGATTCATGCGGTACGGCACGTATGTGCACGTGTATCCGTGAGGGATCTCCTTAGGCGCCTCATACAAGAACTGGTAATCACTAGGATCACCACCGATCTTGTAGACGACGTATGCCGGTGAACTCGGCACTTCTGGTGCTGCCAACGCGAACGGCAGCGGTGGTTGGGACTGGAGTGGTATCTCTCCTTGGTGAGTCCCTAGAGCTGGTCTGACGGAGAGTGCTGATGCCTCATGATTTCTGGATCACCCGAAGGGCGACACGCTCCAAAGTGTTCACCGGGCTCTCGGAATGGCGGTGCAGCGAATGAGCTACCATGAAATTAATCTCTGACGCGAGAGACACTGGTGCGTTCTTCGAAGGGCGGACAGGTCCACTCCATCGAGCGGGCCTTCGGGTGAGAACCCTTTCCACCGATGCCGTGTGAGCGGGTTCTCTGGAAAGAGCCGATGAGGTCGGCTTCGAGGATAGCTTTGACCTCGTCATACTTCTTCTTGAGCTCCTCGGTCGGATCTGCGTACGTGGCCGGAGTACCTTCCGCCATCTCAGATGTAGATGGCGATGCGGTTGATGTCGAAGACTGTCCCACCGAGCGTGCCAGAATGTGTTGCGGTCGAGAAACCCACCGGCGAGCAGCGACGGGCAGCACGGTAGAGCCGGGAGGCTCCCGGGACTGCGGCTGGCCCTGGTCCCTCGAGCGACGGCCCGCAAAGCCTCGGCACGCACGTCCGATGCTTGGTGCAAGGGCGTGCCACCTGACCTATACCTGGTCGGGAAGGTGATGGATTTGCTTCGCTTAGTTTCCTGCATGGCATACACGTAAACATTAAATACGAGCCTCGATCGGCTCTCGAGGTTGTCTCGTGAATCGGCTCAAGGGCCGATCCACCCATGATCCGTATGAGGTATACGATCACATGGTGGTCCTGCTTGATCAATATAAAGCTAAAACGACCTACGACGATTTAGGGTTTTCACCACATAATCGGAACATCATACGCGTGATTGAGCCTGGCAGCCACGCACGGTGATAATAAACCGACCCTAGACAAGGCCTAAAAACCAACATGAAGTTGATCCCCGGAACATCTCATCTAGGGCTAGCAAACTACACCCTACGTGCTCTTTGGATCCTTCAACCCGTTTGCAAGGCCTAACTATGCGAGATATTAAACTAATCCTTGAAGAACAAGGAGCAATCATAATGGATCGGATCTACTAAATAATGATCAAGCGAGTGCCGCCCTTACACCTAAGATAGGTGTAAGGGCGGCTAGACATCTAAAGGTTGCATGGACGAAAACATATGATACGATGAAACAATGCTAACCCTAACACATCTATGATAACTACGTTGCTCGCCATCAACAAGGCTTCGGCACGAGCAACGCATGAACAACGAATAAACGTGTACTTGCCTAGATCGCAAGATGCGATCTAGGCGAGCATGATGCTTACCCGGAAGAAACCTCGAAACAAGGGGTTGGCGATGCGCCTAGATTGGTTTGTGATGAACGTGATTGTTGTTTTTCTCAATAACCCTAGATACATATTTATAGTCCGTAGACTTTCTAACGTGGGAATAATCCCAACCGTGCACGAGCCAAATTCTATCTAACCGACACGTATCCTACTATATTTACAGATACACGGGCAAACTAGCCCAAACTTTGTATACAAGGCCGATTCATGTATTTCTTCAAGGTATATTCTTCAAGCCCATCTTAATCGCGGCCCACCTCTGATCCGGTCAAATTCTGGTGATAACAAGGTGAGACGAGGAAAGCGAACACGCTTGACTACTCTATTCTCTGGCAGCAGGATCGAGGCCTAAATGACCGCGATGAGTGCAGCGGCGTGATGCAGAAGCTAGATGTGCTTGTCCTAATCAAATTGATCTATGATTAGAACGGTCCTAAACCAACGTTACGGAGTTGTAGGTAAATGGGTCTACCACTAGGCCAGAGAGTAGAGAAGAAAAGTGTCCCTTACCCCCCACAATGCCGGATGACGGATAGGAGCCGGAGAAGAAGAAGACCAGCCTCTGTCTTTGCTGCACACAGCAACACATGTCTGGTGCCGGATACCAAGAAGATGAGGTCGTCCTCTATAGGACAGCGAGGGTATGGTGCGGGAGTAGATGGAATCAACCGGAGTGGTGGATCTGCGTCCCCGCTGCCCTTGAGGTCGAAGGGGGGGATGGGGATTTTGGGTGGGGGCTAACGGATAGGTAACTGAAAGTGGGAGGTGATCCAAACTTTGCTGCGAGACCCAAGCAAGAGCTGAAATCTATATATTGTTGAAGATTTGCAAGCTGAAACCGTGTACTGGCGAATATAAGTTGCATTTGTCTACATATTGTTGAAGATTTGCAAGCTGAAACAGTGTACTGGCTAACATAAGTTTTATTTGTCTACAAAAACAGATCGAAGTGGAAGCATTATGTAATAATATTAATAATTATAATTATAAAAAACGAGACCAACATGGGAGGGACCCTACGGCATTTTATTAAGAAGAAGCTACAGGCACAACCTGTGGAGCTGGGGCTCGAACGCGGGTCGCGGGCAGCGCGTGCAGCTTAACCGCACGTCGCTAGCCATCTGGTGGACACCCAGATCCCTCAATTATAACTATTGTTTAACACTACACATCCATAGTAAATACTTCTTCGGTCTTGTCTTGAAAATGATGTCTTAACTTTGTTGTATCTAGCCATGTTTTAGCGTATAGATACATGTAATTTAGATAAAATTGAAACATCTTTTCGAAAGAAGGAAGTAGGACACATTTTCAGTTGAAATGGTAATCTACATCAGCGACTCCCATTCTGCTTTCTCCCAAACATAGTGCTTTATTTAGCTGGCGCAGTACACCCATCTGAAGCGGAAATTCGTCTTGGCTCCCGGGAGCATTTGCTCCCGGATTTTTGGGGAGCAAATTTTGTTTTTCAAAACTTTTTAAAAAATTCCGAAAAAAATTATGCATGTACCTGACCATGGCACGCACCACCTTGTGAAATTTCGCTGCGAAATGTCATCGTATGCGTCCTGGGCAAAAATGACAAATTTCTAGATCTGAGATTCAAATTTTTGGATCTCATTTCATGTCAGAAATTTGTCATTTTTGTCCAGGGCGCATACGATGACATTTTGCAACAACATTTTACACGTTGGTGCGTGCCATGGTCAGGTACGTGCATGATTTTTTTTCGGAATTTTTTGATAAGTTTTCGATTTGTTCTAATTTTTTGGAAAAACCGGGAGCAAATGCTCCCGGGAGCCAAATCGCCGCTCCCATCTGAAGGTTAATCGTTCTTCTTCTCACTAGTGTCATCAGGTTGCTTCACCCCCAACATTTCCTTTAACAGAGGGCCACCGTACAATCTAGCATCCACGTAGAGTATTGCAAAGCTTACTGCACCGAACAAGATTGTGGACCCCATAACAGCGGGTACAAACATACTGTTGCGAGGCGACCTACAAACGAAGAAGTGCGAGAAACCATTGTAAGTTGAAGAAAACACCTGAATATTAAGTACATAGTGGATAATATAATTACCATAGTGGTGGAGGGGTTGTGAGTTCTGCAGTATTGGTGAACTGAGACGACTCCGCTGTGGTTGCGGCAGCTTTGGCTCCATGCTGCAAACAAATTCAGATGATTCCGTTAATTAGACAGTTTTTTCATCAAAAGGGTATATATCAATTAGAACTACATCATGGGTATATTCAGTTTGCTGGACGACTTTAAACAGAGGATACAGAACAGAACAAAAAAATAACCTTAAATGAGCATTGATAACCAAAACTAGGTACTCCGTATAAGTTATATTCTGGCACCGATGACAAATGTCATTTGCCACGCCTAATATGCAAAATAATTCTACCCTATCTAAAATATCTGGTTTGATTACCACGGAGTATGAGCTTTTTGAAATTGTTAGACATTATAAAACCTCTCTTATTTATTACCCTCTCTTTGTATGTTCTCTTTTTTTCTTTCTCTTCTCTCATGCACTTGAACCTATTGGTGCATGTAGTACTCCGTGATTACTTAGAAGAGTTAAGGGTTTTGGTCTTAGTGAACTGGGCCTTGGGCCTATCCTAGGTAGTGGTATATGTTAAGAGACAATGGCTCCAATGCATTTTATCATAAGGGTTGTCTCTACATTTAGGGTCCCTTTGATTCACATGAATTGTATAGGAATAGTGTAGGATTTGGATCCTATAGGAAAATTTGCTACACAAGTTGTTTGATTCATATGAACATATTCTATAGGAACTAATCCTATAAAAATCTTGTAGTGCAAATCCTATATGAAAAAAAAAATTACATCATCTAATGGAAACATTCTTTTACTATAATCAAACAAACTTCATCTTTTCCATAGGATTCAACTATACATGACATCATAATTCTATGTTTTTCTATCTTATGAATCAAAGGAGTCTTTAATGATTTTGGTGATATGTAGGTATGTGTGATTAGGCTAGAAACTTTATTTTGCCTATAACTCCGTGCAAGGGTTGCATCTTAGCTAAGATACAACATCACTATCTCTCTTCATTAATCATGGTGCCACATCAGCATTTTGCCTACGATACAACGTTAAGAACTTCCCATTGTGAAAGGTCTTATAATCCCTAACAAAAATAGTACTCCCTCCGTCCCAGTTCGCAAGACAAATTCCCAAAAAATATTTGTCCCAAAATTTCTCACCTCCTAGGCACATTTTGCATTTAATGTGGGAATAAACTAATTTATTTTTGCATGCAAACACTCCTTTTTTCATCTCCCACCACGCACTAGTACTCCATGCATGTGAAACCACCGCGCACTAGTACTCCATGCATGTGAAAGGGTTTCAGTTTTTGCATGCAAATCAATTTTCGAGTAGAAATCTTGGCCAATGAGATTTCACCTCGGGCAAGATATTGGCAAATTTTGCCCTGGGACGGAGGGAGTACTACTAACTTCATATTAATTGCAACACTTACTATGGATCAGAGGAAGTACATAAAGTAGGTATGTGATATTCTGAAAATAATGCATGTATTTTGTCTCGCCTAATATGCAAGGAATTCCACACTTACTAAAGAATCGGAAAATCTGGCTAGGTGAATCATTGATATGAACGCGTTCACGAAAGAATGAAAAGAACGAAAGACTAGATCTTAACTTGGAAATTTATCAGGCCAGCAATGAGTGTGTACCTTATTATTCACAAGATTTGGAGACTCAGAAGAGTAAAACCGGTGAAGGGAGCTTTTGCCATGCCTAATCCCTGGCAAGAGCCGCCGCTGTTCCTCCTTGACGGCCGCCGTAAGATACGACTGCGGTGGTGGCTGAAGGGCGCGATCGCAGATCTTTCTCGCCGCAAACCGAAGTGCCGCTGCCATCGATTATTCAGTTCGACTTGCTCAATCCTCTTCCTCCGAACCCCTCAGGTCTCCTAAGTCCTTCTTATACATACTACCGGTTAGGCTAGGGTTTCCCGTATCCGTCTGGAGCACGGCCTGCTAGTACCAGACCGCGTCGTTCTAGTAGTACCAGGAATTGAGTTCCATGGTGCCGATCGATTCATGAGAGAAATGCCAGTATCATGCCCCTCCACCTTGAGGCTTGAGCAAATTCACATGTAAGAACACCTCCCCGTGCCCTGCTATCGCAGCGTCGGCACCGGTGCCATGGATCGTCCCAATCGTTAGAACGGACGCCTCCGCCGCCGGTTTGGCGCCTTTAGGTCTGTGTCATTCAGGCCTTGTTTACTCCTAGGGTATTTCCATCCCCTAGGGGTTTGGGGATGAGAGGGGATTTGGTGAAAACCCCCCTTTCACCCAATCCCCATTTTCCTCGTAATTTTCCCTCATTTCCCCACACCCTCCCCCACAGCTTCTAGTTACTTTGATTTTGGGGATGGGAGGGGATGGAAGAGGATTGAGATCTAGTGATAAAAAAATAGAAACTTTACACCCGCAAGATGATTCTGGACAAAGTCACTCAAATAAAAATCATATATTTGCAATAAATATACAAGAATGTTTATGAAACGTTGCATGGTAATACAAAAAAAAAAACGGATCATCAATTCGATCTCATGGAATATTCTATTCGGTGGCAAAAATAAATAAATTATGCTGCTCTCAAATGCCAGTTCTAAAAGCAGTTGGTGGGTCATTCGTTGTTCATATCCTTCCAAATGTTTTCATCAAGATCAACCTGTTATATAAGAGACAATACATAAAAGTTAGGAGCTCCTTCATTCTGTACTTCAGCTGGAAATTAAAGTAAAACACAAAGCCCACCAGGACACCATGATAATTACTAACAGTTCAAGGACAAGAACACCGAGATAGCATGCTAGCAAAAACTTTCAAAATCTTAATAACATCAACCATGCTTTCAAAATCTTATTTATACAGCAAAAACTTTGAGCATTATGCCTAGTTACCGTGTTCTAAAGTATATCTGAAAGAGAATGACTGATAGATACTTTTTTTCTAGCAGAATGCATATAAGAAATTCAGTTTTAAAAAGACAGAGGAAGTACGCTGTAGACATACTGAGAGCAAAGGCAACGCTGTAGACATACTGAGAGCAAAGGCAACCGCAACAGACAGAGTTCTCTGTATGCACAAAACTGCAATCAACACCAAATTCCCAAACTAGGGCTTACTAAACCTGAAAACCCATGAAGTGTCAGCTAACTGGAATCCAGAGTACATGGAGACAAGGAGTAAGAGTATGATGCACACTAGTTTTATTTACTTTTGGTTGATGAGAGGGTACTACTACATGTGCATTATCCCACTGATGAGTTCCATGCAGTGGAATCCAGATACTGCTTACAATTCCTTGCACCAACAAACTCTACTGACATACTACATGAGCAACTAAAGGCAAAACTGAAAAGCACAGTGAATGATACATGCTGTAAGTTTGCACATATCAGATGTGAAAAATCAAAGTAAAAGTAGTAGAAGCTATTTAAGTAGGCATGGATGGAGCTAAGATTCTATCAGGAATACCACTTGGCGATCCACACCATGCCATTTTCGAATACAGAGTAATCACTTCGTCTTACAAATAAAGTGCAAGCAGCTAAATAAAATAAACCACAACTAGCAACAACAAGGCAGAATAAATTGGTCTCTCTACCTATTTTGAACTCAAGTATGCAGGCATCAAATTACTGTCAGATAAGTAGCAGCAGGAGCTAACATCCTATTTGGAATACCATTTGGCAATCCAGACCAATTTAACTCAACAGTTTTTGTGCCATACCTAGTAAATTTCAGGTATCCATTAAATTTAACTCTACAGGAGATGCAAAAGCTCTCGGCCATACAATGAAATCTATATAATAACTTCCAATAACAACATCCACGCTTATACATGTCTCTACAAAGTTCAAACTACAAGTTGATTAGCTAAAACATGTACAGGTACACTAGCTTATCCGCCCCTGCAACTACTGGCTTTACTGTTCTTTGATTGGTTTCAGCGAATAAGATGTACTACTAGTTCTCACTGGAAATCACCACAAGGATCCATTGTACATCGGCCGGCCCTGCAACTACTGGCTACTGACATCCAGTATACACTAGCTTCTCCGCCCCTCTTGGAAGAAACGAACTGCACACTCACAACGACGCCTGTAAACTGCATAGTCGCTGATGCCGTCATGTCTGCGCGCACGGACGAGATCTGGCACGGACTCACCAGTGGCGGAGGTTACCATCTCGAGGGAGGCGACGGCGAGCTCCCAGAGCTCCGTCGAGGACGACGGCGACACCAAGAAACCCTAGCTACGGAGCAGGGAAAAGGGGAGGAGGCGCTAGGACTTACAGGGGACCAATCGCCGGAGCAGGATCTCGTCGTCGCCGTTCTGGTTCGCTCGTTCAGTCCACGCCGCCGTCGCCTTTCCCCGCCGCCGGTCGCCTCCGTCGCGTCGCCTCCGTCTCCACGTCTCCCTTTTCACGACCAAATACACGGGGTCAACCTCGTGGGTGAGAAAACCGGAGGTCGAAGCTTACCGGGTTGGGATGATCCGGGATGGGCCGGGATGTTACACAAAAAAACCAGAGAAGTAAACAGCCCATCGGGTAACTTTCGGGATTCGGTCGTGGACCGGTATTTTACCCTCCCAAACGGCCTCAACGTGCCGGAGTCACTGTCGGATGACCATAAGCCGGCAAGGCGGCGGACTGTCGGATGCCGCCGATTTCTCCTTCATCGACCTGGAGCTGATCTTGTTGTGGCAGAACCCCGAACCTTCCTGCTTCAGAAAACGGTTGGAGGAGTCTAAAATATGTTGAAGTATATACTCTGTATGCTGTACATGTAACTATAACGCTCTCTGTTTTTTCCCCATACGGAGCATAATTCCGGGTTCGCTATCATCAAATAACGAAATATAGTATCATCCAGCCTACAAACGTTACTCCAAATGGAGTAATTCGCAAAAACAAAATGGAGTAAGAAATTAACCAGGAAACCAAAGTTCAAAACATAAGAAGAAGAAAACTGAATATCAAAGAGAGCTACTTCCAAACGAAGGCAGCTACCCTAAAAACCTCAAGGTTTGAGAACACTGTCAGGCGCACCTGTCCGCAAACATACCTAGTGTTTAACATGCATCTACCGCAGTACTTTAAAAAGCTGTCCATAGGGCAAAGCAAGGTAAGAGCATGTCTAACAGATCCCCTAAAAGGTTCAACCTGTTAGATGTATAATACGTAGGGGTGTATACGTAAGACTAGGATTGATCATCTTGTACTACAAGTCTACCCCCTCCCCTTGTACCTCTATATATACCCCGAAAGGGTCATGGAATACAACACATTCTAGGGTTCCAATATTTCCAATATGGTATCAGAGCGGTTAGCCTCACGGCGCCGATCCTAGGTCCTCCCACCACTTCCGCATTGCGCCGCCCCCGGGGAGATCTCTCCTCGGGGGCGCGGCACCCGGTCAAAATCAAAGATTAGATCGGTTCTTAGTTTAGATTAGATCCAAATTTCGAAATTTTCGTTTCTGTCTCTAGATTAGATTCAATTAGCCACCAAATAAATCCCTAGATCAATAGGATCCGGTGCAGTATCGCTCCAAATCAAACTACCCGTCGCACGGCTGACCGGCCGCCCGTCGAACTGCTGCAGCGTACGCATGAGTGGTGCACACCACGGGAGGGCATCTACATCGCCAATCTGCCCTGCCGCTGCCGGAATACTGCCCGCCCGGAGTCCGATCGCGCGGACACCACGGACTTCATCAACATCAGGACCAAAGCAATCTACATCGCCCCGCCCGCCACGCAGCCTGATCATGTGCAACCGCCTCCGCACGTCTACAAGCCTCACATCTGCGGTACAGCAGATACGTGCATACAGGAGAGTCCAAGGCTCCATGCACTAGGAGACAAGGAAGGTCATATGCACATGCACGCATACAAGCTCTTTGCAGGGACAAGGCCACGCACGCGGGCGCCATCTGCATCAACATACTGCTACTACGGCCGCGAGTCCGTGTACATCAGCGGCAATCCACGCATGGATGGCCACGCGCGGGATCTTCATCAACTCCGACACCGCTCGTACGCGATCTTCACCGAGCCGACATCATCGACCCCGCGCGCCGGCACGCTTCTACACCAACATCAAGCCGTCTTGCAACTACGACATCAACCAAGATCTGCACTGCACCGAGCTAAACTACAACGACCCGAGCAACTACGTCAAGCTGTAAGACTTCACCAAGATCTACGTCGAGTTCTACATCGCCAAGTCTACGTCAACATGGTCTCCATCGACATCCTCGTCAACACTGCCGTCGCCGCCTACGACACAAAAACCCCGCCGCCGCCGCAGAACCGCTGCCGCCGCCGCGCTACAACAAAAACCCGCCGCCGCCGCAGACCCGCTGCCGCCGCCGCACTACGACAAAAACCCGCCGCCGCACTACGACAAAACCCGCCGCCGCCGCAGAACCGCTGCCGCCGCCGCGCTATGAAAAAAAAACCGCCGCCGCCGCAGAACCGCTGCCGCCGCCGCACAAAAACCTAAAACCCTACGACAAAAAACGCGCAATTTTTTGCGCCTTCGGCGAATACGGCTACACCACATATGACGACTACGACATCGACCACACCTCGACCACGGCTACATCATGATCGGCTACCTCGACATCGACATCAACAAAACGTCTACAGCAACTCAAGAACTCCAGTCAACAGCGTCCGCATCGTCACGTGCGTCCACGACACTCCCGTTGTGACTGCGGGAGGGAAGAGGAGGTACCAGAAGGGGACGCCGATGATGAGAAGGAGGAGAAGAGGATGGAAGCGCGAGACTTCAAATCCAGTCGCAAGCGTCCGCTTCACTCCCGCTACGACTGAGGGGGGATGTTAGATGTATAATACGTAGGGGTGTATACGTAAGACTAGGATTGATCATCTTGTACTACAAGTCTACCCCTCCCCTTGTACCTCTATATATACCCCGAAAGGGTCATGGAATACAACACATTCTAGGGTTCCAATATTTCCAATACAACCCCGTAAAATAACCGTCGGTATACGGGGTAGGCCTCTACCCGACCGTCTAGCAGACCCCGTAAGACAGGTCCCCGCGTCGATTTTTTACAGTTTCGGCTAGGGGTGGCTTCTGGCCCCCTACTTATACACGTGGCGGGAGGCTGAATACAGAGCCAACCCCCACTCGTGGCGCACTGAACTTTCAGGAAATCGCAACTGCACGCGGCCGTCGATCTGTACTTGCGCGGGCGTGCTCCGCCATGGAGCCCCGCTGGTGCTCCCATATGCGCGCGTGGTGGATCTCCCCTTCCTTCGGCGACCGCGCCTGGGCGCGGCTGATGTGCGCGCGCGGCTTGGGACCAAGCAACAGCTGCTGGCGCTCGTCTGTGCCTCGCGTCGGTCGCAGCAGGGGGCCAGGGCGGCGTCGCGCTACGGGGGCCATGGCGGGCGAAGGCGGCCGGCCCACGGCCGGTGGCGGCGGGGGGCGGCGTCGCGCAAAGGGGGCCGTGGCGGGCGGGGGCGGACGGCCCACGGCCGGTGGCGGCGGGCAGGGGCGGCGGCCGACCGGGGCGGGGCAGGGCCTGGGACAGGGGCAGGGGCAGTGGCTGGAGGAGGAAGAAGAGGAAAAAAATAAAAAAAAATTGATTTGGCATATTCTAAAAATATGTTCTTTTACAGTTTAGTGAGACGGGGTCTGCTAGCTTGGACGAGTTTTCGGCCGATCAAAATCCAATACATGACCCTCTACTCGTGTTATATGGGGCAGAAATTTAGAGGATCTGTTAGACATGCTCTAACGATTCTCTGTTTAGAAAGACTTATGCGTGCATAGGCCCGCGGCACACATGAGATATATACGCGATGCACTTACATACAGTGCCGCTCATCGCTACTCATGAAAGCATAGGTATAGCAACACTCTTATAATCGAACGAGCCATATGGCAATGCTCGTGTAATGTGACGGGAGATCTCAAGTGCATATACAGAACAGATACACCGAATTACTTCTTCATCCAGTGAATATATGTTTTTTTAAAAAAAAATCCAGGCTTGTAAATTATGAAGACGGCGAGGTTTGCAAATTAAAACAAAAACAAAAGATTAAATCAATTCGGTGCATAAACAATCCTAGATAAAAAAATGTTGATGGAAGACAGGTCAATACCTACAAATGTTGATGGAAGTCAGCCGTGCGGTTTGGCTGTCCATCTTTTTTTTTTTTTGCGAAATAGTTACTGTCCATCTTTGGGTTATTCTTCTCGGGGGAGCTTTGAGTGAACCTAAAGAGAGTCAGGTGTGTTAGATTGCACATATTGTATTTACAGTAGGACTGTATTGTAATTATAACCTAACCCTAGGCCTCTGGCCTGTTATATAAATACCGGAACCCACGTCATTATAGGTGTGAGGCTTCCCCCAAAACCCTTCTACATGGTATCAGACTAATCTCGGTCCTACCCTAGCCGCCGCCCCTCCCAACCCTAGCCGCCGCCGCCTCTTCGGCCGCCGCCGCCCTAGGTCGGGCCGCCGCCACCCACCTTCTACCGCCATGGAGCTCACCGCCCTTACCGACGGGACCTCCTCCACCCTGCGGCCGCTTCGGCCGCCGCGATCGTCCCCGCCGGCGCTCCGCGTCACGCCGGCCCCGTGCTGCTCTCCTTCGCCGCCGGGAATTACTCCAAGTGGTGCATCTACATGCGCGCTTCCCTGGGCCGCTCCGGCTACCTCGGCCATGTCGACGGATCCGTCGCCGCCGCCCCCACCGACGCTGCGTGGGCCACCGCCGACTACACCGTCCTCAACCACCTCCACGCCGCCATCGACGAAGACGTCGCGGACATGATCCTTGCGGGGAATCAGACCGCGCGTCAGCTGTGGCTCGCGGCACGCGACCTCTTCACCGCGAACAAGGCGAACAAAGCCATCTACCTTGACAATGACTTTCGCCAGCTTGTGCAGGGATCTCTCTCCATCCACGAGTATTGTCGCCGCCAGAAGCACCTCGCCGATGCGCTCTTCGACAACGACTCTCCCGTGAGCGACCGCGCCCTCGTCCTCAACACCCTTGCGCGGCCTCGGCCCTCGTTTCGCCTCCGCCGCCACGGTCATCTCCATGACCGACCCGCTGCCCACCTTCCTCCGCACCAGGGCCATGCTCCTGATGGAGGAGATGCGAGCGAGCCAACGCGGCGGCCACCTCCGCCAACACCGCCCTCGTCGCCCGGGCCCGCGGCCCCGCCTCTTCATGCCCCGGCCCCGGCTGCCGCGGTGACGGTCCCGCCACCGGTGCGGGCGCCGGGAAAGGCAAGCAGCCGGCCAAGCAGAAGGGCCGCACTGGCGGACGCCAGGGTGGAGGCGCCACCCAGGGCACCCAGCCCGCCCGCGCGCCGGCCCCGACCGGCCCGTGGGTATGTTTCTCTCCGGGTGCTGGCCAGTGGCGCGCCCCCTCCTCTGGACAGGGCATCCTGGGCCCTCGGCCCCAGGCCTACACCGCCACCGCATCGTCGACCTCAGCGACCACATGGGACAGCTCGGCTCTCATCGCCGCCCTCAACAACCTCGCGCTTCAGCAAGGTGGTTGGGTCATGGACTCAGGCGCGTCCTCACACATGACCAACGACGATGGTAACCTCACTCGTTCCTCCCACCTTCGCACTCCTCACTTCGTCACCGTCGGGGATGGCACCACCATCCCCATTACCTCTTCTCGGTTTCACCTCCTTTCGCACACCTTCACGGTCACGTCTTTCGACTCAACCATGTACTCCTAGTACCGCACATTATTCGCAATTTGCTTTCGGTTCGCAAGTTTACCCGCGATAATATGTGTTCCATTGAGTTTGACGCCTTTGGTTTCTCTGTGAAGGACCTGAAGACCCGTCGCGTGATTCTTCGTTGCAATAGTGACGGAGATCTCTACACCTTTCTCGGGAGGAGCAGTTTTCGCCGTTCCTCTCCTCCACCGCTTTGGTCGTCACCGCCACCGCCGAGCTATGGCACCAGCGTCTTGGCCATCCTGGGCATGATGCCATGTCGGCTCTTCAGCGTCTAGATTTTATCAAGTGTAATAAATTTAGTCGTACTCGGGTGTGTCATGCATGTCAACTTGGCAAGCACGTCCGTTTACCGTTTCGTCAGTCTACTACCGCGTCTAGTGCCATCTTCGATTTGATACATTGCGATTTGTGGACATCTCCAATTATAAGCACCTCTGGTTTTCGATATTTGATGACCCACAAGTATAGGGGATCGCAACAGTCTTCGAGGGAAGTATTACCCAATTTATTGATTCGACACAAGGGGAGACAAAGAATACTTGAAAGCCTTAACAGCGGAGTTGTCAATTCAGCTGCACCTGGAAACAGACTTGCTCGCAAGAGTTTATCGATAGTAACGAGTTTTATAGCAGTAGCGGTAGTGAAATAACAGCGACAGAGTAACAAAGACAGCGGTAGTGATTATAGTAAACAGCAGGATTAAAATATCGTAGGCACGGGGACGGATGACGGGCGTTGCATGGATGAGAGAAACTCATGTAACAATCATAGCGAGGGCATTTGCGGATAATAATAAAACGGTATCCAAGTACTAATCAATCAATAGGCATGTGTTCCAATTATAGTCGTACGTGCTCGCAATGAGAAACTTGCACAACATATTTTGTCCTACCAGCCGGTGGCAGCCGGGCCTCAAGGGAAACTACTCGGATATTAAGGTACTCCTTTTAATAGAGTACCGGAGCAAAGCATTAACACTCCGTGAACACATGTGATCCTCACATCACTACCATCCCCTCCGGTTGTCCCGATTCTGTCACTTCGGGGCCATTGGTTCCGGACGAGTGACATGTGTATACAACTTGCGGGTAAGATCATAAACAACGAATATCATGATGAAATAATAACATGTTCAGATCTGAGATCATGGCACTCGGGCCCTAGTGACAAGCATTAAGCATAACAAGTTGCAACAATATCATAAAAGTACCATCTACGGACACTAGGCACTATGCCCTAGCAATCTTATGCTATTACATGACCAATCTCATCCAATCCCTACCATCCCCTTCGGCCTACAGCGGGGGAATTACTCACACATGGATGGGGGAAACATTGCTGGTTGATGGAGAGGCGTTGGCGGTGATGGCGGTGATGATCTCCTCCAATTCCCCGTCCCGGCGGAGTGCCGGAACGGAGACTTCGGCTCCCGCGACGGAGTTTCGCGATGTGGCGGCGTTCGGAGGGTTTACGGCGACTTCCACTTCTCCTGCGGCGTTTTTAGGTCGAGGCGAATAAGTAGTCCGAAGGAGGGCGTCGGAGGCCGGCCGAGGGGCCACACCACGGGGCCGCGCGGGCCCCCACGGGCCGCGCCGCCCTATGGTGTGGGGCCCTCGGGCCTCCACTTCAATTGCCCTTCTGGCTCCGTTAGTTTCCTGGGAAAATAGGGCCTTCTGCATAAATTCCGAGGTTTTTCCCGAAAGTTGGATTTCCGCACAAAAACGAGACACCAGAGCAGTTCTGCTGAAAACAGCGTTAGTCCGTGTTAGTTGCATCCAAAATACACAAATTAGAGGCAAAACAATAGCAAAAGTGTTCGGGAAAGTAGATACGTTTTGGACGTATCAACTCCCCCAAGCTTAGCTTATTGCTTGTCCTCAAGCAATTCAGATTAACAAGCGAGCGATAAAAGAACTTTCACGAACACATTTGCTCATATGATGTATATATTCTCATGATATGGCTAATACTTGAGCAGTTCATAATAAGGTATATGCAAATAAGATCATCTAACAGCTATGTCAATCATGAAGAGGTACCAACAATTAATAATAAGCATCATGAATCATGTATATAAGCAGGATTGCAATGTTCATAAGAGAATATGATAAAGTGGTATCTCGCTTGCTCGTATTTGATTGGCAAAACATAAATGCCCGGGCACCTTTGAAGTTCATAGAAAGACTAGAAGTAGTGATTGTCAAAGATAAAAGCATCAAAGTTATACCACAATCAATCATATTTTGAGACAAGCATATTGTACTAAGAATGACAGTTGTGCTCTCAAGAAAGTGCTCAAAGAAATAATGGAGACACAACATAAAAGTAAAAGATTGACCCTTCGCAGAGGAAGCGAGGGATTAACATGCGCTAGAGCTTTTCATTTTTATAAATCAGGAGTAAAATTGTTTTGAGAGGTGTTTGTTGTTGTCAACGAATGGTAATGGGTACACCAACTACCTCGCCAACCGGACTTTCAAGAGCGGCTCCCATGAATTATTGCATATTTATGTGGCACTCCTTCCAACCTTTCTTACACAAACCATGGCTAACCGAATCCTCGGGTGCCTGCCAACAATCTCATACCATGAAGGAGTGCCTTTTTATTTTAGTTTTATTATGATGATGACACTCCCCCAACCTTTGCTTACACAAGCCATGGCTAACCGAATCCTTCGGGTGCCGTCCAACAATCACAAACCATGGAGGAGTGTCTATTTAAGTTAATTAATTCGGGACCGGGAATCCCATTGCCAGCTCTTTTTGCAAAATTATTGGATAAGCGGATGTGCCACTATTCCATATGAGAGTCCGTCAAAAGTAAATGACAAGGTTGAAAGCTAAACACCACATACTTCCTCATGAGCTATGAAACATTAACACAAATTGAGAAGCATTTTGAAGGTTTTAAAGGTAGCGCATGAGAATTTACTTGGAATGGTTTGAAATGCCATGCATAGGTATTTATGGTGGACACTCCGGAATGACTTGGTTTTCATGTGTTTGGAGGCACGAGCAGCGTTCCCGCTCAGTACAAGTGAAGGCTAGCAAAAAGACTAGGGAGCGACAAATCAAGAGAGCAAGAATCTGTCATAATCATGCTTGCGGCAAAATAAATTAACCGAGGCATAAAAGTGATACAAGAACTCGAAGCAATGTAAATCATTGAGGCTTAATTGACTTTTGTTCAGTCATATGCATGCGTGAGCATGTGCCAAGTCGATATAAACGAATTATTCAGAGGAGGATACCACAATGCCATACTTACTTATGAATAAAACAATGCAAACAAACATCCATGACATGCTACTCATATTAATAGATTGGAGCTAATCATGAGAGATCATGAACTACTAGACTTTCTTAAATAACATATACCTCACATGAACCAACTAAGCATGCTCACATGGATGAGTATATGTACAAAAATGAAAACAAATAGAGTTCATACCAGCCTCTCACCACAATCAGATTGTCGTAGATCGTCATTATTGCCTTTTCACTTGTGTAGCTTGGATAATATGAAATGAAAACCACGCTCCAGCCACCGAAGACCATTGAACTCATGATGAACTTTACAAACCAAAGAAGAACAGCAAATATTTTTGGTGTTTTCGAATTTGAGAACAAGAACAAAAGGAAACAAGCAAACAAAGCAAAATCTTTTTGGGTTTTCTTATAGCAAACTAGCAATAGCAAATAAAGCGAAACAAATGCAACAACCAAGATAAACAAATGGTGAAGAGAAACAACAGAAATATTTTTGGTCTTTTTGTGTTTTGGGAAAGAAACAAAGTGAAAACAAGAAATAGCAAACTAAAAGAAACACAGAAAAGCGAGATGGCAGAAATCTGCCAAAGCTTGACAGCAGTACAGAAATCGATTTTTACAAAAATCTTACGTTGCTCAGTTCGAAAAGTGTTCAACTAATGAAAGTTAGATAACAACCTGGGGAACATGCACAAAAAATTTCAACTCAAAATACTGTTCTGGCTGGGCACACGAATTTTTACGGTAACAGCCCAGAATCTGTTTTCAGGCAGCACTTCCCCAAATATCATCTTCCTCTCATTGGAAAACCACTCAAACAAACTAAACAAGTATATACAAGTATCCAGCAATCATAATATGCAAAGAATGAGTGATGCCGGTATACCTCCCCCCAAGCTTAGGCTTTTAGCCTAAGTGGAGTTCAATCCCAACGATCCCATGAAGTAGTATCTCCGTAATATGAAGATGGGTCGTATTCCGGGTATGTGCTAGAAGAAGCACCCGGATATGTGACGGTGTGGTCGTAGGAGGTCCCGACGTCCTCGGAGTCATGTTGCTGGTGGAACTCTTGTATCTTCATATGTTCATCCACCTCCTCCTTAGTGCACGACCATGATTGCCTGTCAATACTGAGCAAACCTGGTTGGGGAAGAGGGATTTCCTTCTCCTCCCCGTCAGAAAACAACATTCTATATACCATATTATCTAAAGTAGAGTCAGTTGTAACAAAATGATGACTCTTCATAGCAGCAATATCAAGTCTCCTAGGGGCCAATGGCACATCATTAGGATCAACAGGAAGATTAAGAAATGTTAAAACACGCAGTGCAATGGTTCCTCCAAAAATAGGCCCCCTGGTAGACAGGCGGCGAGCAATAAGAGCACCAAGGTGATAGGATGTTTGACCAGTAAGTGCAATGTTCAGGAAAGCAAGATGGTAGCTAGAGATATTACTAGTGTTCTCCCTACCAAGAATGCTAGTAGCAATGTAGTATGCAAAATATTTAATGGCGGGGAGTTGAATGTTCCTTATCTTGCCCCGCTGAATGGTGCGACAATCATCATCGGTGATCCCTCGGTAGAGCTCCAGCAAGTCCCGGGGGTTGTCATCAATCCTACTTGCTGTACCTACAGGGGCAATATCCAAGGCACAACAAAAATCCTTCAATGACATAGTCACAGTATTACCATAAATCCTGAATGCAACCGTTGGCTCATAGTGTTTGTTGTCGAACCGGAAACTCTCGACGAAAATTTTGGTGAGCAAGTAGTATTGCTCCCTTTCATCGCCCATATAAGTGGTTAACCCTGCCCCGTTGACAAGGGTTAAGAAATCCTCCAGTATCCCTGCATTCCTTAGAAAATCATAACATGGAAAAGTAGAAGCATTAGGAGGACCGTTGTCCTCTTCAGGCGCGAAGCTAGGCGCGAGGATGTCTTCATTGTATGATTGCCTAATCCGGGTGGCGGCCCTAGAAGGCCTCCCGGTGCTGGTTGTCCCCTTCTTGAACAACTCTCCAAAGCTAAACTTCTTCATAGCTTCTCTGAAATTTTAAACAAATGACATAAAAATTTGATTTGGTGACATATAATTGAGGGAAACTACCATAGGAACTTGCTAGAGTACTAATCATGCATCAAAACTAGTTTCTACCACTTAGAACAAGCATGCAAGCTCACTAAACATGTTACCTACAGCAGCAAAATATTCAAGATATACTCAACCAAACGAAATTCTACTTGGATGGGTGGAGGAGTCACATACCGAAGAGCAAATGTGCCAAATTTCAGACAGAAATCTGGGCTGAGCAAAGAGATCGAGAAATGCTGGAGCTCCGGAGCAAAAACGCGAGAGAGATGAACTTGGTACGAGTTTTTTCGGGAGAGAGAAGGTGCTCGGGAGGAAGAGATGACAAAGTGGGGCAGAGGGGAGCCCACACCACATGGTGGCGCGGCCACCTCCTTGGCCGCGCCGGCCGGTGGTGTGGCGCCTCTCGGTGCCCCACAGGTCATCCTCCGGTGCTCCCGAGTGCCTCGTCGAAAAATAGGACCAACGGTGTAATTTTCGCGAATTTTTGAAAACTTTGAAAAATGCACATTTTCTGGGTATTAAGTTTATTATAACTGGCCAGGAAAATTTTTGAAATCTCAAATCAACTAAGAAACTTTGCAAATTAAAAATGCTACAGCAACTAGAGCAAGTGGAG
The DNA here is from genome assembly GCF_022539505.1 of Lolium rigidum. NCBI lineage: Eukaryota > Viridiplantae > Streptophyta > Magnoliopsida > Poales > Poaceae > Lolium > Lolium rigidum. The sequence continues at coordinate 110,717,286 of NC_061512.1, read as the reverse complement.
GAAGAAAGAGATGTTGTTTACCTCCTCTATGCATATAAAAGGTATTTGTTAACAAGGTTGATCAAGTCTTGCCACCAAATAAATTTTACATAGCATATGAAGAAATAAACCTCAAATCAATCATGTTACCTTGAATTGTATTGATATGGATCCAATGACAAGAGTTTGATATTCTTCTTTAGGCTCATATATAGGACAATCGATGGTTCCCACTTTGATAGTTCTCACATGAGAGATAGTATTAACTCCGCACGCTTTTTCAATCCTCTTGGGGAAATAGACGGTGTGTTCCTTATCATCAACATTGAAAGTAACCTTTCCTTTATTGCAATCAATAACAGCCCCTGCGGTGTTAAGAAAAGGTCTCCCAAGAATAATAGACATATTATCATCTTCGGGCATTTCCAACACAACAAAATCGGTTAATATCAAGCGCTTATTAGTAACTTGAACAGGAACATCCTCACATATACCAACAGGAATAGCAAGTAGATTTATCAGCCATTTGCAAAGATATATCAGTAGGTATCAACTTATCTAAGTAAAGTCTCTTGTATAGAGAAAAAGGCATAACACTAACACCGGCTCCCAAGTCACATAGAGCAGCTTTAACATAATTATTCTTAATAGAACAAGGAATAGTAGGTATACCCGGGTCGCCCAACTTCTTTGGAACTTTACCATTGAAAGAGTAATTAGCAAGCATAGTAGAAATTTCCTCATTGGGGATTTTCCTTTTGTTAGTAACAATATCTTTCATATACTTTGAATAAGGCGGCAATTTAATAGCATCGATTAAAGGGATTTGCAAGAATAAAGGTTTCATCCAATCACAAAATTTATTATAGTGTTCTTCTTCCTTTGATTTTAGTTTCTTAGCAGGAAAAGGCATTGGCTTTTGCACCCAAGGTTCTCTTTCATTACCATGTTTCTCAGTAATAAAATCTTCTTTAGTATACTTTTTATTTTTAGCATGCTTTTCAAGTTCTTCTTCAACCTCTTCTTTATCAGGAGTATCATTCTTATCATTATCTTTATCATTATCATGTTCATTACCACTTTCAGTTTCAGCATCGAAATAGAAATACTATTAGGATCATTAACAGGTTCGAGAGGATTCTACAACATTTTTATGTTTCTTTTTCTTTTTCTTCTTAGAATGAGCACTAGGTTCAATGCGTTGAGAATCTTGTTCAATTCTTTTGGGATGCCCTTCAGATATAGAGGATCCCGGGTAGAGACACCACCTCTAGTTGTTACTTCATAAGCATGTTTTTCTTTAGCATTATTTCCTAACAAGTCATTTTGCACTTTAGTGAGTTGATCAATTTGAGTTTGAATCATATGAAAATGTTTAACAAGCATCTTAACATCATTGGAGGTTCTCTCCACAATATCATGCAATTGACTAATAGCTTGAGAATTTTCCATTAGATGATTCTCTACTCTCATATTAAAATTTTCTTGCTTAACAATATAATTATCAAACTCATCTAAGCATTGCGCGAGAGGTTTTGAATACGGAATATCTTCCCTAGTAAAGCGTTGAAGCGAGTTTACCTCAATCATGGATGAAGGGGGAATTATCTCACATATATCTTCTATTGGAGGTAGATTCTTCACATCTTCAGATTTAATACCTTTCTCCTTGACGAGACTTCTTGGCTTCCCTCATATCTTCATCATTTAATTTAATTAAACCCTCTTCTTCACTATTGGCGTTGGAGTTGGTTCAGGCGTATTCCAATCATCATAATTCCGGCCTATTTTAGCCAATAATTCTTCAGCATACGTCCTGAGTTCTTTTCCTCGAAAACACAACCAGCACAACTATCCAGGTATGCCCTAGACTCAATGGTTAGTCCACTATAAAATATATCAAGTAAATCATGCTTTTCTAAATCATGGTCAGGCAAAGCTCTAATAAGAGAGCAAAATCTCGCCCAAGCCTCAGGCAATTTCTCTTCATCTTCCTGATCAAAATTATAAACTCTCTGCAAAGCGGCATATTGAGCACTAGCAGGAAAGTATTTGCGGAAGAAAACATCAAGCAATTCTTTTGGACTTTTAATAGAACCAGGTGGCAAACTATTATACCAAGTTTTAGCGTCATCCTTTAATGAGAATGGAAAGATTTTAGCAACAAAGTAAGTACGCTTCTTAACATCATCGAAAACAAGCTACTCAAAGTAGATAACTCAGTCATGTGTTCAACAAGCACTTTCTTTTTCAAGCACTCACAAAAAGGTGTTTTCTCAACAATAGCTATATGAGATAGATCAAGAGAAAAATCATAATCTTTATCCCTAATGTTTATAGGAGATGTGGCAAATTTAGGATCAGGAGACAGTTTATATCTAACAGGATGTTCTGCAAGCAACTTTTTAATTTTTCTTGCATCAGTAGTAGCATGACATTTTTCAATAAAATCATCATCAAGTTCCACATAATCTTCATCAAGATCATCACTAAAATAATCAAGTTCAGGTGAATTAACAGGTGTAGTAACATCAGGAGTTTCAGTATTTTCAATTTGTCTAGATTTAGCAATTGTAGCATCTAGAAAAGATCCCAATGAACCACTATCATCAAGCACAGCAGAAACATTATCAATATTATGAGAGTGTTCAGATTCAGCAGATGTACCCGCATGCGAAGCATGTGGCGGTGAAACAAGTTTATCAATCACAGATGGTGAATCAAGTGTAGCGGAGGTACTCAGAATTGTACCTTTTCTTGTAGTGGATGGTAATATGGCGATCTTAGTATCGCGAGGTTTACCCATGATGGAGAATTTGCAGCGAACAATATCAATCCAAGTGAACTTCCAAATAAAGCTATGCTCCCCGGCAACGGCGGCAGAAAATAGTCTTGATGACCCACAAGTATAGGGGATCGCAACAGTCTTCGAGGGAAGTATTACCCAATTTATTGATTCGACACAAGGGGAGACAAAGAATACTTGAAAGCCTTAACAACGGAGTTGTCAATTCAGCCGCACCTGGAAACAGACTTGCTCGCAAGAGTTTATCAGTAGTAACAGTTTTATAGCAGTAGCAGTAGTGAAATAACAGCAGCAGAGTAACAAAGACAGCAGTAGTGATTATAGTAAACAGCAGGATTAAAATATTGTAGGCACGGGGACGGATGACGGGCGTTGCATGGATGAGAGAAACTCATGTAACAATCATAGCAGGGCATTTGCGGATAATAATAAAACGGTATCCAAGTACTAATCAATCAATAGGCATGTGTTCCAATTATAGTCGTACGTGCTCGCAATGAGAAACTTGCACAACATCTTTTGTCCTACCAGCCGGTGGCAGCCGGGCCTCAAGGGAAACTACTGGATATTAAGGTACTCCTTTTAATAGAGTACCGGAGCAAAGCATTAACACTCCGTGAACACATGTGATCCTCACATCACTACCATCCCCTCCGGTTGTCCCGATTTCTGTCACTTCGGGGCCATTGGTTCCGGACAGTGACATGTGTATACAACTTGCAGGTAAGATCATAAACAACGAATATCATGATGAAATAATAACATGTTCAGATCTGAGATCATGGCACTCGGGCCCTAGTGACAAGCATTAAGCATAACAAGTTGCAACAATATCATAAAAGTACCATCTACGGACACTAGGCATTATGCCCTAGCAATCTTATGCTATTACATGACCAATCTCATCCAATCCCTACCATCCCCTTCGGCCTACAGCGGGGGAATTACTCACACATGGATGGGGGAAACATTGCTGGTTGATGGAGAGGCGTTGGCGGTGATGGCGGTGATGATCTCCTCCAATTCCCGTCCCGGCGGAGTGCCGAACGGAGACTTCGGCTCCCGCGACGGAGTTTCGCGATGTGGCGGCGTTCCGGAGGGTTTCCGCGACTTCCACTTCTCCTCCGGCGTTTTTAGGTCGAGGCGAATAAGTAGTCCGAAGGAGGGCGTCGGAGGCCGGCCGAGGGGGCCACACCACAGGGCCGCGCGGGCCCCCCGGGCCGCGCCGCCCTATGGTGTGGGGCCCTCGGGCCTCCACTTCAATTGCCCTTCCGGCTCCGTTAGTTTCCCGGGAAAATAGGGCCTTCGCATAAATTCCGAGGTTTTTCCCGAAAGTTGGATTTCTGCACAAAAACGAGACACCGAAGCGCTTCGTCGAAAACAGCGTTAGTCCGTGTTAGTTGCATGCAAAATACACAAATTAGAGGCAAAACAATAGCAAAAGTGTTCGGGAAAGTAGATACGTTTTGGACGTATCAATATTACCTTGTCATTGTCGACGACTACTCTCACTTTTATTGGTCTTTTCCACTTCGCAACAAGTCTTGTACTGCCCGCACTCTCGAAACCTTTTTCGCTTATGCGCGCACGCAGTTTGGTGTTACTATTCGCTCTCTCCGGACGGATAACGGTACCGAGTTCCTCAACAAGACCGTTGATACTCTCCTCACCACCCACGGCACTGCCTTACGGCTGTCATGCCCATACACCTCCCAGCAGAACGGTAAAGCCGAGCGTACCATTCGTACCATTAATGATACTATGCGCACCCTTATGTTCCAGACTCACATCCCAGCCCCTTTCTGGGCCGAGGCTCTGGCTACTGCCACATACTTGCGTAATCGCCGTCCTAGTACAGCCATAAAATCCCAAGTTCCCTACACACACCTCCATGGTCGTCCTCCCTCATATACTGATCTTCGCGTCTTCGGTTGTCTTTGTTATCCTAACATCGCTTCCACCGCCCCACACAAGCTCAGTGCACGTTCCATGGCATGTGTCTTTCTTGGGTATCCCTCCAACCATCGTGGTTACCGCTGCCTTAACCCTGTCACTGGGAGAATTATCGTCTCACGACATTTTGTCTTCGATGAGACGGTGTTTCCTTTTCAGCATGCAGCTTCGTCATCCGCGCCTGCGCCTCCTGCGCTGCGCGGACTCAATGACCTCTTCGGCACACTGACCGCGCCACCACCGCGCGCCCCTGCGCCCGCCCCGAGTGCGCCCGCCCCGACCGCGAGCACCCCTGCCTCGCTGCCGCCTCGACGAGCCGCGCAGCCGGTTGCCCGGCCGGACAGACCGGGCCCTGTGCTGGTCATACCGGCGCTCCTGCCGGTCCAACCGGACCCGCCGCCTCACCGCGCCGAGCAGCCGGTCCCCAAGCCGGCAAGGCCGGGCCCTGTGCCGGTCACGCCGGTGCACCAGCCCGGTCCAACCGGACCCTGCCCGACCGCCGATGCTGCCCCGGCGGCCTCCTCGAGTGGGGCCTCCAACCCTCGCCGCACGCGCTCGGCCGCCAAGTGCGTCCCGTGGACAGGCTCAACCTCTCCGCCGTGGACTCCGTCCCTGACGTCGTCCCCACCACCTTTCGCCAGGCAATGCAGGATCCTCAGTGGCGTGCTGCCATATCTGATGAGTACCAGGCTCTCGTCAACAACGCCACTTGGTCCCTCGTTCCTCGCCCTCCGCGGGCCAACGTCGTCACTAGCAAGTGGATCTTCCGTCAGAAGTTCCACTCGGATGGCACCCTTGCGCGCAACAAGGCCCGCTGGGTTGTTCGTGGGTACTCTCAGCGCCCCGGCATCGACTATGAGGAGACATTCAGCCCTGTTGTCAAGCCTCGCTACGATCCGTCTTGTTCTTCACATTGCTGTCTCCGGCTCCTGGCCCATACGGCAGCTTGATGTGAAGAATGCGTTCCTACATGGCTCCTCGGATGAGGTGGTCTACTGTCGGCAGCCCCCGGGTTTGTTGATGCCTCTCGCCCTGACCACGTCTGTCGCCTCCACAAGTCCCTGTACGGCTTGAAGCAGGCCCCTCGCGCCTGGTACCACCGGTTCGCCTCCTACATCGCCACTCTGGGATTTGTTGCTTCCGCCACGGACACGTCTCTGTTTGTCCTCCACTCTGCGGCAGACACGGCATACTTACTGCTCTATGTGGACGACATCATCGTCACCGCCTCGTCGACGCGTCTTCTTGAGGGGCTCCTTGCGCGTCTCCATAGCGAGTTCGCCATGACTGATCTCGGGGATCTCCACTACTTCCTGGGTATGAAGGTCAGCCGGTCCTCGGCTGGTCTCTTTCGTCACGGCGGCGGTATGCTCGGACATTCTACGGCGGGCTGGCATGTCCGACCGCCACCCCTCACCTACACCGGTCGACACGTCCTCGAAGCTCTCGCTTCCGACGGCGAGCTTCTTCCCGACGCCACCGACTACGGGAGCATCGTGGGCGGCCTTCGGTATCTCACACCGACGCGCCCCGATCTCTCCTACGCCGTTCGGCAGGCCTGCCTTCACATGCATGCTCCGCGCACGTCTCACTTGGCTCTCGTGAAACGTGTTCTGCGGTATGTTCGGGGTACACTGGAGTTTGGCCTCCAGCTCCACGCCTCCTCGTCGACCGCCCTTGTGGCCTACTCCGACGCCGACTGGGCAGGTTGTCCGGACTCGCATCGCTCCACCTCCGGTTACTGCGTCTACTTCGGTGATAGTCTCATCTCTTGGTCCTCCAAGCGGCAGACCACCGTGTCCCGTTCCTCTGCAGAGGCTGAGTACCGCGCCGTCGCCCACGCCGTCGCCGAGTGCTGTTGGCTCCGCCGGCCTGCTCCAGGAACTTCATCGCCCCCCGAGCTCTGCCACGGTTGTCTACGCGGACAACGTCTCCGCCATCTACATGTCCTCGAATCCGGTGCAACATAAACGTACCAAGCACATCGAGATAGACATCCACTTCGTCCGCGAGAAGGTGTCCTTGGGAGAGGTCTGTGTTCTGCATGTTCCGTCCTCCCACCAGTTCGCGGATGTCATGACGAAGGGATTACCGAGTCAGCTCTTCCTCGACTTTCGGTCCAGTCTCAACGTCCGAAAACCTCCCGCTGGGACTGCGGAGGGGTGTTAGATTGCACATATTGTATTTACAATAGGACTGTATTGTAATTGTAACCTAACCCTAGGCCTCTGGCCTGTTATATAAATACCGGAACCGCACGTCATTATACGTGTGAGGCTTCCCCCAAAACCCTTCTACAAGGTGACCTACATACTAAAATGATTAGACCTAACCACTGCAGCCCCTCACTGATCGTCTTTTTCTTGTTGCACTTTGAGTAACCCTACAGGGTTCGGTCGCCAGTAGATCGTCATGTTGTTGCTTCTGCACGAACTAACTGGTCTATTTCGTGAGAAGGCGTCCAAAATCATTCACAAGTTTCTAACAGAAAAAAAAACATTCAGCTTGTTTCGATAACTGGGACACCTATAAGTAGGACATCATCTTGGAACAGATCATCAGATGTATGATTAGTTATCATTTAAATATGTTCCAACATTATTCACGGTGCTACATCATGGGATTGAAGTATATGTGCCTATAAATTTGATTAGAAAATCTAATCATGAATGGTGTTTCCCTTCTCTTTGAATATTTCTCCTTATAATACATATAATCATGTTTTTTCCAAAAAAAAATCTATATCACTTCATCCCATAATATATATGTAGAAATCTAATCCAGGTGTTGCTTACCCCCTTTTTGCCTTACAACACAAATAATCATGTTTTTTCGAGAAAAAAACTCTAGATATACACTTCATCCCACAATATCCATGTAGAAATTGTTTTAGATTTTGCGAAAATATTAAATGTGATTTTTTGTCTTCAAATTTCAGTTTCACCTAGACCCATGGATGGAAAATGGTGTTTCAACCGCCGTGTTGATTCTGTTCTTTTGTGCTATTTTGGTAGGATTTCGTCGTATATGATTTTTTTCTTAAAGGGACCATGAAAAAAAAGAGGACCACGAAAGCTCTTAAAGATGCTTTAAGGATATAGCATTGGTGACAAGAAGCCAGCCATTTCAGCCTATTTTTTTGATTTCCGCATTTCTATCATTATTGGTACCAAAGGACCAGTGGTGAGATATCGATGGCACAATATACGGTTGGCAAACTACATGGAGAGCTTTACTAAAGGAACAAATACGTCAACTAGGGGAGGCAGTATAAACCTTAACCAAATTACTTCATTTTAGGGATATTTGCGGATAAATAGAGTTCTCCTAAAATGCAACTAGGTGAAGAAACTTATATGGCCAGATTACACTAGCAAGCAACTAAATGAAAACAAACTAGAACTAGAAAAGCACGAGTAAAGGGGATGGACGAATTAACTATGGTAGAACAAGGTGCAAATCCGCTCATGATATATCTATATTGCAACATAGAATTAAAGCCAAGAATAGAGGAAAGTCGTTATCTTGGATAAGGGCTCTAACTTGATGGTTCTTCTTTTTGTAAATATAGGTAGATAGCTTTCTAGTTCTTTCCATTGGTTTGTACATAAGATTTTTGTGGTTTTGGAATACAATTGTTGTGGGGTTGTTGCCTCACAGTTCAGGGTAAAAAAGAAAACCAGGGTGGAAGGAGAAGATTGACGGGCCGGTGACATATCCCGAAGTTCAAGTCTTTTAGGTGACTCTAATCTATCTTTGAGAGGTCGTGGCAAGTCAAACCCACAACAATTCCTCTTGGATCTAGCCTTCTTCTTCGCTTTAATTCTCCCAACAAGGTGTAACCCCTTCCACAGTGGTAGATCTTTGGGTGATATCCATGCCATGACTTTTTCCCTGAGCAAAGCCACACCTTGGAAGCTTTCGGGTCACCCTAGTTGCCTAACAATATCTCAATATAAGCTCAAGAGAGAATTTTGGTTCCTGGATTTGTAGATCTAGTTGGTATCTTTATTTTCCTCAAAGATTTGTTGGTTGTAGGAATAAACAATAAGCTCCTTTTTGAGATTCAAGAATGGTGTTAGAATATAAACGTAGAGCTCATTTACGGTGATTGGCCCGGAACTTTGGTTCCATCTAATTGAATTTGGGTTCCGTCTAATATATTTTTTCGTAGCCGTTGATTAAATCGATGCGTAATTCTATAATACTTCAACAATCCTAAACATCCGTTTTGAAGGTCAACTCAACTCATCAAATAGTAGTAATCAGAAAAAAAACTCATCAACTCCTGCTTCTTTCTCCTCAATCATGCTGCCGCCCTCTCCTCAACTGCGCCACCAGCCGCCGTGGCCGCCCCCGCTCCTTCGTCGCATTCGCTGCCGCCGCCCCTCCCTCCGTCGAAGCCGGCAGCCGCAGCGGCCGCCCCCTCTCCTCCATCACAGCCGGCAGCCGCCGCGGCTGACCCCTCTCCTCCATCGCAGACGCGAGCCGCCGCCGCTGCCTCTCCCTCCGTCGCAGCCGCCAGCCGCCGCGGGTGCGACCTCTCCTCCATCTTAGCTGCCAGCCGCCAGCCGTCGCGGCCGGCCCCTCTCCTCCATCGTAGACGCGAGCCGCCGCCGTCCCCTCCCTCCGTCGCAGCCGCCAGACGCCGCCGCCGCCCCCTCCCTCCGTCGCAGCCGCCAGCCACCGGCTCCCCTCCCTCCGTCGCAACCGCCAGCCGCCGCCACCCTCTCCGTCGCATCCCCCCGACCCTCCGTCACGGGGATCGTCGGGAGAGCCACAAAATATGAGTTGAAAGTCATACAACGGTATTTACATAAAGCCATCTGTTCTCATTAAGCAACAATGTTCAGATAGAAAGCAAATATGTTTGTGTTATCCATCAGTTGCTTGTTACTGGATACCTAAAAGAAAGATTAATGGTATATTGTCTGCAACTAGGTTCAAATCAAATTCAGTATTTGGGAATTTCTATCTCCTAGTGGCTAATCCAGGTATACCCCTGTCAAAGGAAAATACCAAGTCCTACCGGATTTTTGTGTGTTCAGTACTGCCTGCTCACTGTCAATAGAGCCGCATGGCCATGCAAAAGTGAAGAGCTTATGCTAATTTTAGTTGTTACATATGTAAATAAGGTTGGCGGTTTTGACTGTAGAGGTAAGAAATGGTTTCAACTTGTACTAATTTTACTTGTCCATTGATTACAGAACTGTAGGAAATGTGAGGAATTACTTGGTTACTCTAACACATGCTGGCTGTTCCAAGAAATCTAATTGTTAGTTTGCATTTGATATGCAGGAAGATATGGCCCTTAGCTCATTGCTGACATGGATACATGATCAACTCCCCAGTATGTATGACCAGTCTTCACATGGTGTCTCTGACTTTTGCTTAAATGCAGCGTTCCTGCTTTGTTCATAAGGACAGTTGGTCTCCACTGCCATTCAACTGTTGATACATCAACATCTTCAGAGTCAGTCGCATATCGTTGGACAGAAGGAGGCATTGAGAAATCTGAAGGTAGTTTGATAGTGTAGATGGCCAAAGGTAAACCAATAGCTTTAGCATCAGCCAACAAGAGCGTACTAAGCTCTATGCCGCCGATCAGTTCTTCATCTGACAGTGCGGCTTCAAGCATGATAAAGTCATTGAGATCCCGATAGTGGCAGCGAAGCGGAAGTTGCCCCTGGTGGCGAGGTGCAGTGCGGTGGACATTCTGGCGGCAAGTTGCAGAGTTGATTTCCACGATGTGAACAGTCAAAAATTATAAGGTGAAGCCTGTAATATATGAGGATGGGGCACTAGTTATCTTTAATTATGAGAATGTGACCACATCATGTTCTTGTAGAAGATACGAATCCAAAGGTTTGTTGTGATGGGAGGATATACAGACCTTCTACTTCAAAATGATTGATCGTCATAGCTGCTGCACCCTTAGATAAGAATGGATTTTGATGTAGTGAATCTCAGAAAATGGAAGGAGTAGGCATAGCAATAATTTTGATCGTCCGGGGGATCGCTAGCAGAGTTACGGACCCGTCCCCTCCGTCGCTGGGATCGCTGATGCTGCAGCGACCAGGACATCATGATGAGATTGTCGATGACTTGGCTGTCCTTATGGAGTCGCCCAGTAACTGGTCACATTGCGGTCCGCTCTAAATGTTATGTCTGAGTCTGCTCCCAAAGTTCAGTTTGTGTATCTTTCTCACTGTTGTAATGTTGTAAAGAGCTGTATGTATGTGATGCTTCTGACCTCTGAGTCTGTTTGTTTCGTGACTCAGTTGCAAAGATACAAAAAGTAGAGCTAAATATGACAGCATCAAAAGTTCCAGATGTAATTTAAATTTTATATGAGGATCTTAATTGTTTGTGTGTGTTTCATTTTCTTGGATCTAATGTTGTTTTATTTTGAAAACAAACTGTTTCGTTTACATGAAAACAAACTGTTTTTCTCGAGATTTGGTTCTAAAACAAACTGTTTTTCTCGAGATTTGGTTCTAGCAGGGAACAAGCAAACACCCAGAAAGTTTAGAAAACTATTAAGATTGTACAAAATCCCATCTTCCAAACATGGGCTTCAGAGTTTTATACAGAGCATTTGCACAGAACTGTGCTCAAGAGACATGTGTACAGTTATACATGCTGCAGAGGTCGATCGATGAATCGACCCGATGATCCGATCAGACATGGTAACTAGCACGGGCCACATGACGGAGCAGGCGTGGGGATTCTCGTTGCTGAAGTAGCTCCGCGCGGCGACGGGCACGACGCTGGATAGCGCCTGCTGCTCGTGGCAGTAGTATCCGCGAACTTTTGTGCTGCTACTGCTGCTTGGCGCCTGCCCAGAGCACGGCTGTGTGATCTACGAGTACATGGAGAACGGCAGCCTCTAGGACATGCTCCACCACGGCCAGAATGGCACGCCGCTTTTAGTGTACGACCCCATCCGCATCGCCTGGGAGGTGGCCACCGCCGTCGCGTTTCTCCACAGCGCCAGGCCGGACCCCATCACCCATCGTGACCTCAAGCCGGACAACATCCTGCTCGATCAGAACCTCGCCAGCAAGGTCGGCGACGTGGGCCTCTTGACGTCGCTGCTCCTCCCGGCCGCAACCTGAGCCACGGAGGCCAGCAGTCCAGCACCCGTTGTCGTCCACGATTGGTCAAGCACACGGCGTCATGATGCTACATCGACCCGGAGTACCACGATGGTCAAGTCCGACGTGTACCCGCTGGCCGTCGTGATTCTGCAGATGCTCACGGGGAGGACGTCGCCGCTGGGTCTCGCCGCCTCGCTCACGCCGTGGAGGCTGCGCTGGAAGACGGCGGCAACGTCTTCTCGGACATGCTGGACGTACGCGACCGGATGCGAGTGGCCCTGGAAGAGGCGCGGGAGCTAGCCGTGCTGCCGCTCCGGTGCGCCGAGATGCGTTACAGGGACAGCCAAGGCTGCACGTCAAAGGGCGTCGCTGTTAGGACCGCTCGTCTTGTCCGGCACTCCGGCCAGCATCAACGGCCGCAACTCCTCCAGGGACGATGATGTCTGACTACTATTCTTCTCCGGTGACTTTAAGATCTGTGCAGTTTGATCAGATGCTTTGACCATTTAGAAGGGCGTTTGTTTTTTATAATTTTCACAGAATATATTAGAGGTTCCGGTCCCACATGATTTTGGTTCCGTCCCACACTTTTGGTTCCGTTAGTTTGGTTCCGTCTATTTACTACCGTTGGATTGGGGTGGATGAACGGTTACTAAAAATACCAATCACTGTAAAACTTGTAATAAACGTATGCCAAATGGGAAAGATGTGTGGCTTTTATAGGATCTCTTCAATTCGCCAGTTATCCCTTTTAGCCAATAGTCTAATAAAGTTTAGGTTTTGTCTGGACCATACACACAAGGATAAAAAAACATAAATTACATGTCCATTAGAGGAAAATTTCACCATGGATTTTTGTGTAGGAGCAAAAATGATGATGTCAATTCCCACGTGAGTACCCCTTGTCAACTCAGCGTGCCGGTGTCATTATCTCGAGTGGGCTCATTTAGACATCTGATGTATCACCCGTGCATTTTAATCATATTTTAAATCTCCGAGAAGATGGGATGGGCCTCCTCTTTTTTATGCATATTTTGATTCAGCTTTTTTGATACCTCATTCCCTTCAAGGGAACCCCATTCCCCATTGCAAGTAATGAGTAAAGAATCTGTTGTCTTCTATCTAGGCCCATGAATGAAGAAAGTGCAATTGTAACAATCAAGAACATAAAGATAACAGACTTTCTCGGCAATTGTTTGGATTGAAGTTAGGCTCATGCCTCAAGTCTTGGCTAACAAAGCCTACAGAAAAAGAGAAGACTAAATCAAAATTTATTGTGGACCACTAAATCCCCAACCCTTTGCTTGTTGTGCAGTGACAATACCAATATCCACTAATCGTTGTTTTCACATACATTTGCCGGTTGACATCTCTTCTTATTCGTCGTTGTGTTTCAGACTTCGGAAATTGTGTGCGACGTCTTCAGAATCAGACTTTGGAAATGTCAGCAAGACCCCAACCGTGACGTCACAAGTAATTACTTGTTGTGTGCTACTTTAGATTTCATGATGCACAACTTGGCATACTTAGATATAATTGTTTCTCATGCCACATAGGAATTTCAAATCCATTAAAGATATAATAGTACAGGATATCACGAAAATTCTTCATTTTACAATGTTCCATACAATGTCAAGTACACAAGCCGCAGTATAAACACTACAGTTATATTATAATCTTGTCAACCGATCCAATTACATATGTACTGCAAGGGAGGGAAATAAAATGGCTCCAAATTAAGCTTACTACATGTTTCACGGGGCAAACCCTTAATTTGGATACTTCTACAACCACCCTACGGGAGATCAAAGTGGAGTTCGTTTTCTTTAAGATTTCTGTCCTTTTCCGATATCCTGGTAAAGCGGGAGGCCGGGCGTGAGGCCGCCGGCCGCGGAGGCGCCGGCAGCGCCGGCGGCATCCTTCTTGGGGTTCCCGGTTTCCTGGTAAAGCGGGAGGCCGGGCTGGGTGGCACCGGCCGCTTGAGCTGCAGCTGCCACTGCAGCAGCGGGGTCTGGGCCAGCGTAGGCGAATGGCGCCGCCGCAGCGACGACGACGAGCAGGAGCACCGCAACGGCGAGACCCCGAGCCATTTTTTCCGACGGATTATTGTTTGGTTTGTGCGATGTAAGTGGTGTTTGCAACTTGTGGGGTGATACGTTTGGAAGATGCGTTTATATATACACGTTGGGGCTGGAGAGGGGAGGACTGGAGCAGTTGCGTCGACAGGTAGATCCGTAGATGGATGGCCATGCGTGCCAAGCGAAGACGTTGAGGCTATTTCTGGGTATTCCAACTACGATAGATTTTGGACATGGAATGAGGTTTAGTTCGTGGCCAACCGTGTTTAGGGTTGGCAATGGGACTATTTTGGGGACGCCACGTACACCACACATTCTATGATTCTGGTTTGGTATCACCCAACCCATCAAAATAGCCAGTCTTTCTTATGGATGAAAGTGGACGGTCCGACGGACATAGCGGACAGTCTGTGTGATTAGTTGCATGAAATAAATTAACTATGAACTATGAGTATGTAACTGTTTTTTCTTTTTTTTTTGAAACTTGTAACTGTTTTTTCTTCTTGAACTAGGAAAGGCCTCCTTAATTAAAAGCGGTGAGGGTACATGTTACAATAGGGACCTCAAAGAAGAAGACAACTACAAAGTATCCCTAACTTTAACAAGCAAGACCCTAAAAAGATAGGAAAACGCAATCGGGTCCTCCATCACTGGCAGTATGCAAAGGATTCTAGCTTCGGCCTTCTCCATCGGCTCCGGGGACGAGACCACTTGGCTCCGGGAAGAAGAGGTGCTCCATCACGAGTCCTTCGAAGAGCCTCCTTCTTGAGGTAGAACAAACACCAGGAAACTTCGCCGGCGTGTAGAGTGGCCACCAGATGGCCATCCTGGTCGGCGACCGGACTTGGGTCACCGAGAGTGTTCTCCAGCGAGCAGTACGAACGACACCTTGCCCTTGCCATCCTTCTGCAGCGCAGCTGAGCACGCAGCTCCGCTTCCTCCCCCCCCCCCCCCCCCACACCTGGCACCATGGCCGGCCGGAGCAAGTTTCTCCACACACCAACTCCACCCGCAAAGATGACCATATAGCACAACCTTACTGAGGGAGACAATGGCCCTCCCCATCGAACCTAGCCTCGGCCTGTGGTGCTGAAGAGCAATGAGGAAGAACCCTACATAGCACCAGATCTGGCTGAGAAGATCTAGTACTCCGCTCCAAACTAATGGCAAGAAGCAAATCTCTGGCATGCAGCCAACACTCCTAATCTACTCTATACAAGATGAGCAACCCTTCCTAGTCTCCTCTAAGTGGCAGCGCCGCCGGATTTGAGTTGGACGAGCCCTCGGTGGGAGGAGGCGACTCTCAAGGTTCCTGTAGCAAGGAGAGAGAAAGAAAGAAGAGAAATGAGGCCCCCGCTCATATGTAACTGGGTGATTACGTAGGATCGATGGAGCTAGATAGCAAGCGGGCATGCCTCTGATTCCAAGCGGACGTCCGCCTACATGCCTAGGGACACTTTCTGGTTGACTTTGAGTACACATGCATATGGTAGAAACCTCTGATTTTTGGCAAAAAAGAAACCTGCAGGGGGTTGTCTCAACCCACATACTAAGCATAAAAAGAAACCGTTTTGGTACTGGCAACCGAATGTTTTTCAATCCATTGACACAACATATAGCCTATTTATACAAGTATTTAAATGTACAAGAGAGGGGATTTGGTGACTAGGTGTATACGTGAGCACCCTCTAGATGCCACACGATTTGCGTTGAGATTCGGTTCTCGTCAATTGGATATGTTGCCTTGAAATTGTCTTATACATCACTAAGCATACTTGGCGTGGGGCCTATGTGATTTGAAAGTGCATCTGGCCCACTATTTGAATTCAAAAAGGTGGGTCCTACGTGATTTGGAAGTGTTGGTAGTGCTGATGTGGTTTGCTAACCCAACAATGATGGTAACAGTGGGTTGCTAGATGTGACACGTGTCAACCAATGAATGCGTGCTCACATATACACCCGGTCACCAGGTTTCTTCCGAAAAGTACAAATAAATAAATTACTACTAACTAGAAATTCAATTCGGCTCCAGGTGCGTATGCTCCCTATACCAAAAAAATTATATTTTGAGTTGTGAAAAAATTTAACAAAAAATTTTACATGTGCATCTCCATAATATATGTGCATTCGTCAAGTTTCATGAAAAATCAATTTTTTGTGTGATCTATGTAAAAAAGAGAAAATTTATCTTGTAAAAAGCATTATTTTTAGCACTGATTTTTGTATTTTTTACACATGTCACATGACAAGTCCATTTTTTATGAAACAACTTTGTAAGCGTGTAGCACGTGAAGGTATATGTGCGAATTTTTTGTTTCAATTTTTTTGAAATTCAAAATATGTGTAAGATGAATTTCAAAATAGAGGGAGCATATGCTCCCATGTTCCAAAATACCACTCCCGTAACTAGAAATTCAAATTATGTGTATATCTATATACATGGCTATTTTAGCTTACCAAAACATCTTAGCAATATCTATTAAGTTGTCAACTTCGTTCCAGGCTTCCAGTGAGGTCACACACGAGCTCGCGATCGAGATCCAACGGCTCGCCCAGCCGCAGCTTATTTCTTGTGTACATTTTTCTAGGTACGTATAGCAAGGAGGTGTGCGCTGGTTGATCGTTCCCCAGCTCCCACCGCTGGTTTTTGCTTGCCTCGTAAAAGAAAAACCATAATATCCAAACGATAAGCGCCGACTTCATCTTCCCCTTTTTCCCGGAGGTAATGAAGCCGGTCCGGTGCGATGTCCTCTGCCGCCCATGTTCCTTACGGCCGGCCCCCTTCCTCTCCGACTTGCACAGCAGTCTCCGCCTCCTCAACACCCACCTCGGGCACGACAGAGGTGCCGCCCGCGAGTGAGAAGCCTGGAGTCCGCTGGGCTGCACACGCTCGGTATGGAGGAAGTCCCTGTCCCGGAGGACCTCGCGTATTACGAGAGAAGAGTATACGCCGCCAACATTGTTACCCAAGATCCCGCTGACTTTGCCATTCCGAGCGGCGAGACGTGCACCGCACCGCCCAGGAGCTTGACCTTGACCTGGACTACCGCAACCACGACGGCCATGTTGCCTTCTCCGAATAGGAGGCCTAGATGGTCCTGTCAGTTCCACGGTATGTACATGGGGTCATATGCATTGTTTCTTCAGTCTTAGTTTACTCACCAGGGAATTCTCATTTTAGTTGAGAAATGAACATGTTTATTTTTCTAAATGTAACAGAGTGGATGAAACATATTTATTTTTTAAAGATATAATACAAGAATCATGATGTAAGACAGTAGATCTATAGATGGAACACCTATTTATTTTTCTAGATGTAACACAAAAATCATGATGTAACATGGTGACGCATGTTTATTTTGTAGATGTAATGAATCGTGATGTAACAAAGTAAATGGAACACATTTTATGTTGGATAATTAGGCACAATTTCCATGATTAATTCCAGAATATAAAGCATGACGAAAGTAACTACTAACATGTGAAACTCGAACATACTAGATGCAGTGATCAACATGAACAGTAGCAGAGCAAACGGTACAACATCCATCGCTAAACGGATCGAGATATGTCGCACGTACCGATCTGGTGGAGGTGGCGGTGGAGGTGTAGCGAGACGATGTCGCAGCGGTAACGTTGTTGATGACAACGTTGTTGACGACAGGGAAGACGGGTCGAAGTAGACGGCGTTGAAGACGACGGTAGGCAGCACCGCCCGACTTGGACGGAAGGCGACCCGTGATGAAGAGCTTGAGCAGTCGCGCAGAGCGCTTCCCAAAAACCTAATTCGCCCTCTCCCGTACAGGATCGCAAGGACGAGTGGTTCCGGAGACCTGCTCTCTCGTTCGCCGATGCACGTCGGCTATGATGGCGGCGCAAGCAGAGAGAGGTGGAAACCCTAACTCGTGTATTACATGTGTTTCTGCGGTAGCCGGGCAGGAGATTATATAGGCTCGGGAAACCCTAGGCAACGTGGGCCACGCCCACGTCGCACGAACGTTTCGAGTCGGTTACAGATAGCCCACGATCCGGGAGCGACCCGAACCGACTAACTGCGACGCGTCCGTCTAGAACTCTGTTCGTTTTCCTGAGCTGCAAAAAGTAAGGAAAGTCTCGGCTCAATCCACTCACCACGAGCGCGGCGCGCGCGTCGTGACGTGTCGTGTCGTGTCGAGTCGAGACGAGCGAGCGAGGAGGAGGAGGAGCGCGCGCGTGTAGCACTCCTCTTCTCACTCACTTACTAGTGGTGGAGCAACCCACCTTATAAGGTGGTCTAACTTCCTCCCAACTTTCCATGTGGGACTAAACTTCCCACATCTTGCCACTCCCTAGTGAGCTGCCACCAACTTGGGCTCAAACTCACAAGGCTGCCACTATGTGGGCTTTGAGATTTATAGGAAAAACTGAAATCTAATTTGGGCCACTAAAAGTGGGCCCAATATTTCAACAATCCCCCACCGAGATCTCAAATCCCCATTTAGAGATTTACCAATACTCGCTGCTTGTTTATATACCAGGTGTTTCAGCGGAGACTGTTAAGTTGAACTTCCGCCTAGAACCTTAAGCTACATCCACTCACACTTGAACAATGGACTAAGCCTTGAATTGCAAGTTTTGCGTGAACAGGGTTTCACTCAAAGTCATGACCGAGTACGTGGCTGCCGGTAGCCTACCCCGCGGGTGAAGCATATGCGTCATACTTCATGGTCTCTTCATGAGTTTACTAGAGATCACCCAAATCTCATAGATTGCGACGTTTAACAATCGGACTCATATAGGTGTGTTATTTCAAGAATGCTCTGTAGGACAGACATCTTTGCTAAAATAGCCAACATAAACACATTAAGGCTTGTTGCCAACCTGCCTTACAGACAAGCGAGAGTTGTGCATCTTCACATAGAGAGGGTTACATAATACTCTCCTCAATTAAACCACTAGTTTGTTCTTCCCGAGTCCTAATTCACGGGATCTCCGATCACAAAGGTTGGGTTACCACTATGGCGTAACATCAACGGGTCTCAAACCCATCTCCCTCGATGCACTTTCTATCACATTACGTGATAGTCCCTTTGTAAAGGGATCTGCCGGGTTTTTATCTCGTTTGAATATATGTAACGATTATTACTCCGGAGTTTCGCAATTTCCTAACAGACTTCAAACGTCTCTTTACGTGTCTTGATGACTTCGTGTTATCCTTAGAATTGTTCACTTTGACAATTACAGGTTGATTGTCACAATTCAAAAGGATTGACGGAACATATTTTTCAACCACAGGCAAGTCCATCAAGAGCTCACACAGCCATTCTGAGTCAACAGTGGTTGTGTCTAAAGCAGTTAGTTCTGCTTCCATAGTCGACCTCGTCAATATGGTTTGTTTACAAGATCTCCATGACACTACACCACCTTCAAAGGTAAATACATACCCACTAGTGACGTAGAGATCAGCTACATCAGAGATCTAATTCGAATCACTATATCCTTCAAGCACGGTTGGGTGCCCCGAATAGTGAATCCCATAACTCATTGTACCACATAGGTAGCGCATGACCCTATCAAGTGCATGCCAATGATCGGTACCGGGTTTGACATGAACCTACTCAACTTGCTAACAGCAAAAGAGATGTCGGGTCTAGTCGCGCTCGCTAAGTACATGAGTGAGCCAACGATCTGAGAATATCTCAATTGATCTATGGTAATCCTCCGGTTCTTGCGTAGTGTCACACTGGGATCATAAGGAGTTGAAGAAGGCTTGCTATCAATATAGCCGAACCGGCTCAAGATCTTCTCAACATAATGGGATTGCGTTAGAGTAATCCCACTCTCGTCCTTAATCAGCTTGATGTTCAGAATCACATCAGCTTCTCCCAGATCTTTCATACCAAAGCACTTTGACAAGAAAGACTTGACCTCGTGTATTATTTTCATGTTTGTACCAAAGATCAGAATATCATCCACATACAAACATAGTATAACACCTTCGCCCCCACCATCGCGATAGTAAACACACTTGTCAGCCTCATTGACAACAAATCCTACAGAAGTCAAAGTTCTGTCAAACTTCTCATGCCATTGCTTAGGTGCTTGTTTCAGGCCATATAAAGATTTCAGCAACTTGCACACCTTTCTTTCTTCACCTTTTACTACGAACCCATCAGGCTGATCCATATAGATTCCTCTTCCAACTCTCCATTAAGAAAAGCTGTCTTTACGTCCATTTGATGAACGATAAGACCATAGGAGGCAGCCATGGACAGTAGTACTCGAATGGTGGTAAGTCTAGCGACAGGTGAATAGGTGTCGAAGTAATCTTCGCCTTCTCTCCGTGTGTAGCCTTTAGCTACAAGCCGCGCCTTGTACTTCTCAATAGTACCATCGGGTCTTAGCTTCTTCTTGAACACCCATCCGCAGCCCACGGGCTTGCATCCATGGGGTCGTTACGATAGCTCCCAAGTTCCATTAGAAAGAATCGAGTCCATCTCATTATGGACAGCTTCTTTCCGATCATCTGCATCCGGAGATGCATATGCCTCTGCAATGGACGTGGGAGTATCATCCACAAGGTACACAATGAAATCATCACCAAAGGATTTTTCAATCCTTCGTCTCTTGCTCCGTTTAGGAGCTTCATTGTCATCCTTCTCAGTAACATTCTCATGTGATTGTTCAAAATACTCATTAGATGTATTAGACTCAGGAATTATCTCAGTAGAAATTCTAGCAATGCTATGCATATCTTTCATAGGAAACATATTCTCAAAAAATGTTGCATCACGAGATTCCATAATAGTATCAACATGCATATCAGGTACCTCGGATTGAACTACTAAAAATCTATATCCTACACTCCGAGGAGCATAACCTAGAAAGATACAATCCACTGTCTTTGGTCCAAGTTTGCGCTTCTTAGTAATTGGAATATTATCTTTCGCCAAACATCCCCATGTGCGCAAATACGAAAGTGATGGTTTTCTCCCAGCGCACTCCTCGTAAGGGGTTTTATCTTTATTCTTGTTAGGAACTCTATTCAGGACATGACATGAAGTCAATAAAGCCTCCCCCACCATGCCTTAGATAAACCAGCAGTGGCTAACATGGAGTTCACCAAGTCGATCGGCGTGCGGTTTTTTCTCTCGGCAACCCCGTTTGATTGGGGTGAATAGGGAGGCGTCCTCTCATGAATAATACCATGTTCCTCACAGAATTCATCAAAGATTTTAGGAAAATATTCGCCACCACGATCCGACCTAAGACGCTTGATCTTTCTCTCTAGTTGATTTTCAACTTCGGCCTTATAAATTTTAAAGTAGTCTAAAGCTTCATCTTTAGTTCGCAACAAATAAACATAGAAAAATCTAGTCGCATCATCAATCAATGTCATGAAATATCTCTTTCCACCTTTTGTCAACACACCATTCATCTCGCATAGATCAGAATGTATGAGTTCTAGAGGTGCCAAGTTTCTCTCCTCGGCCGCCTTGTGAGGCTTCCGAGGTTGCTTTGATTGCACACAACTTTGGCACTTAGAACCTTTGGCAATGGTAAAATTCGGAATTAAACTTAAACTGGATAGCCGAGACATTAAACCAAAATTAATGTGACATAAACGAGAATGCCAAACACTGGTATCATCACTAACATTGCCACAAATATGGTTCACAGACTTATTACTGAAATCAGAAAGCGAAAAGCGGAACAAGCCTCCGCACGCATAGCCTTTACCAATAAATTGTCCAAACTTGGAAACAACTACTTTATTCGACTCTAAAACAACCTTAAACCCATCTCTGCATAGAAGGGAGCCGCTAACGAGATTCTTGTTCATAGTAGGGACATGCTGGCACGTTCCTCAGCTCGCACGATCTTCCCCGAAGTGAACTTCGGATCTACCGTGCCAACACCACGAACGAAGCATGTGACCCATTCCCCATCAAGACGGAAGAATCCCGGGCGACCTGGTAAGAAGTGAACATGGATATGTCAGCACACACATGAACATTAGCACCCGTATCAATCCACCAACATGGAGATTGAAATACCGAAAGAACGAGTAAAGAGATTACCGTACCCATCAGCATTGCTAGCGGTCACCGTGTTGACTTGCCTCCCCTTTTTCTTGCGGTCCGCCCTCTCCGGACAGTCCTTAGAAAAGTGGCCAGCCTCTCCACGGGTAAAGCAGCTCGGATCTGCTTTGTTTATCATCTTCTTCTTCTTGAAGGTTGTAGTCTTCATAGGCTTATTGAAGGAGGGCTTGTTATTCCCTTTGTTCTTGCTGTAGGGTTTCTTCCGCACCATGTTGGCGCTAGACCGACCCTCTCCTTTCTCGGTATTATCCTTAGCCCGAGCTTTCTCCTCAACATCAAGAGACGCTATCGGATTTTCAAGCGATATCCGATGTCTACGGGAGCTTCTATTCTTGTAGACGGTGTTGGGCCTCCAAGAGCAGAGGTTTGTAGAACAGCAGCAAGTTTCCCTTAAGTGGATCACCCAAGATTTATCGATCTCAGGGAGGAAGAGGTCAAAGATATCCCTCTCATGCAACCCTGCAACCACAAAGCAAGAAGTCTCTTGTGTCCCCAACACACCTAATAGGTGCACTAGTTCGGCGAAGAGATAGTGAAATACAGGTGGTATGAATAAGTAGTAGCAACGGCACCGGAAAAGTGCTTTGCCCGGGACAGTAAACAAGCGGTAGTAATGCAACGAAGTAGTAACGCAGTAGAAACGAGTAAACAAGCAGCGATAGCGATATTTAGGAACGAGGCCTAGGGATTACACTTTCACTAGTGGACACTCTCAAGATTGATCACATAACGAGAATAGATAAATGTATACTCTACACTTTTGTTGGATGATGAACACATTGCGTAGGATTACACGAACCCTCAATGCCGGAGTTAACAAGCTCCACAATAATGCTCATATTTTAGTAACCTTTAGTGTAAGATAGATCAAAAGACTAAACCAAGTACTAGCATAGCATGCACACTGTCACCTTCATGCATATGTAGGAGGAATAGATCACATCAATATTATCATAGCAATAGTTAACTTCGCAATCTACAAGAGATCATGATCATAGCATAAACCAAGTACTAACACGGTGCACACACTGTCACCTTTGCACACATTCAGGAGGAATAAAACTACTTTAATAACATTGCTAGAGTAGCACATAGATAAATTGTGATACAAAACACATTGCAATCATAAAGAGATATAAATAAGCACTTCACTACGCCATTCATAACGGTGAGTAAGTATTACGTGAAATATAGCCTAAGAGACCCACACGGTGCACACACTCGTCACCTTTACACACGTGGGACAAGGAGTCTCCGGAGATCACATAAGTAAAACTCACTTGACTAGCACAATGACATCTAGATTACAAGCATCATCATATGAATCTCAATCATGTAAGGCAGCTCATGAGATTATTGTATTGAAGTACATAGGAGAGAGATGAACCACATAGCTACCGGTACAGCCCCGAGCCTCGATGGAGAACTACTCCCTCCTCATGGGAGCAGCAGCGGTGATGAAGATGGCGGTGGAGATGGCAGCGGTGTCGATGGAGAAGCCTTCCGGGGCACTTCCCCGCTCCGGCAGGGTGCCGGAACGAGAGACTCCTGTCCCCCGGATCTTGGCTTCGCGATGGCGGTCGATACGTCCAATTTGCATCACTATTTTATATCATAATTTGCTGTTATTCATTGATATATTTCATATTGGGACACAATACTTATGTTATTTCATCTATTTTGCATGTTTCATCATTATTGGAGGATCGAACACCGGAGCCGGGATTCCGCTGGAAAAAGCACCGTCGAACGCAATATTTCGGAAGATCAACTGTGGAAGGAAATTATACCAAAAATCCTATTTTTCAAGATGACGAAGGAAGCCAGAAGGAGGAGCCGGGAGGAGCCAGGGTGGGCCCACACCCTAGGGCGGCGCGGCCCAGGCCCTGGCCGCGCCGCCATGTGGTGTGAGGGGCCCACGACCCCTTTCGCCTCCTTTTCTTCGCCAAACCCTTCGTCCCGAAGACCTAAGCCAGAGGGGGTACCTCACGAAGAGTTACAGCCGCCTCTGCGGGGCGGAGAACACCAGAGAGAAAAGAGCTCTCCGGCGGGCGGGAATCCGGTGGGGAAATTCCCTCCGGGAGGGGAAATCGACGCCATCGTCACCGACATCGAGCTGGACATCATCACCATCACCATCATCATCATCTCCACCATCATCACCGCCGTCATCACCGCTGGACACCGTCACCGCCGTAGCAATTTGGGTTTGATCTTGATTGTTTGATAGGGGAAACTCTCCCGGTATCGATCTATACTTGTTGTTGATGCTATTGAGTGAAACCATTGAACCAAGTTTATGTTCAGATTGTTATTCATCATCATATCACCTCTGATCATGTTCCATATGATGTCTCGTGAGTAGTTGATACGTCTCCGACGTATCGATAATTTCTTATGTTCTATGCCATATTATTGATGATACCTACATGTTTTATGCACACTTTATGTCATATTTGTGCATTTTCTGGAACTAACCTATTAACAAGATGCCGAAGTGCCGGTCGTTGTTCTCGCTGTTTTTGGTTTCAGAAATCCTAGTAACGAAATATTCTCGGAATTGGACGAAATTAAAGCCCAGGGGCCTATTTTCTCACGAAGCTTCCAGAAGTCCGAAGGAGAGACGAAGAGGGGCCACGGAGGGGCCACACTATAGGGCGGCGCGGCCCCCCCTTGGCCGCGCGGCCCTGTGGTGTGGGGCCCCCGTGCCGCCTCTTGACCTACCCTTCCGCCTACAAATAGCCTCCGTGACGAAACCCCCGCATCGAGAGCCACGATACGGAAAACCTTACTGAGACGCCGTCGCCGCCGATCCCATCTCGGGGGATCCAGGAGATCACCTCCGGCACCCTGCCGGAGAGGGGAATCATCTCCCGGAGGACTCTACACCGCCATGGTCGCCTCCGGAGTGATGAGTGAGTAGTCTACCCCTGGACTATGGGTCCATAGCAGTAGCTAGATGGTTGTCTTCTCCCCATTGTGCTATCATTGTCGGATCTTGTGAGCTGCCTAACATGATCAAGATCATCTATCCGTAATTCTATATGTTGCGTTTGTCGGGATCCGATGGATAGAGAATACTATGTCATGTT
Source organism: Lolium rigidum (assembly GCF_022539505.1). Lineage (NCBI taxonomy): Eukaryota > Viridiplantae > Streptophyta > Magnoliopsida > Poales > Poaceae > Lolium > Lolium rigidum. The sequence goes on along the minus strand of NC_061512.1, from coordinate 110,692,197 downwards.
AATTATCAAGTTATTATACATGTGTTGTTTATGATCTTGCATGCTCTCCGTTTCTAGTAGAGGCTCGGCCAAGTTTTTACTTTTAACTCCAAGAGGGAGTACTTATGCTCGATAGTGGGTTCATGCCTCGCATTGACACCGGGACAGTGATGAGAAAGTTCTAAGGTTGTGTTGTGTTGTTGCCACTAGGGATAAAACATTGGCGCTATGTCCGAGGATGTAGTTGTTGATTACATTACGCACCATACTTAATGCAATTGTCCGTTGCTTTGCAACTTAATACTTGGAGGGGTTCGGATGATAACTCTGAAGGTGGACTTTTTAGGCATAGATGCAGTTGGATGGCGGTCTATGTACTTTGTCGTAATGCCCAATTAAATCTCACTATACTTATCATGTCATGTATGTGCATTTTTATGCCCTCTCTATTTGTCAATTGCCCGACTGTAATTTGTTCACCCAACATGCTTTTGTCTTATGGGAGAGACACCTCTAGTGAACTGTGGACCCCGGTCCATTCTTTTAATACTGAAATACAAATCTGCTGCAATACTTGTTTTACTATTTTCTCTGCAAACAATCATCTTCCACACAATACGGTTAATCCTTTGTTACAGCAAGCCGGTGAGATTGACAACCTCACTCGTTTCGTTGGGGCAAAATACTTTGGTTGTGTTGTGCGGGTTCCACGTTGGCGCCGGAATCTCCGGTGTTGCGCCGCACTACATCCCGCCGCCATCAACCTTCAACGTGCTTCTTGGCTCCTCCTGGTTCGATAAACCTTGGTTTCTTTCTCGAGGGAAAACTTGCTGCTGTGCGCATCATACCTTCCTCTTGGGGTTGCCCAACGAACGTGTGAAATACACGTCATCAAGCATATTTTCTGGCGCCGTTGCCGGGGAGATCAAGACACGCTGCAAGGGGAGTCTCCACTTCTCAATCTCTTTACTTTGTTTTTGTCTTGCTTTATTTTATTTACTACTTTGTTTGTTGCACTAAATTAAAATACAAAAAAAATTAGTTGCTAGTTTTACTTTATTTACTGTCTTGTTTGCTATATCAAAAACACAAAAAAATTAGTTACTTGCATTTACTTTACTTATTTCATCATGTTTCCTTTTGATTTTACCGCAAAGAACATACCGGTAGGACAAGGGTCTATAATTGGGAGGAACAATATAGAAGAATTTTTCACCCATGTTAGTACCGTTGAAGATTTCGAAGATAGACACTTGGTAGACCTTGCTCCCACTTATGAAATTGCTGCTGCTGCTTTAGTTCGTCTGTTGGAAACTAAATTTGTTAATCTAAATCCTATAATCCAACACATGTTTCTTACACTTGGTGATATGGAAGAAGGGGAAAAGAAAGATTTTGTTTTAGAAACCCTTCTTAGAGAATTTGGTGGTCTAGCAAGGGAAGCTAGAAAGGTCTTTGCTAAATTTAATATGCTTGGTTCTCATACTAATTTTGTTAGTCTCCTTGAAAAGATGGACATGGATAGAATAAGATACACTAATAATATTAATGATGGTGGGGATATCAAAGCACTAATACCATGTAAACTCCTAGC
>NC_061512.1:110672753-110690524 GCF_022539505.1 Lolium rigidum | reverse complement strand
GGACGGCAAACACATAGCCGCCTAGTAATAATAATAATAACGTAAAAAAATCGACCTACAACTAAACTAGGGTTTTGCCCAAGTACTACGGATCAATTTCTGAAAATCCAACTACGGGGTTCGATTTTGGCCTGCTAATATAAAATTATATAATCCGAACTAGTATTCCTCTAAAAAATCATTTTGGTATGCATCGTTTGGTACTTTTCATAGCGAGTGCTTACTCCTCCGTTAGCAAATAGTCTTCGTATGTCATATAGCAAGCATTCAAGTTGAAAAACAAGCTCTAGACATATTCAAACCAGAAAAATCATGTATCTACCCCCTATATATCCCTAAACCCTGACTTATGAATTCAAGCATGAAGAGAAGTGGTTTTTGGTTTCAATCATGGAAATTTCAAAAACCCTCCCAAGAGCTTCATTTTGGAGTGACTAATTAAGAAGCATACATGCTTACCTTTTCATATTAATGTTTTAAACTTGTTCAAATCTTGGTCAACAAACCTAGGAACGAAGAATCAAATGGGTATAAAAAAATTAAAACCAAGGTCTGCTCATGTCATATAGTGAGCATTCAATTAAATTGATAAACAAGGTCTAGACATATTCAAACTAGCAGGAAAAATCATGTATCTACCCCCTAACCCTAAACTTTGTCTTATGAAGTCAAGCATAAAGAGAAGTGGTTTTTGGTTTCAAGCATGGAAATTTCAAAAACCTCTACTATGCAGCACATATGTGTTTGCCCGTCGAGTGAAACTCGGAGGAAGAGGGATCACTCGGAAGGAGAGAAGAAGGAGGGAGAGCATTATGGTGTCTTCCCTTTTCGGGTGATGATGTTGACTGTTGTGCAGGGTTTGTCAGTGAGCAGGAGGTGCGAGCGAGCGAGCGAGTCGAGCGAGGCCGAGAATGAGAGAGATTTGTTTTTTTTTGTGAGAGGGACAACCGAAGGATCCCGAAGGACCCAGAGACTTCCAATACGCATCCTGATGCGTCTTCTCTTGACAAAGAAAATGGCTGGGAGTTTGCGTACCTATTGCACGTGACTTGTGCTCACTGAAGTGTGGGACCTCACGCATGGGCACCACACGTAAGTGACAGACCTGTTGGTGTAAAAACTCGGTTGATTATTATAGTGCATTAGAACAAAGTTTCCTATGGATTCAAGGGTAGGAAATCCAAGTTAACTCATTTACATGACATTATTTTTTCCATGAAGCAAAGTTAACACATCTATCAATTGGTACATTTTGGAGTGACTAAGAAGGATCCATGCTTACCTTTTCGTTTTCACGTGTTAAACTTGTTTAAATCTTGGTCAAACCTAGGATTTGACAGAGATTCAAATGGGCGGAAAATTCAAAAAAAAAACAGAAAAATGAAAAACCAAAGCACATACGTAGTTTTCTTATGTCATATAGTAAGCATTCAAGTTGATAAACAAGGTCTAGACATATTCAAAACATACAAATCATGTATGTACCCCTAACCCTAAACTATGTCTTATGAAGTCAAGCATGAAGAGAAGTGGTTTTGGGTTTCAAACATGGAAATTTCAAAAACCTCCCAAAAACTTCATTTAGAGTGACTAAGAAGGATAAATGCTTCCCTTTTCATTTTCATGTTTTAAACTTGTTTAAATCTTGGTAAAACCTAGGATCTGACCAAGATTCAAATGGGCATCAAAAATAAAAAAATCAGAAAAATGAAAAACCAATGCACATAGTCTTCTTATGTCATATAGTAAGCATTAAAGTTGATAAACAAGGTCTAGACGTATTCAAACCAGACAAATCATGTATCTACCCCTAACCCTAAACTCTGTCTTATGAAGTCAAGCATGAAGAGAAGTACGTGGTTTTTGGTTTCAAACATGGAAATTTCAAAAACCCTCTCAAGATCGAGCTTCATTTTGGAGTGACTACGAAGGATACATGCTTAATTTTTCATATTCATGTTTTAAACTTGTTTAAATCATGGTCAAACATAGGATTTGACCAAGATTCAAATGGGCATAAAAATTAAAAAAAAACAATAAAATGAAAAACCAATGCACATAGTCATCTTATGTCATCTAGTAAGCATTCAATTAAGTTGATAAACAAGGTCTAGACATATTCAAACCAAAAAATTCATGTATCAAGCTACCCCTAACCCCAAACTCTGTCTTATGAAGTCAAGCATGAAGAGAAGTACGCGGTTTTTTGGTTTCAAACATGGAAATTTCAAAAACCCTCTCAAGATCTTCCATTTTGGAGTGACTACGAAGGATACATGCTTAATTTTTCATATTCATGTTTTAAACTTGTTTAAATCATGGTCAAACCTAGGATTTGGCCAAGATTCAAATGGGCAAAATTTTAAAAAAAATCATGGCACATAGTCTTCTTATGTCATATAGTAAGCATTCAATTAAGTTGATAAACAAGGTCTAGACATATTCAAACGAGAGAAATCATGTATCTACCCCCTAACCCTAAACTCTGTCTCATGAAGTCAAGCGCATGCATGAAGATATGTGGTTTTTGGTTTCAAACATGGAAATTTCAAAAACCATCCCAAGAGCTTCATTTCGAAGTGATTAATTAAGAAGCATACATGCATGGTTACTTTTTCATAGTCATGTTTTAAACTTATTCAAATCTTGGTGAAACCTAGGATTTGACCAAGATTCAAATGGGTATAAAAATTCAAAAAAAACAAAAAAGGTATTCTTATGTTATATAGTAGGCATTCAATTAAGTTGATAAACAAGGTCTAGACATATTCAAACAAGAAAAATCATGCATGTATCTACCCCTAACCCTAAACTCTGTTTCATGAAGTCAAGCATGAAGATATGTGGTTTTTGGTTTCGAACATGGAAATTCAAAAACCCTCCCAAGAGCTTCATTTTGAAGTGACTAAGAAGCATACATGCTTACTTTTTCATATTCATGTTTTTAACTTATTCAAATCTTGGTGGAACCAAGGATTTGACCAAGATTCAAGTGGGTATAAAAATTCAAAAAAAAACAAGTTCTTCTTATGTTATATAGTAAGCATTCAATTATTTTGATAAACAAGGTCTACACATATTCAAACCAGGAAATTATGTATCTACCCCCTAACCCTAAACTCTGTCTTATGAAGTCAAGCATGCATGAAGAGAAGTGGTTTTTGGTTTCAAGCATGGAAATTTCAAAAACCCTCCCAAGAGCTTCATTTTGGAGTGACTAAGAAGCATACGTACGTGCTTACTTTTTCATATTCATGTTTTAAACTTGTTCAAATCTTGGTCAAACCTATGATTTGACCAAGATTCAAATGGGTATAAAAAATGAAAACCAAGGTCTTCTTATGTCATATAGCAAGCATTCAATTAAGTTGATAAATAAGGTCTAGACATATTCAAACCAGAAAAATCATGTATCAAGCTACCCCTAACCCCTAATTAACTCTGTCTTATGAAGTCAAGCATGAAGATAAGTATGTGGTTTTTTGGTTTCAAACATGGAAATTTCAAAAACCCTCTCAAGATCGAGCTTCATTTTGGAGTGACTACGAAGGATATACATGCTTACTTTTTCATATTCATGTTTTAAACTTGTTTAAATCATGGTCAAACCTAGGATTTGACAAAGATTCAAATGGGCATAATTTAAAAAAAACAAAAAATGAAAAACCAAGGCACATAGTCTTCTTATGTTATATTGTAAGCATTCAATTAAGTTGATAAACAAGGTCTAGACATATTCAAACCAGAGAAATCATGTATCTACCCCCTAACCTAAACTCTGTCTCATGAAGTCAAGCATGATGATATGTGGTTTTTGGTTTCAAACATGGAAATTTCAAAAACCCTCCCAAGAGCTTCATTTTGAAGTGATTAATTATGAAGCATACATGCATGCTTACTTTTTCATATTCATGTTTTAAACTTATTCAAATCTTGGTGAAACCTAGGATTTGACCAAGATTCAAATCCGTATAAAAATTAAAAAACTAAATAAAAAAACAAGGTCTTCTTATGTTATATAGTAAGCATTCAATTAAGTTGATCAATAAGGTCTAGACATATTCAAACCAGAAAAATCATGTATCTACCCCTAACCCTAAACTTTGTCTTATGAAGTCAAGCATGAAGAGAAGTGGTTTTTGGTTTCAAGCATGGAAATTTCAAAAACCTCCCCAAACTTCATTTTAGAGTGACTAAGAAGGATACAAGCTTCCCTTTTCATTTTCATGTTTTAAACTTGTTTAAATTATCTTGGTCAAATCTAGGATTTGACAAGATTCAAATGGGCAAACATATGATAAGTGATGCAAATATCATTTCTAAGTGCGGGCAAACCAGCCTTTAGCTTAACATATTTCTAAGTACAAGGTTTCAGAAAATTGAGTGGGGCGGCTGCCCCCTTGGCTATAGTCCGGATCCGCCCATGCTATAGTTTGAGGCCATTTGGATGACGTCGAAAAAATTCTTTGATTAGAAATGGGGTTGTTCGAACCCCGTAGTTGGATTTTTTGAACCTTGATCTGTAGTACTGGGCAAAACCCTAGTTTAACCTATTTAATTATAGATTCGTAGGTCGATTTTTTTACGTACCTTTTTTATTATTACTCTACTATGCAGCACATATGTGTTTGCCCGTCGAGTGAAACTCGGAGGAAGAGGGATCACTCGGAAGGAGAGAAGAAGGAGGGAGAGCATTATGGTGTCTCCCCTTTTCGGGTGATGATGTTGACTGTTGTGCAGGGTTTGTCAGTGAGCAGGAGGTGCGAGCGAGCGAGCGAGCGAGTCGAGCGAGGCCGAGAATGAGAGAGATTTGTTTTTTTTTGTGAGAGGGACAACCGAAGGATCCTGAAGGACCCAGAGACTTCCAATACGCATCCTGATGCGTCTTCTCTTGACAAAGAAAATGGCTGGGAGTTTGCGTACCTATTGCACGTGACTTGTGCTCACCGAAGTGTGGGACCTCACGCATGGGCACCACACGTAAGTGACAGACCTGTTGGTGTAAAAACTCGGTTGATTATTATAGTGCATTAGAACAAAGTTTCCTATGGATTCAAGGGTAGGAAATCCAAGTTAACCGTGGTGACCCGGCATACCACTGCATGGTGTAGTATGCAAGTCTGATATAACACCAATGAAACACCGTTCCACTAGTATTATATCGCTCAGAGTGGTACAACAGAAACATATGCGGGTCCAAGGTATGTCTATAGAACTACAACATTGACTCTATTACATAAGATCAGCACAGCCTCCTACTTTACAATGAGGTAAAACTGCAAATAAACTCCAGGAGAACGACTCGTAGTCTAATCCTAACACGAACTCTATTTGTAGAGTATTTAACTAGCTACGAGAGGCTATGAGTAGATTCTAGCTAAATAGGAGCTAAGTTTAGGAAGCTAGTTCCTTCTATTGCTAATCTAGGTTGTCTTCTTGTTGAATGTGGTGTTTGACTCCTCTGACAGATTCATGTCCCTTGAAGTAGTTGTTGATTTCCTCGGTCTTCGAGTTGCACTGTAGATCCTCCTTCGATGCCTCCATATCTAAGCAGGGGATTTAAGAGTGGGATGAGTACGAGCGTACTCAACAAGTTCATTATAGGAAAGAGGTGTTTAATGCACTAGCTACAGCATTAGACCAGAAAGTCTAATACCAATGCAGGTTTTTATAACCATTTCTTCAAAAGGTTGCTTTTATTCAGAAGAACTATGTCCGTCAGCCTTCACCGGTTTACTAGAACTTCATGGAGCTCCTTTCCGGCCGCGTTCGCAGTTCCATATCCCGGAACAGGGAGTGACGGGTCACGGTTTGTTACACTCTGCAGAGGTGTGTTGCTTTACCCATAAGAGATCTTAACCTTGGTGCCAACCAAGCTGCAGAGCTTGTCCACACTTCCTATGGTGTGAGGCCCGGTATAAGGTCTAGCCAATCATGTTCCTCCGCTACCTCGAACACCCACCCTTTGTTGCATGCGCCGACCACGGGTCCACGTCGGTCCCATTATTCCCGTAATTTCGGGGTGGACCCCGACCACGACAACGATGCTTGGGCTCTACCATACACTCCTACGCCGGTGGCCGCAACCCATCATAGACCGCATTACCGTGGGGAATTAGAATGGGATCCCCACCCTCCGGTTGTTCCGCAAGACACAAGCTGCTACGGCAAGCAATGCTTTACCGTGGGGAATTAGAATGGGATCCCCACCCTCCGGTTGTTCCGCCGGACACAAGCCTGCTACGATAAGCGCATCCGTTGATGAACGAGAGGTGGAAACACTTTTGACTACTCCGTCCCACTCCGGATCTTATGGTTAACACGGGTATTACGGCACAAGAATCATCGGCGACATTTGTTGTTTAATCCTAGATGGATATAAACCCGTGCAATGGAACCTCCACCATATCAACACATTCCATGGTTCCATTGCCCACCACTTAGTCATATTCATAGTTATGAAAGTAGTGGTTTTGATTTTTGTGCAATAGTGATAACCATAATACTTTGCAAGTAATTTGATAGAAATACTCAAATGACATGAGCAAGTGATGAACTTGCCTTTATTGACTGCAAGATTATGCAGGCAAGGTCTTCGATACGTAATAACTCCGAATTCTGAAATAGCAACATCGTCCGGTAAGGACGATGTTTAAAAGATTGGCAAGGATGCAATAATGCATAAGAATGAGATGCAATCGCTCTAAGCGTGACCTAACCCCGATGATTTAGGATCAGTGAGTTGTAATGATTGGTTTAGGGTGTGTTGCACTTTTAGAGTGATTCACATACAAGGTTCTTATTCAGGTGTGATTTACTTGGTATTATAACCAGGTAGATAATAAAGCATAATATTCAATTGAGCACACAAAGAATGATGATTGGCATAATGTTAACAAGTAAGGAACAGTGGTCAGTTTTAGTACTATATGGCATGGTTAATGATTGATTATCCTATACTTTAAAAGAATAACTTTTGAAGAACATGTAATTTTATAAAGAACAAGTATGGTAATTAGGTTTGTAGGTTGCTATAATTTATTCCGGTTCCAAGTAGTTTCTGGAGTAAGTATAAGATGGATCACAACATAGTTGGATTCATCAACACCTAGGGCTTGTAAGTTTGAGTTAAGCCTAGGCATCCTAAGCAAGTATTTTTACATGGTTGCTATCATGGTGATATATCTTAGTGGTGATAGATAGCTAGGATGTATAGGTCCTGTTAGGCAGGGTTGATGACTACTCCCTATTTACCTCAAAAGAGTAACTTTTGAAGAACATACTTCTTAAGTAATAAGAAGTATTGCAATTAGGTTTGAGGTTGTCTAAGGTTTTCTATTGAATTCACTAAGTAAGGAATGGTGGTTTCCTAAATAGGATGTTTAATAATTATCTCACACTGATAGGGTTTAGTGTGTATGGAATAGGATGCATCATATTGGCATGGTTGCTATTGTAGTTCATCACAATGGTGTGATGCTAAGCATGGATGAATAAGGATGATGGTTTTGGCATTAGAAACTAGGTTTTAGGCTTGGTTGATCCTAATTTGATCATTTAGGTTGGATAGGGATGCATGCCTAGAATACTAAATTATTGATAATAGGGCTCATACATTTCATGTGAACATGTCAAATATTTAATTGCTAATTATGGTTCTATGACTACTATTGGGGTAACATGATCACATATTATCTTGGGGTTTAAGTTTGGAAACAATTTAGGGTTTATTTGAAGTAGTGGAGCTAGGGTTCTAAATGGTATTATGCTGTGTTTGGTTGCAATGAATTGGGCTTTGAATTGAATTGGCAATGGAAAACCAAATCAACCAATTCAATGGAATACCACAAAGAGTGTTTGGATGCGCGTGGTATTCAGCTATAGAATTCAAGTTTCAATGGAATACCAAATCCTGTTTGGATGTCACATGTGTAGAAATGAGAGCATTTTTGACTTTGAACAATACAACCTCTGTAATATGAATGAAAATAGCACAAATAGCAGAAAGTGCACAATTATGCTCACAAATAGCACATGTTCACCTCAAATCTGCAAAAATAAAAATAAAAATGGTGGTCAGTACACATAAATTGGAGGCTGTCCGCCGGCCGTCCCCTGCTCGTCCGCCGGCCGTCGCTCGCCGGCCGTCCGCCGCTCGTCCGCCGGCCGTCGTTCCTCTACCATCTGCGGCCGACGACGGGATGCACCTAGGGTTCGGGTGCTGCGGGGAGGAGGAGGGCGGAGGAGGGCGGCCGGACTGGGGCGGGAGGGGAGGAGGAGGGCGGAGGAGTGCGGCCGGAGTCGGGCCGGAGGGGAGGAGGAGGGCGGACGAGGGCGGAGGAGGGCGGCCGGAGTCGGGCCGGAGGGGAGGAGAAGGGCGGAGGAGGGCGGACGAGGGCGGAGGAGGGCGGACGAGGGCGGCCGGAGTCGGGCCGGAGGGGAGGAGGAGGGCGGACGAGGGCGGCCGGAGTCGGGCCGGAGGGGAGGAGGAGGGCGGAGGTGGGCGGCGACGTACCTGCAGGTCGACGGGAGGGAGCCACGCTCGGTTCGGGAGAGACGAGCGAGCAGTCGCTCGATTCCGAGCGAATACGGAGGTCCAGACCTCCGAATTGGGCTACGGGTTAAGTTGCCCCGCGCGGGCCTCTCCTTAGAATTGGGCAACAATTCCACACATCAATACCTAGCACATCCAAACAGCAGAATTGGGCCCTCAATTCTAGATTCCCCAATTCAGAGCCCAATTCATTGCAACCAAACACAGCATTAGGGTTTTAGTATCCCACATAACATTATGGGTTATAATTTTATTCTTGATGGAACTAGGGTCTCCTAATTACCCAATAGTTCTAAGGTTAATAACTTAATTATAAAGTTGAAGTTATTAATAACTTTGAAATAAAAATAATATTGGATTTATCATTTTATTATTTTTATAGATTTTAATATTTAAGGTAATTGTTAATAAGGGTTTAAATCCTTTTAATAAGGATTTAACACAATAAATAAATAAATAAAATTAGTTTTAATGTATTCTTTATTTAGTTACTGGTTTTCTTTAATTAGGAGAATTTTTCCTAATTATTGAATTTTTAATTCAATAAAGGATAAAAGGAAATGCTTAAATAACAATTATTAAACAATTAAATTTTTATTAAAAATAAAAATTTCATATTATATTTTTATTGGATAGATTTTTTCTTTTCTAAGAATTTTGATATCTTATTTGTATTTTTCCGAGTTAATATGAATTTTATATAAATTTTCAAAGTTGCAGTAATAATTGAATTGAAATTAAATGAAAACAAGTACTAGAGCTACCCGGACAGGGCAACCCACCGCCACAGACAGGTGGGGTCTGGTCCGAGTCGGCTGCCTCGTTGGCAGTTGACTGGGTCAAACCAGCGGAAGGGTCCCACTGCCATGTCATCTCGCCGGTCAACCGAACGCCGGCGAGTCAGCGATCGATGGCGACAGCGATTCCGGGATCTGTAGGATGCGCAAGAGGGTGCGTTGGAATCCCCTCTCCAGGGCGAGTGCGAGGGAGGTGTTTCCGCCACCTATTGGTCACCGGAGACAGCTCCGGCGAACCATACCGCGACGGCGCACTCCGGCAAGACCTTAAATCCGAGCTACAGGCGGATCTAGGATGCAATAGAAGGTGCTAGAAACGCGGAAGCTCACCGTGATTCTTCCTAGAGGGTCGATGGCGTCGATCGTGAGCGGGAACGAGCTTGATTTCTCCCAGGCCGGAGATGAACTGTGAAAGGAAATCGACAAATTGGACTCCCCCAATGCTTCCCTGGATGCTATCTTCCTCCTGGAGGCTCTACTTGACACGGCGCATCATCGGAACTGCTCGGTTGGCTCGGGGATGGCTTAAATCGTCGGCTTCTTCTCCGGCGCCGGCGACAGTCTCCGGATGAAATCGAGCGGTAGAGAACGATTTAGAGAGAATGGAGTGGCGTCGAGGAACAAGGAGTTCACGGCGGTCTTTCTGGCCTATTTATAGCTCCAGGCGATCACTGAGGCGTCGACACGACGGTGACGACGATCGGGAGGTGGCGGTGTCTGGGAGATTGATTTGGGCGCCGATTTTTTATGTGCTTGGATAAGCACTGACGAGGACGACTTGCTGGCCACTCCAGGACGGTTGCGTCTGACCGACGCGGTCGGAATCGTCGACGAGGACATGCCAGTGGCCGTCGCCGTGTCGGTCTGGAGGAAGAAGACGATGCCGTTTTTCTTCCTCGCGTACTGGCCACGTGAAGGGTTACGGTGGACTGGGCCGTGGCTGGGCTGCTCCTTGGGCCAGTGCTGGTGGGCTGCTGCGGCCAGCAGGTAAGGTTTCTCTCCTTTCCTTTATTTCTTTTCTTATTCTGTTTTCTATTTCCAGTTTTCTATTTTCTATTTGAATCTGATTTGTATTCAAATTTTATTTACAGGTTTCTTGTTATGTTAACTGAATTAAGACATAGTGCAATGACTATTACACTATTCTTTATTTTGAACAAATATTTTATATTTGATTATATTTCATACTTGTGGTTTATTCAAAACTAGCGGGGTGGCCCGCACACTTGTGCGGCTAGATTCACATGAGTTGTCATGGTAACTAACTTTGAATTAGTTTTGTGTTCCTAATTTGCTTCACTTCTATTCATTTATACTTTTGTAGATTTGTAGTAAAATAATTAAATTAAATTTCTTGATGATGACATTTAACTCATGGATTAATAACTTCTTAGAACATTATAAAAAGTAAATATGTGCACTCATGCTACTTTGTTTTAACCATATTTTAAATAAACTAATAGTAGACCTTCGAAGGTTTAATTTTTGTTAAAACTTACCTTGTATCAGTTTCTATCAATTGCATATACTGAATGCAGCATATGCACGATTGAACCTTTCATATCATTCCCGACCGATTCTAATAAGTAGTCCATGTTGTTTAGGGAACATTTGTTCTTAATATGTCTAATATTATGTTGAGAATGAAAGTTCGAAACTTGCTCAGAGATAAGGGAATTCCCTTCGAGGTCTATGTCAATTACAGTTATCTTGGCCCAAAGTACCAATTAAAGAGTATACATGCAGTGGGAAAACCTAATTAATGTTACTTGAGTTTATGAAATTGCAAATCTAATGAGATTCTTCAAGCAAGCACCCTCTCGCACCACACGAATTAACATAAATACATATTTCAAGCTGCTGGACTTAACTATCCCATCCCCGCAGACGAACTCATAATATAACATATAGAACACTAAAACACAATAAACATGTCCTGTTCAACTTTTGTAGCAAGCATGCACCGCTCATATTGTAGCAAATTTGATGGAACTGTCCCAGCTGCCGCTTGGCGCCACAAAGCATACGTGCAACAATAACTTCCTTAATTTTCTGAAAAGATGCAGGTTGCAACGTGTGTTTGCCTGTGCACCTCCCTAGCATTTTCTCCTCTGCAAAACTACTTTAGGATACAAAATCATTTAGCACTGGTCAAGCGTACACTAATCCAGAAAAAAATTATGTCAGCGCACTGAGTAAATTTGTAGATGGAAACTGATGTTATACGTGCAATATTCAATCGCTGCTTCATATATCTTTGGAACAGAAGTAATACACATGTGAAAACAATAGTAATTCCATGGCAGATCCTTTTTTTTTATGATTTATGTTCAACTCAAAGGAAAAGATGAGGGCAAAAAATAGCATATACTGCTATCGTTTTCTTTTTAAGGTCCAAACCTCATCTCGTGACCACTCCAGAAACTGCAGCGATGCCATGTAGAGCTTCGATATGAGCCTAAACACTTGCCATAGACAGCTTGAAATAATTGATATATGTGAATAAATTTTTCAAATTCATCTCATCTCATGCAAATAAAAAATATTTAACAACTCAGTCTAAAACATGGAAGACACAAATATGTAAAGTTTCAATACATCACCGAAACAGCAAATCCAAACCTGTTGTGGAGCTCCACCATCTTTTGAATTAGAGCCCAAGACCGATACTTTTGTGTTATCTTGCATTATCTTTAGCTCACGGTCCTAGTGCCTGTCCAACCTGAACATGCTAACTATGGAGGCCATCACCGGGGCACAGTATTAGTGATGTGTCGACCCCGCCCCCACTGACGACAATGGCGTCGTCATCCGGCGGAAGACTGCCGGAGAGCCGCGCGGCCATGGCTAGCACCGTGCCTACCTCCACCACCATGGCGACGACCTCTTGCAGGTGGTACATGCTCCTCCGCATCACCACACCCCCAGCACCACCTGGATAGGGCAGTGCATGGACGCATCAATCGGCTGACTGACTGGCATGAGGGCGAGACCTCGCTAGTGCCGACGACGACCTAGCTGCTCCTCCCTATCTTTTCTGTTATAAGCCTCAATTTGTGTGTTTGATCTCCCTCTCGATCACGGCGTGTGTTTTAGACGGCAGGTAGGTTGCTTGTGTGATCTAGGGTTGGTAGCTTTTTTGAGCTTTGGATGATATATATACATGCGGTCATGCGGATGTCAATTCAATTTTTGCATGTGATCCTGATCGTGTACGTCTCCAGTACATGCGGATATCGGTTTCGGTTCAGTTTTTCCATGAATCTTTATCGTGTGTACGACTCCAAGCACGTGCGGATATCAATTCAGTTTTTATTTATCCTTTTCTAGTACAATACGTGCGTATAACACGCCCAGTTAATCTGATCCATTGGTTTTATAATGCTTAATCTCCACCATTCTTTGTCTTGTGTTTTAATTATATAATAGATAGCAAATAGGTATGAGTTTATATTCTTTTATTTTAATTTCCTTTTTTCTTGTGAATCAATTCTGTTATGATTTATTAGAGCTGATAATTTCAACTCAATAAATTTCAGAGGTTATTATTAAGACTTGGTTTCCATTTGAGAAGTGGATGACTTACATATGATTTTATGTGAGCACCAACTTATTAGGGTTTTGTAGCTTCTATTATAATCCCCCTTTTTAAGGTTAACACTATCATTATCTTTGAAAGTATCTGAGGTAGGTATTGTTCTATCATGGTTGATCTTGGGTACAAAGATAAATAGTTGATCACTACACATATGGTTTTAATTATAGTATTTAGCACTAGGCTAATCTTAGGTTCAATAATTGAAACCTAAGATTTAATGAGATTGCAAGTCTAGAGTTCTAATCATATTTATCTAATGGCAATTGGTTTGAATCTCAATTATGGCCTGGGTTTATATTATGATCACCATAGTGATGCATAAACTAGGGTTGAGATATAATTCTAGTTTATAGAGTTGGGATGGCATCATATTGCCTTTGCTAGGGTTTAATCTCCCTAACCAAGATAATATGGTTACTTGCTTCATATCTTATGTGCTCCTCTAATCACTAAGGATTTGAGAATTGGGTTTATTTTCTACTAATTAACTTCTATTATTATCCACAATTTATTATTAAAGTAACTTCATTGATAATAATTCTTTTTATAGTTAACTTTGGTCTTATGGATGAATGGTTTCTCACCATATTAAATATGGAGTTTTACTCTAAGGTTTTCTTAGGTTCTTTATTTTATGAAATGTAGGTATGGTAGGATTCTACTTATGATCACCAAATGGTTCACAAGATAGATTTGTAATGTAAGTCTAGGGGTGATTACTAGTGATCTCCCTATAAGTTCATGTGGTGAATAATATCTACTCATCATATAAGGTTTACTTATGACTTATTCTTCTATTTCTCCAAAGCATGATCATGGCATTATCATGAATAATTTATTCTCAATTGCTTCTACTCTCAATTCTTATGGTATATGTACATTACCCAATTTGTAATGATCAAAGGTTTGGCTTCCTAAGGTATGTCTCATGGATATGGCCTTATTTCATTTGGTAGTTGGTTATCTCCCACACCATGATGAAATGGTTTATCCCCTATTTGTTTAGTTCAAAGGTTGTCATCTATTCTAAAATTAGGTGAAGCTAGGATTAGTATGAATGGTCTCACTCCTTTGGGAAGGACTTCAATAATACTCTAAGGTTTCTCTTGAAAATGATATTGTGATCATATGGATATTTATCTCCAAGGTTTTTTCATTGCTTCTCTAATAATTAATAGGACTCTCACCTCTCTAAGTTTGATGCTTAATAATTTGGAATAGAGAAATGTATTTCTAGGGTTGATCTCCTTGTTATGTTTCCAAGACTAGAGTAGAATGAATACCATGAGGTTCAGGGTAGGATCAAGGATTTGTGTAAGACATGGAAAAGATAAGTGAAGAATGGTTTCTCCATTTATTGTTACTTGATTTCCAAATAGATTAGATGTTCTTATGTTATGGCAAGGAATACCATGTTGTGATCTTTAATAAGATCAAGTAGTTGATCCTTGATTAAAGGGTTGTTGTGTCAGTTTTAATTCCATTTGATCTAAACCCTTAGATCAAATCATCTCTATCCAAAATAAGGTTTTAACAAAGTCACATTGAGGTTTATAGCGCTTGACTTGATGAGCTACTCCAATTCCATCAAGGTCAAGTGAAACTTCAGTTACTGTGACTGTTTTACTTTAAAGCGCGAAAATTCCCCAGATTTTCTATGCATGAATGCAATGCACACATCTGTTTCCTCTATTTTTTGTAACCCCAATACCTGGGATATTACAGTAACTCATTTACATGACATTATTTTTTCCATGAAGCAAAGTTAACACATCTATCAATTGGTACATTTTGGAGTGACTAAGAAGGATCCATGCTTACCTTTTCGTTTTCACGTGTTAAACTTGTTTAAATCTTGGTCAAACCTAGGATTTGACAGAGATTCAAATGGGCGGAAAATTAAAAAAAAACAGAAAAATGAAAAACCAAAGCACATACGTAGTTTTCTTATGTCATATAGTAAGCATTCAAGTTGATAAACAAGGTCTAGACATATTCAAAACATACAAATCATGTATGTACCCCTAACCCTAAACTATGTCTTATTAAGTCAAGCATGAAGAGAAGTGGTTTTGGGTTTCAAACATGGAAATTTCAAAAACCTCCCAAAAACTTCATTTAGAGTGACTAAGAAGGATAAATGCTTCCCTTTTCATTTTCATGTTTTAAACTTGTTTAAATCTTGGTAAAACCTAGGATCTGACCAAGATTCAAATGGGC
Organism: Lolium rigidum; assembly: GCF_022539505.1. Taxonomy (NCBI): domain Eukaryota; kingdom Viridiplantae; phylum Streptophyta; class Magnoliopsida; order Poales; family Poaceae; genus Lolium; species Lolium rigidum. Next base: position 110,675,355 of record NC_061512.1, on the reverse strand, counting down.
ATCAAAAATAAAAAAATCAGAAAAATGAAAAACCAAAGCACATAGTCTTCTTATGTCATATAGTAAGCATTAAAGTTGATAAACAAGGTCTAGACGTATTCAAACCAGACAAATCATGTATCTACCCCTAACCCTAAACTCTGTCTTATGAAGTCAAGCATGAAGAGAAGTACATGGTTTTTTGGTTTCAAACATGGAAATTTCAAAAACCCTCTCAAGATCGAGCTTCATTTTGGAGTGACTACGAAGGACACATGCTTAATTTTTCATATTCATGTTTTAAACTTGTTTAAATCATGGTCAAACATAGGATTTGACCAAGATTCAAATGGGCATAAAAATTCAAAAAAAAACAATAAAATGAAAAACCAATGCACATAGTCATCTTATGTCATCTAGTAAGCATTCAATTAAGTTGATAAACAAGGTCTAGACATATTCAAACCAAAAAATTCATGTATCAAGCTACCCCTAACCCCAAACTCTGTCTTATGAAGTCAAGCATGAAGAGAAGTACGCGGTTTATGGTTTCAAACATGGAAATTTAAAAAACCCTCTCAAGATCTTCCATTTTCGAGTGACTACGAAGGATACATGCTTAATTTTTCATATTCATGTTTTAAACTTGTTTAAATCATGGTCAAACCTAGGATTTGGCCAAGATTCAAATGGGCAAAATTTTAAAAAAAATCATGGCACATAGTCTTCTTATGTCATATAGTAAGCATTCAATTAAGTTGATAAACAAGGTCTAGACATATTCAAACGAGAGAAATCATGTATCTACCCCCTAACCCTAAACTCTGTCTCATGAAGTCAAGCGCATGCATGAAGATATGTGGTTTTTGGTTTCAAACATGGAAATTTCAAAAACCATCCCAAGAGCTTCATTTCGAAGTGATTAATTAAGAAGCATACATGCATGGTTACTTTTTCATAGTCATGTTTTAAACTTATTCAAATCTTGGTGAAACCTAGGATTTGACCAAGATTCAAATGGGTATAAAATTCAAAAAAAAAACAAAAAAGGTATTCTTATGTTATATAGTAGGCATTCAATTAAGTTGATAAACAAGGTCTAGACATATTCAAACAAGAAAAATCATGCATGTATCTACCCCTAACCCTAAACTCTGTTTCATGAAGTCAAGCATGAAGATATGTGGTTTTTGGTTTCGAACATGGAAATTCAAAAACCCTCCCAAGAGCTTCATTTTGAAGTGACTAAGAAGCATACATGCTTACTTTTTCATATTCATGTTTTTAACTTATTCAAATCTTGGTGGAACCAAGGATTTGACCAAGATTCAAGTGGGTATAAAAATTCAAAAAAAAACAAGTTCTTCTTATGTTATATAGTAAGCATTCAATTATTTTGATAAACAAGGTCTACACATATTCAAACCAGGAAATTATGTATCTACCCCCTAACCCGAAACTCTGTCTTATGAAGTCAAGCATGCATGAAGAGAAGTGGTTTTTGGTTTCAAGCATGGAAATTTCAAAAACCCTCCCAAGAGCTTCATTTTGGAGTGACTAAGAAGCATACGTACGTGCTTACTTTTTCATATTCATGTTTTAAACTTGTTCAAATCTTGGTCAAACCTATGATTTGACCAAGATTCAAATGGGTATAAAAAATGAAAACCAAGGTCTTCTTATGTCATATAGCAAGCATTCAATTAAGTTGATAAATAAGGTCTAGACATATTCAAACCAGAAAAATCATGTATCAAGCTACCCCTAACCCCTAATTAACTCTGTCTTATGAAGTCAAGCATGAAGATAAGTATGTGGTTTTTTGGTTTCAAACATGGAAATTTCAAAAACCCTCTCAAGATCGAGCTTCATTTTGGAGTGACTACGAAGGATACATGCTTACTTTTTCATATTCATGTTTTAAACTTGTTTAAATCATGGTCAAATCTAGGATTTGACAAAGATTCAAATGGGCATAATTTTAAAAAAACAAAAAATGAAAAACCAAGGCACATAGTCTTCTTATGTTATATTGTAAGCATTCAATTAAGTTGATAAACAAGGTCTAGACATATTCAAACCAGAGAAATCATGTATCTACCCCCTAACCTAAACTCTGTCTCATGAAGTCAAGCATGATGATATGTGGTTTTTGGTTTCAAACATGGAAATTTCAAAAACTCTCCCAAGAGCTTCATTTTGAAGTGATTAATTATGAAGCATACATGCATGCTTACTTTTTCATATTCATGTTTTAAACTTATTCAAATCTTGGTGAAACCTAGGATTTGACCAAGATTCAAATCCGTATAAAAACTAAAAAACTAAATAAAAAAACAAGGTCTTCTTATGTTATATAGTAAGCATTCAATTAAGTTGATAAATAAGGTCTAGACATATTCAAACCAGAAAAATCATGTATCTACCCCTAACCCTAAACTTTGTCTTATGAAGTCAAGCATGAAGAGAAGTGGTTTTTGGTTTCAAGCATGGAAATTTCAAAAACATCCCCAAACTTCATTTTAGAGTGACTAAGAAGGATACAAGCTTCCTTTTTCATTTTCATGTTTTAAACTTGTTTAAATTATCTTGGTCAAATCTAGGATTTGACAAGATTCAAATG
>NC_061512.1:110644444-110672653 GCF_022539505.1 Lolium rigidum | reverse complement strand
TGTTAGATGCGTTAGGGAAGCGATGTCTACGTTCCCCCTCCTTTCCTCGTAGACGAGTGTTGGGCCTCCAAGAGCGAGAGGTTTGTAGAACAGCAACAAGTTTCCCTTAAGTGGATACCCAAGGTTTATCGAACTCGGGGAGGAAGAGGTCAAAGATATCCCTCTCATGCAACCCCGCAACCACAAAGCAAGAAGTCTCTTGTGTCCCCAACACACCTAATAGGTGCACTAGTTCGGCGAAGAGATAGTGAAATACGGGTGGTATAAATAAGTATGAGCGGTAGCAACGGTGCCGAGAAAAGTGCTTGGCGTGTAGTTGATGGTGGTGGTATTGCAGCGATAGTAACGCGATAAAACGATGAACAGGCAGTAGTAACTCAACGAGTAGTAACGCAGCGAGTAGTAAACAAGCGGCGATAGCGATATTTAGGAACAAGGCCTAGGGATTACACTTTCACTAGTGGACACTCTCAACATTGATCACATAACGTAACGAGATAAATGCATACTCTACACTTTTGTTGGATGATGAACACATTGCGTAGGATTACACGAACCCTCAATGCCGGAGTTAACAAGCTCCACAATAATGCTCATGTTTTAGTAACCTTTAGTGTAAGATAGATCAACGAGACTAAACCAAGTACTAGCATAGCATGCACACTCTGTCACCTTCATGCATATGTAGGAGGAATAGATCACATCAATATTATCATAGCAATAGTTAACTTCGCAATCTACAAGAGATCATGATCATAGCATAAACCAAGTACTAACACGGTGCACGCACTTGTCACCTTTGCACACATGCAGGGAGGAATAAACTACTTTAATAACAAATCACTAGAGTAGCACATAGATAAATTGTGATGCAACATGCTGCAATCATAAAGAGATATAAATAAGCACCTCACTATGCCATTCAATGAGTAAGTATTCTGTGAAATATGGCCTAAGAGACCCACACGGTGCACACACTTGTCACCTTTACACACGTGGGACTAGGAGTCTCCGGAGATCACATAAGTAAAACTCACTTGACTAGCATAATGACATCTAGATTACAAGCATCATCATATGAATCTCAATCATGTAAGGCAGCTCATGAGATTATTGTATTGAAACACATAGGAGAGAGATGAACCACATAGCTACCGGTACAACCCCGAGCCTCGATGGAGAACTACTCCCTCCTCATGGGAGCAGCAGCGGTGATGAAGATGGCGGTGGAGATGGCAGCGGTGTCGATGGAGAAGCCTTCCGGGGCACTTCCCCGCTCCGGCAGGGTGCGGAACAGAGATCCTGTCCCCCAGATCTTGGCTTCGCGATGGCGGCGGCTCTGGAAGGTTTTCGTGGGTTTCGTCAATTGTGATCGAGGTTTTAGGTCAGGACGACTTAAATAGGCGAAGAGTCGGAGTCGGAGGGGTTCTGGGGGGCCCACACCCTAGGGGGCGCCCCCTTGGCGCGCCGGGGTGTGGTGTGGGGCCCCCGGGGCTCCCCTACGGTCCTTCCCGGGTGTTCGGATGCTTCCGATGAAAATAGGAACTTGGGCGTTGATTTCGTCCGATTTCGAGAATATTTCGTTACTAGGATTTCTGAAACCAAAAACGCAGAAAACGAGGAGCGGCACTTCGGCATCTTGTTAATAGGTTAGTTCCGGAAAATGCACGAATATGACATAAAGTGTGCATAAAACATGTAGATAACATCAATAATGTGGCATGGAACACAAGAAATTATCGATACGTTGGAGACGTATCAGCATCCCCAAGCTTAGTTACGCTCGTCCCGAGCGAGGTAAAACGATAACAAAGATAATTTCTGGAGTGACATGCCATCATAAACTTGATCATACTATTTGTAAAGCATATGTAGTGAATGCAGCGATCATAACAATGGTAATGACATGAGTAAACAACTGAATCATAAAGCATAGACTTTTCATGAATAGCACTTCAAGACAAGCATCAATAAGTCTTGCATAAGAGTTAACTCATAAAGCAATAATTCAAAGTAAAGACATTGAAGCAACACAAAAGAAGATTAAGTTTCAGCGGTTGCTTTCAACTTGTAACATGTATATCTCATGGATATTGTCAACATAGAGTAATATAATAAGTGCAATAAGCAAGTATGTAGGAATCAATGCACAGTTCACACAAGTGTTTGCTTCTTGAGGTGGAGAGAAATAGGTGAACTGACTCAACATTGAAAGTAAAAGAATGGTCCTCATAAAGGAAAAGCATCGATTGCTATATTTGTGCTAGAGCTTTGGATTTTGAAAACATGAAACAATTTTGTCAACGGTAGTAATAAAGCATATGCATCATGTAAATTATATCTTATAAGTTGCAAGCCTCATGCATAGTGTACCAATAGTGCCCGCACCTTGTCCTAATTAGCTTGGACTACCCGGATTATCACCGCAATACATATGCTTTAACCAAGTTTCACAAAGGGGTACCTCTATGCCGCCTGTACAAAGGTCTAAGGAGAAAGCTCGCATTTGGATTTCTCGCTTTTGATTATTCTCAACTTAGACATCCATACCGGGACAACATAGACAACCAGATAATGGACTCCTCTTTTAATGCTTTAAGCATTTGACAACAATTAATTCTTTTCTCATTAGAGATTTGAGGATATTTGTCCAAAACTGAAACTTCCACCATGAATCATGGCTTTAGTTAGCGCCCCAATGTTCTTCTCTCACAATATGCATGCTCAAACCATTCAACTCAGTGTAGATCGCCCTTACTTCAGACAAGACGAACATGCATAGCAACTCACATGAAATTCAACAATGAGTTGATGGCGTTCCCCGATAAACATGGTTATCGCACAACAAGCAACTTAATAAGAGATAAAGTGCATAATTACATATTCAATACCACAATAGTTTTTAAGCTATTTGTCCCATGAGCTATATATTGCAAAGGTGAATGATGGAATTTTAAAGGTAGCACTCAAGCAATTTACTTTGGAATGGCGGGAAAATACCATGTAGTATAGGTAGGTATGGTGGACACAAATGGCATAGTGGTTGGCTCAAGTATTTTGGATGCATGAGAAGTATTCCCTCTCGATACAAGGTTTAGGCTAGCAAGGCTTATTTGAAACAAACACAAGGATGAACCGGTGCAGCAAAACTCACATAAAATACATATTGAAAACATTATAAGACTCTACACCGTCTTCCTTGTTGTTCAAACTCAATACTAGAAATTATCTAGACCTTAGAGAAACCAAATATGCAAACCAAATTTTAGCATGCTCTATGTATTTCTTAATTAATGGGTGCAAAGCATATGATGCAAGAGCTTAAACATGAGCACAACAATTGCCAAGTATCACATTACCCAAGACATTTATAGCAATTACTACATGTATCATTTTCCAATTCCAACCATATAACAATTTAACGAAGAGGAAACTTCGCCATGAATATTATGAGCTAAGAACACATGTGTTCATATGAACCAGCGGAGCGTGTCTCTTTCCCACACAAGCATGATGTAATCCAATTTATTCAAACAAAAACAAAAACAAAAGCACACAGACGCTCCAAGTAAAGCACATAAGATGTGGCCGAATAAAAATATAGTTTCAAGAGAAGAAACCTGATAATTTGTCGATGAAGAAGGGGATGCCTTGGGCATCCCCAAGCTTAGACGCTTGAGTCTTCTTGATATATGCAGGGGTAAACCACCGGGGCATCCCCAAGCTTAGAGCTTTCACTCTCCTTGATCATAGTATATCATCCTCCTCTCTTGACCCTTGAAAACTTCCTCCACACCAAACTCGAAACAACTCATTAGAGGGTTAGTGCACAATATAAATTGACATATTCAGAGGTGACACAATCATTCTTAACACTTCTGGACATTGCATAATGCTACTGGACATTAGTGGATCAAAGAAATTCATCCAACATAGCGAAAGAGGCAATGCGAAATAAAAGGCAGAATCTGTCAAAACAGAACAGTTCGTATTGACGAATTTTAAAATGGCACCAGACTTGCTCAAATGAAAATGCTCAAATTGAATGAAAGTTGCGTACATATCTGAGGATCATGCACGTAAATTGGCATAATTTTCTGAGCTACCTACAGGGAGGTGGACCCAGATTCGTGACAGCAAAGAAATCTGTTTCTGCGCAGTAATCCAAATCTAGTACTTACTTTACTATCAAAGACTTTACTTGGCACAACAAAACACAAAACTAAGATAAGGAGAGGTTGCTACAGTAGTAAACAACTTCCAAGACACAAATATAAAACAAAGTACTGTAGCAAAATAACACATGGGTTATCTCCCAAGAAGTTCTTTCTTTTTAGCCATTAAGATGGGCTCAGCAGTTTTAATGATGCACTCGCAAGAAATAGTATGTGAAGCAAAAGAGAGCATCAAGAGGCAAATTCAAAACACATTTAAGTCTAACATGCTTCCTATGCATAGGAATCTTGTAAATAAACAAGTTCATGAAGAGCAAAGTAACAAGCATAGGAAGATAAAACAAGTGTAGCTTCAAAAATTTCAGCACATAGAGAGGTGTTTTAGTAACATGAAAATTTCTACAACCATATTTTCCTCTCTCATAGTAACTTTCAGTAGCATCATGAGCAAACTCAACAATATAACTATCACATAAAGCATTCTTATCATGAGTCTCATGCATAAAATTATTACTCTCCACATAAGCATAGTCAAATTTATTAGTTGTAGTGGGAGCAAATTCAACAAAGTAGCTATCATTATTATTCTCATCAAGTGTAGGAGGCATAGTATAATCACAACAAAATTTACTCTCCATAGTAGGTTGTACCAAAAGACCACTATCATTATAATCATCAGAAATAGGAGGCAAAGTATCATCAAAGAAAATTTTCTCCTCAATGCTTGGGGGACTAAAAATATCATGAAAACCAGCTTCCCCAAGCTTAGAAATTTCTATATTATTGTCAACAATGGTGTTAAAAGCGTTCATACTAATATTACTACCAGCATGCAAACAAGATTTCATAGGTTTTTTAATTTTCGCATCAAACAATCCATGTTTTAAATCAGGAAACAGAATAAGAAGCTCACTCTTGTACATTATGCCAAACTAGTGTAAACAAGAAACAACAAGATGCAATTGCAGGATCTAAAGGAAATAGCTTCGAGCACACACACGACGGCGCCAGAAAAATACTTTACCTGAGACCGTAGTATGAGAGCCTTTTACCTTTCCTCCCCGGCAACGGCGCCAGAAAAGTGCTTGATGTCTACGTTCCCCCTCCTTTCCTGTAGACAGTGTTGGGCCTCCAAGAGCGAGAGGTTTGTAGAACAGCGGCAAGTTTCCCTTAAGTGGATACCCAAGGTTTATCGAACTCGGGGAGGAAGAGGTCAAAGATATCCCTCTCATGCAACCCTGCAACCACAAAGCAAGAAGTCTCTTGTGTCCCCAACACACCTAATAGGTGCACTAGTTCGGCGAAGAGATAGTGAAATACAGGTGGTATAAATAAGTATGAGCGAGTAGCAACGGTGCCGAGAAAAGTGCTTGGCGTGTAGTTGATGGTGGTGGTATTGCAGCGATAGTAACGCGATAGAAACGAGTAAACGAGCGATAGTAACTCAGCGGTAGTAACGCAGCGGTAGTAAACAAGCAGCGATAGCGATATTTAGGAACAAGGCCTAGGGATTACACTTTCACTAGTGGACACTCTCAACATTGATCACATAACGAACGAGATAAATGCATACTCTACACTTTTGTTGGATGATGAACACATTGCGTAGGATTACACGAACCCTCAATGCCGGAGTTAACAAGCTCCACAATAATGCTCATGTTTTAGTAACCTTTAGTGTAAGATAGATCAACGGACTAAACCAAGTACTAGCATAGCATGCACACTCTGTCACCTTCATGCATATGTAGGAGGAATAGATCACATCAATATTATCATAGCAATAGTTAACTTCGCAATCTACAAGAGATCATGATCATAGCATAAACCAAGTACTAACACGGTGCACGCACTCGTCACCTTTGCACACATGCAGGGAGGAATAAACTACTTTAATAACAAATCACTAGAGTAGCACATAGATAAATTGTGATGCAACATGCTGCAATCATAAAGAGATATAAATAAGCACCTCACTATGCCATTCAATGAGTAAGTATTCCGTGAAATATGGCCTAAGAGACCCACACGGTGCACACACTCGTCACCTTTACACACGTGGGACTAGGAGTCTCCGGAGATCACATAAGTAAAACTCACTTGACTAGCATAATGACATCTAGATTACAAGCATCATCATATGAATCTCAATCATGTAAGGCAGCTCATGAGATTATTGTATTGAAACACATAGGAGAGAGATGAACCACATAGCTACCGGTACAACCCCGAGCCTCGATGGAGAACTACTCCCTCCTCATGGGAGCATCAGCGGTGATGAAGATGGCGGTGGAGATGGCAGCGGTGTCGATGGAGAAGCCTTCCGGGGGCACTTCCCCGCTCCGGCAGGGTGCCGGAACAGAGATCCTGTCCCCCAGATCTTGGCTTCGCGATGGCGGCGGCTCTGGAAGGTTTTCGTGGGTTTCGTCAATTGTGATCGAGGTTTTAGGTCAGGACGACTTAAATAGGCGAAGAGTCGGAGTCGGAGGGGTTACGGGGGCCCACACCCTAGGGGGCGCGCCCCCTTGGCCGCGCCGGGGTGTGGTGTGGGGCCCCCAGGGCTCCCCTCCGGTCCTTCCCGGGTGTTCTGGATGCTTCCGATGAAAATAGGAACTTGGGCGTTGATTTCGTCCGATTTCGAGAATATTTCGTTACTAGGATTTCTGAAACCAAAAACGAGCGGAAAACGGAACTGGCACTTCGGCATCTTGTTAATAGGTTAGTTCCAGAAAATGCACGAATATGACATAAAGTGTGCATAAAACATGTAGATAACATCAATAATGTGGCATGGAACACAAGAAATTATCGATACGTTGGAGACGTATCAGGAACGTCATCCGAAGGATGTACTTCAACTTGTCGCCTTCAGGTGATATAAGTACTACTCCTGCGCCAGCTCCTTCTGCTCTCTTGGACCCGTCGAAATTCATGGTCCAGGTTCTTGACAAGTCTGGGGGTCCTGTGTTTTGCAGCTCCATCCACTCTGCGATGAAGTCTAGCAGAACTTGCGACTTGATTGCTTTTCGTTTTTCATACGTGATGTCCCGAGGGGAAAGTTCTATTCCCCAAAGGGAGACACGGCCCGTAGCTTCTGGATTGTTTAGTATATTTGACAAGGGAGCTTCATTGACCACTATGATCGGGTGTGCCGAAAAATAGTGGCGCAATTTTCGTGCTTCGTCGTGAACACTCCGTATGCGAGCTTTTGGTACCGAGGGTACCTTTGTTTTGATGGCGATAAAACTTCGCCGACGAAGTATACCGGCCTCCGTACTCCGTGGAGTTTTCCTTCTTCTTCTCTTTCGACAACTAGCACCGAGCTTACCACTTGGGGCGTGGCTGCGATGTATAGCAGGAGAGGTTCCTTTTCCTTCGGCGCCACCAAAATTGGTGGTGTCGAGATTTTGCGCTTCAAATCTTCGAAGGCTCTGTCGGCCTCTTCGTTCCACTGGAATTTGTCTCCTTGCTTTATCAGAGCGTAAAATGGTAACGCTTTTTCTCCCAGCCTAGCGACGAATCTGCTCAAAGCTGCGACTCGCCCAGTTAGCTGTTGTATCTCTTTCAACTTTGTTGGCTTTCTCATTGTTACGATAGCTTGTATTTTATCGGGATTTGCTTCAATCCCTCTTGCTGAGACTAGAAACCCCAAGAGTTCTCCTGCCGGGACACCAAAGGAACACTTCGTTGGGTTCAACTTCGAGCGAGAATTTGTTGAGGTTGTCGAAAGTTTCCTTGAGATCCTCGATCGGTGTTGTCCCCTCTTTTGATGTTATGACGACATCGTCAATATATACTTGCACGTTTTTTCCAATCCGTGTCGCCAAACACTTCGCATCATCCTTCCGGTATGTTGCTCCCGCATTTTTAGACCAAAGGGCATTGTTCTATAGCAAAACACGCCGTAGGGTGTAATGAACGCGGTCTTTACTTCATCTTCTTCTTTCAATCTGATCTGGTTATAACCAGAATACGCGTCCAGGAAGGAAAGACGTTCGCATCCAGCCGTGGAGTCGATAATTTGATCGATCCTCGGGAGGGGAAAGTGATCCTTTGGACAATGTTTATTGAGACACGTGAAGTCGACGCACATGCGAAGGACCTTAGTGTTTTTCTTTGGCACCATCACAGGATTTGCTACCCATGTGGCTTCTGTGAATATTTCTTTGATAAAACCAGCTTCTTGTAGTCGATTGATTTCTGACAGCATAGCTTTGCGGTTTGGTTCCGAAAAACGCCGCAAAGGTTGTTTGATTGGTCTCGCTGTTGGATCCAAATTTAGGTGGTGCTCGGCAAGTTCCCTGGGTACTCCTGGCATGTCGGCTGGACACCATGCGAAGATTTTCCAGTTCTCACGGAGGAACTCGACGAGCGCGCTTTCCTATGCGATATCCATGTTGTTTGCGATAGATGTCGTCTTTTTCGGGTCTGTCGGGTGAATCTGCACCTCCTTAGAATTTTTCTCTGTATTGAAAGTTGATTCTTTATTTGGCCTTCCAACGTCTGGCGATACGTCGTAATCAGTCATACTTTTTGACGCCAAATACTCAGCTTGCATCCCGAAAGTTTCTGATAACCAATGAAAATTCTTGTCGCACTTATCAGCTAAGGCGAAGCTTCCTTTGACTGTGATTGGTCCCTTTGGTCCGGGCAATCTCCACAACAGGTATGTATAGTGTGGTACTGCCATAAATCTAGCATATGCTGGTCGTCCCAACAAAGCGTGGTACTGCGATGGAAAATCCACGACTTCAAACTCCAGTTCTCGATTCTATAATTTTCTCGGGTTCCAAACCGAACGTCGAGGTTGATCTTCCCCAATGGGTAACTTGGTTTCTCCGGTGTGATGCCGTGGAACCTTGTGTCCGTTGGCTTCAAGTTTGCTAAGGATATGTTCATCTTCCTCAATGTATCCGCATACATAAGGTTTAAGCTGCTACCACCATCTATGAATACTCGAGAAACATCAAATCCCGCAATAACTGCTCGGCGAATAAGTGCTGACCGCCTACGGTCGAGGAACTTGCTGCGGATGATCCGCTATGGTGAAGCCGATGTCTTGCCACGACCAATTGAGGTACTCAAGCTGTTGGTGGAGGCATTTTCTCTCGCCATGAACACCTGTCTCGAGATTACTTTTTGAGTTCCGTTGGACGGCCTTCCCTTCCGAATCATCGACACCGCTCCGTTTGAGTTAGGATCGACATAAGGTGGTGGTGGAGGTGCTGCCGCTATTCCGAGCTGATGCCGATTGTCGTCTGTAATCGCGGGAGGTGGTGGTAGGTGGACTTCGCTCCTGGGCTCCCGAGGATTTCTCTGTGCTGCTCGAGCGTGAGCGTTTTCTGCATATCTGAACATTGCCTGAAAATTTCGACAGTCTTTCTGCAGGTGCCCTGACTGTCTTTTCCCGTTGCTGTCGAGGAAAAAATGCATCTGGCACGGTCCGTTCAGCATTTCTTCGGGGGACACGAAAGGTCTTGGAAACCTTGGCCCGCTATTTTGCCTGTTGCGGGAGTCGTCCCTATTATCGCTTCGCTGCTCATTGCTTCTCTGATAATCATCTCTATTGTTTCCTCCTGTGTTTGCCCGAAATCCTGCCGAGATTTGCCCTGGGGCGTCATAGTTCGGGTACTGCCGAGGAAATCGTCGCCTCGATTGATAATTTCGACCACGGTCCTCCTCTGGCGACCTGTGCCGTTTGTTGTGGACAGCATCTTCTCCATCCGCCCATCTATTTGCTATCTCCATTAACGCGGATACTGTCTTTGGATTGGTCCTTCCCAAGTCCTCGACGAAATCTCCACGTCTAATTCCTGCGACAAACGCATCTATTGCTCTCTCGTCAGATATATTTTCTGCCGAGTTTTTGATGATGTTCCATCTTTGGATGTATTTTCTCATTGACTCATCTGGCTTTTGTCGACATGCTCTCAGCTCTTCTAATGACGCGGGTTTTTTGCACGTAGATCTGAAGTTCTTGACGAATACGTCCTCGAAACTTTCCCAGCTGTCGATAGATCCTGGAGGAAGCTTTTTGATCCAAGATCGTGCAGCTCCACTTAAGTGCACCTGAATACTTTGCATGGTTGTTGCCCTAGTCCCTCCAGTTAACTTCACCGTCTCGAGGTAATCAACTAGCCAATCCTCTGGATCCTGCAGGCCGTCGAATTTTTTGAAGTGGTCAGGCAACTTAAATCCCGAAGGGACTCGAGTTTTTCGTACTCTCCTTGTGAAGCACGGCAAGCCGCACATATCCTCATCGTTTAGTTCTGGGGATTGTCGATGTTCCCTTCTGCCTTGTCGTGCTCTGTCTACCCTTGCTTGTGCTGCCGTATCTCTTGCTCCACTTGGTCCTTCGACGTTTGCTGCTGCTGCTGCCGTAGGTCGTGGACTATTTTGCCTTGCAGCTCCTTCTGGTGGTGTTGATACAAATGCCATTCCCATGACTTCTTGTCCTGCTATCGCCATGTTATACAAAGCCTCCCTTGGATCTCCCGGAGGTGGCCTGGATGCAAGGATAAAAGCTTGTGTCGCCATATACCCAGCTTCTGGTGTTTTAGGGATAATATTCCCTCTTGTGTCTATCGACATAAAAGACATGTCGAGATTTTGAACCGGGTACTCTCTTTCTCCTTCCGGTATGTGTTGCAACCTGGACCTTGCTCTGTTCCGAGCTTCTCTATGACTATCTCCCGAGGTTCTAGATTGTCGACTTAGATCTGCCCTTCTCCTGCTGGATGCAGAAGCTGCCTCCTTTCTTCTTTTCAATTCATCTGTCTGTTTTTCCAATTCTCTGGCAGCTCGTGCGAGTCTATATTGATAAGCCTGCAATTCTTGGACTGTAGCAGTTGTCGTCATTGGCTCTGAACCATCTACAGCTTTGGCAGCCCTGTCCCAGGCCGTTTGTGGAAGTTGAACTCTGACGCGTGGTGTGGGCCCGACATATTTAGTGCCCATACCTCTCCTTAGATCTGAGGGATCGACATAGGGATTACCCAAATCGTCGAAAGCCTCTCGATGTTTCCTCTTGATTTTCAATGGCATAAATCCGATGATATTTTGTGCTCGGATCTATGTTGGGTTTGGTGACATCATTGTTGAGATTGATGAAGACCTTGCCCATCGTGATAGATTTGTCGATGAAGTCGTAATGCGTCGACATCGCTTGAGCCATCGCTTATATATGAGTCCGCGGATGACTCAAACGACATGTCGCCGAAGATCTTGGCGAGTTTCTCTCTTGCTCAGGTGCTGACGTAACGTGTTGCCGAAGTTTCTTCTTCTCCTGACTCGGTTGACGATGCATAGCTTGAAAAATCGGAATCGACCGCCGACGATCCCGACGAAATCGGAATTTCGACACGATACGATCCTTCCTTCCCGACGCGAAAGTGAAACCTTCCGAACGTCATCTCCATGGGCTCCGCCAGATACGCATATGCATCCAAACGGGAGGGTGGGTGAGGAACAAAATCAACAAGACCGGCAGCCGATCTGTTTACCTCGATCCATTGTGTTGCTTCCGGTTGACGATGTCGAAGATCTTGAACGTGCCATCGAGATCGGATCCTTACGCCTCTAATTCCCACGGACGGCGCCAATTGACAAGGTATCAACTTGTCAATGCCTACGGGTTATAGGCTAGGGTTTAGTTAGAAGTAGAGGGCAAGTAGATCTCGAAGGTTTCAGCCGAAAAGTACTCGACGATTATGAAAACTAGGGTTTGTGAATAACGATTCGATGATCTCCTCGTCCCTCGACTCCCCCTTTATATAAGAGGTGGAGCCGAGGGTTTCGTCTTGTACAAGTTACAGAGTCCGGGACGGTTTCTAACTCATCCCGCCAGATTACAAACAACACTTCTTATTACAATTCTACTTTCCTTAATATATCGTGAACTCCCGAATCTTCTTATTCTTCGGGTAGTGGGCCTTCATTAAACCCCAGGTACTATCTTTGGCAGGCCCATTTGGGATGCCTATGTCATCATTGGCTTGCAGAGGAAGCACTGAAGCATATCACAGGCACCACTGGCACTCACAAGTGTCACTGATGCACAGCAGTACACCTAAACAAGCAAGTGTAGATTGCCAGTAAGCATAGCAAGCACATAAGCAATTACAGGATAGCATAGCAAGACCAGAGCATGCTAAGAGCAGTAGGCAAGCAACAAATGGCATGTACAGCAAGCAAGGCAACACTGGCCAGTACCAGAAACTGGTGACTTGGTAATAGCTTACAGAAAATGGAAGCACAGGCAGCTTAGGCAACAATTGCAAGGCTCTGTGTGATCACAGGATCACCAGGGAGCAGTAGAACAGAAGGAAGAAGAAGCACAGTAGCTTGAGAGGTGCACAGGCATGTAAAGGAGAAGGAGATGGAGAGGATCACTTACATGCGCCTGGTGGCAGAGGCTATGGCATGGCGAGGCAGTGCTCGCGCGGCCATAGCAGCTGCAAGACCCAGGGTAGACGCCGGCGTTACACCGACGAGCATGAACACCACCACAGCACGGCACGGAGACGACGGCACTGGTACTGCAAGCAGCACCGCAGCAGGTCGGTCTCAGGAGCGCACACGTCGACGGCGAGGGCGAGAGTCGCCGGAGACCACCAAATCGCCCAAGGCGATTCTCCAGTGGATCCAGAGCGGAGGCGATTCGCCAGGAGAGGAAGAAATCGGAGAAACCACGCGGACAGATCGATAGATCGTCTCGCGGTGGTCAAGATCCGGTAGGTGGCTACAGCAGGGGAGCATGGAGATGGCCGGAGCAGGGCGGCGGCCATGGCGGCGACGCCATCGCCACGGGCGTCGCGAGAGGTTAGGGTTAGGACGAGTGAGAGAGAGGGACGCGTGAGTGAGCGAGGTGGGCCGCTCCGGTGCCACCAAACCACTATGGGACATGCCTTAGTGGGCTGTCCCATGGGCTTAGATTATTGGGCTGGGCCCAATAGGGTCCAGGGGGTATTTTAGGCTTTTAACATTTAATAAAAAGCCAAAACTTTACCAAATTTTAATAAATCAAATACAACTCTAAAAATCCATTAAAAATTGGATTAATGAATGAAAAATAAACCTTAACAAGAATAAAATATGAAATGGAATTTATGAAACAAATTCAAAATTATGAATTTTCAAGAATTTAAATAATCACTTGGAATTTTAAAGTATTATTCCTTGTATTTAGAAAATTCAAGGAAAAATCTCAAATAAGTTCAAATACTTATTTTCAAACATTTCAAAATGAAATTCTAATATTCCAAGTCATTTCTATTGAAAAGGGTATTTTTCCAAGAAAAATACTATATTCCTTTTTATTCCAAAAACTATAGAAGTAACTCTATAATTTCAAATTATTTTTGGAATGACTAAGGAAATCATCAAGTAAAATAGTTTTACTTTGAATTGTTGTACTTTGTATGAATTATAATGATTAATACTTTTAAATCAATTGTAAATTACTGTCGAAGACATAAATCTTAAACGCAACCCTAAATTGATATAACTCAGCGGGGTAAAGGGATCCAACATAAAATAATACATCCATGATTGCATTATTTGGATTTTATAACATTGTCTTTACCGGACAATGATGCTTCTTACGTAACCCGAGGTCCGGGTTCCATCAAGCGCATTGAACCGCACTATCTCGCAGTCCACGGGCAAGTTCACCCTTGCTCATACCAACTTGAGTATTTTCTATTACTTTAATGCAAAGCTATATACTTATCACTCCTCGCATCGCAAATGAAATGTTACTTTCCCAACTATGAATATGACTATGTGGATGGCAATGGAACCATGGTATGTGTTGATATGGTGGAGGTTCCATTGCAATGGGTTATATCACCCTAGGATTAATTACCAATGCCGTCCGAGTGATTCTAGCGCCGTACAAACCGCGTTGACCATGAGATCTATAATGGCTCTGGGAAGCCAGCCGTATCTTTCCCCTTACGCACGCCAACGGATTGGTAGAGTCTGGCGGGGTGTTGGAGGCACCGCCGTAGGTTGGGATAGCCTTTAAAATCCCCATCCATTAGTGATGATGGCTCTACGATCTATGAAGGATTGTCCGGAGTACACCGTGAGTAAAGCCGTATTATCGGGAGAAGTCTACCGGGGTGTACGGTTGGACAAAAGGGTGGGTTTGCGGTCGCGGAGAAGGCGGTGTGGGATTGGATCTTTATACCTGGCCTCACACCAAAGGAAGTGTGAACGGGGGCAAGTCCTCGCGGATGGCAAAAGGGGTGAGATCTCTTGTGGGAAAAGTAACGCACCTCCGCGAGTGTATCAAATTGTGGTCGTCACTCCTTGTTCCGGGAAGGGAACTGCGAACGCGGCAGGAAAGGAACTCCACGAAGTTCTAGTCAACTCTGTGAAGACCGACGGGCATAGTTTTCATAATAAAAGCAACCTTTTGAAGAAATGATTGCAAAACATGCATTGACTCGAGATTTCTCGATCAATGGTCGTAGCTAGTGCATCAAACACCTTTTTATTCTTTTAGAACTTGCTTGAGTACCTCTGTACTCACTTTCTTTCGACACCCTTGCTAGACCGTGATCCGGAAGTGGAGGCCATCAACGATGGAGCACCGGAAGGAAGTTACGAGCCGGTTTACGAAGAACCCGATCTTACCGGTGGAGTGGAAGGCGTAGACTATGGGATAGTCTACGGACCGGATGACACGGAGGTGGAGGAGTAGTGACATACCCTAGCATCATAGAGCCGAGCAGCGTAGAACTTACCTAAATAAGTTCGTTGAGCTCTCTTTTATATTTGTTATGAGTTGTAATCGTACTTAAGTAGTATCTTAGGGTGTTCTCATAGGACCTGTGAGAATACCAACTTGTTAAGACAATGTTTGTAATAAAGTATGGAGTGTTGTGACCTGCAATGTTTCTGTTGTACCACTCTGAGGGATATGGCAAATTGTGAAGAAGTCCCTTCGCAAAGATCATATCAACGACTTGTATACTACATCATGCAGTGGTATGCTGGGTCACCGCAGAAACCATATGCTCATCTAGCAGTCTACCGCAGTCGCTTCAGCTGCGGTATCGTCCACCCCACCGGAGCCGCTTCGCCGGATCCGTCGTCCACCACATCGGATCTTGCTCACCGACACCGCGTGCATGAACCGGATCTGCTTCACCGGCGCCGTGCATGATCTAAACTCTTCTACTGTCGCTTTTCTATTGCTTGCCTGCAAGTTCTTGTTTAATCTTGGGGGAACCTGTTTGTGCTAACGACGCGCCGTTACGTTTTTGCAGATGAGATGAGTAATCATGAAGTGTAATGGCCGTCTCTCCAACCCCAAGTAGCACATGTAGCGTACTTCATCACCGGATCTATCAACCCCGGGAAGATCTGCTGTGACTCCCACGGAGTGCTTCTCCTAATGTAAGTCCCTTGTTTTAGCGCCATGTTACGGGTTCGGATGCTTGTTTGTCCGAAGCTCTTTTAGTTCATTCCTAGCTATGACCGTAACACGTTGCTATTTTCTACTTCATTGCTAACTTTAAGCGATTGAACATTTTGGTTTGCATTCCCTGCTCTGTAGATGTAGCCATCATAACTTCTATCTTGCTCAGTCGTTGTTACAAAAATTATAGGTATTATAGTAACATCCTGCTATTATTTAGTTCATGGCCAATTTTAAGTAATCGCACATGTTGGTTCGCATTCCCTGCTCTATAGCTTTTGGCATCGTAACTTCTATATTTGGTTTACATTCCCTGCTCTGTAGATCTAGCCATCATAACTTTATCTTGCTCAGTCGTTGTTACAAAAATTATGGCCTGCTACTATGTTGTTTGTGCCAATTTTTTACTCCATGAACATGTTGGCTTGCATTCCCTGTACTACGGGTGATGCCATTGTTTTGTATCTAGTTCATTGTAAGCTAACAAAGTAAGGACTTAGTTTGGCATGCTATCACTGCGCTATCTAGCCTCGTAGTACAAATAAACTTGTCATACTACTAGATAATAATTTTGCGTGCCATCTTGTTCTTCAAAAGCTGCATTATTGACTTGTTTCTCCGACTTGGCATGACGCTCACATATGGAAAGCTGAACATATTGGTTTGCATTCCCTCTTATACAAGTTCACGAGTGATCCCACTATATTACGTATCCGGTCCATCCTAAGCTCCGAGCATTAACTATCCTCTATGTGTTGCTCATTACAAGTTTATATCCCGAAACATCTTGATTTGCATCCCCTTCACTATAAGTTCAGGAGTATTATTTAGTTCACGGCCAAAATTAAGTAATTGCACTTGGCACATGTTGGTTCTGTTGCGGTCAGAAACCCACCGGCGGGCAGCGACTGGCAACACCGTAGAGCCGGGAACAACTCAGGGCTGCGGCTGGCCCCAGTCCCTCAGAGCGACGGCCCGCAAAGCCTTCTGGTCACACGTCCGATGTCTGTCGCAAGGGCGTGCCACCTGACCTATACCTGGTCGGGAAGGTGTTGGATGATGCCTCGCTTAGTTTCCTGCATGGCATACACGTAAACGTTAAATACGAGCCTCGATCGGCTCTCAGGTTATCCTGCGAATCGGCTCAAAGAGCCGATCCACCCATGATTCGTACAAGGTGTCCGAATATATGGTGGTCCTGCTTGATCAAGATAAAGCTAAAGCGATCTACGACGATTTAGGGTTTTCACCGCATAATCGGATCATCCTACTCACGATTGGGCCTCGCGCTCGCGTACGGTGATCGTAAGCCGATCCTAGACAGGGCCTAAAAACCAACACGAGGTTGATCCCCGGAACATCCTGTCTAGGGCTAGCAAACTCCACCCTACACGCCGCTGGATCCTCCAACCCTTTGTAAGGCCTAACTATTGTGGATATTAAACTAATCCTTGAAGAACAAGGAGCAACCGTAATGGATCGGATCTACTAAACAATGATCAAGCGGGGTGCCGCCCCTACACCTAAGATAGGTGTAAGGGCGGCTAGATGTATAAGGGTTGCACTACGACAACATATGATACGAAGAACAATGCTAACCCTAACACATCTAAGATAACTATGTTGCTCGCCATCAAAAAGGCTTCGACGACGAGCAACGCATGAACAACGTAAATAAGCTCATGCTGCCTAGATCGCAAGATGCGATCTAGGCAGCATGGTGCTTACCGGAAGAAACCCTCGAGACGAAGGAGTTGGCGATGCGCCGAGATTGGTTGTGTTGAACGTTGGTTGTTGTTTATTCCATAAACCCTAGATACATATTTATAGTCCGTAGACTTTCTAACGTGGGAATAATCCCAACCGTGCACGAGGCAAACTCTAACTAACCGACACGTAACCTACTATGTTACAGATACAAGGGCAAACTAGCCCAAACTTTGTATATAAGGCCGATTCACGTATCTCTTCTGTATATAATCTTCAAGCCCATCTTGATCGCGGCCCACCTCTGACTCGGTCAAATTCTGGTGATAACACATGCCCCCCTGGTTTTGGAAATGACATTTCCAAAATCATTATGCTTTCCTTCGTCGGGTCATGTCGTGGCGGAGCGTAACCGCCGCAGAATCTTCCATCATTTCGCCTCGCCCCCGGGCTTCTCTCGCACGAATTGACAATTTCGGCATAACGTCCTCGAGAACCGTCATGGCATTAAACCTCCACTACACCCACTTTATTTATCTGTGCCGAACGGTTCGCCACTTCATCCCTTTGCCCCGTTCTATCCATCAGTGCCCAAAAAACCCTCTTCCCCTGTAGCAATGTCTTCCTCTTCCTCTTCCCCCTCAGGCCTCCCCCTCCAATCTTCGCCGAAGAACAAGAATGAGGACGACCTCCACTCCGGGGCAAACCCCATCTCCTCCGACAAGGAGAGGAAAGAAGGAGAAGTAGAGAAGACCAAGGCATCCCCCTCCGCCAGGCTCCCGCCGAAGAAGCGCTCCCGCATGTGGGCGGACAGCGAGGACGAGGATGATGACGAGGAAGGAGAAGAGGAGGAGGAGGAGGAGGATGATTCCTCCTCTTCCGCTGGGTACCCGCCAACGAAGCGCTTCCGCGCTTGGGCGGACAGCGAGGATGATGATGATGACGAGGAAGAAGAAGCTCTGGCCGAGGGCTGGGGCAGCAGCGACGAGGAAGCCTCCGGAGGTAGCGCCGACGGCAACTCCGATGCCGACGATGATGCTAGCGAGGATTAGCAATGTAGGATTAGCAATCCCCGAGCAATTGGCTCTCCTTTTGTTCTTCCTTTCTTCTTCGAGCAGTCGGCTCTTTATTGTAAGAAATCCCAATATTAATGAAGAATTTCCCTTAACTTGATTCTGCCGATTTCTTTCCGTACTGATTTGGCCGATTGTTAATTTGATCACCGCTCAATAAGCCGATGGCAACGCATCGGTAACCTGCGAACCTTGCCCAAATTCAGATTCCCAAACTTCCAACCGAACAGGTCCAATCCGCAGTCACTGAGCGTAGTGTTGGATTCAACGGCAAAACTCCTGAAATAACGCCTGGCCTCATCATTAACCTCAGGTTTTCAGACATTCTCCTGCCAGATTCTTTTCTTCCAAATCCCCTTTGCTTTCAGGGGCTCTCTGGGACCACTGCTAACTCAACCCGGAGGCTGGAGATGATACTTCTGCAGGATAGGCACCACTCACCCACAGATTTCCTTTCGATAGTCTGCAGCGATGTCTGAAATCCTGCTCTGTTTTCTTGTAGCAACCATCCCTCAGAACAGTTGAGATTGCAGAGCCAGCCGATTTTAACAAAATCGGCTCCCTATAGCAAAGGGTCCTTCAGGGCAAGCTGCCCCCCGAGCCTTAATCAAGGCGAGAAAGGTAGTGAGTCGGCCAAATGTGCCGCCATTGGCCTCAAGTCATAATGCAGAGCCAGCCGATTTCAACCAAATCGGCTCCCCAGAGCAGAGAACCTTTTGGGAGAGTTGCCCCCCAAGCCCCATCCAAGACGAGAACAGTAAGGAATCAGCCAAATGTGTCACCATCGGCTTCCAAGTTACAATGCAGAACCAGCCGATTTCAACAAAATCGGCTCCCCAGAGCAGAGAACCTTCAGGGTGAGCTGCCCCCCGAGCTTTTCCAGTCCACTTCTTGCGCCATTGAGCCTCTGCTTATAACAGTCGTACCTCTTGAGTCAATGGTCATGCATCGGCTTTCTATCCTTAAGGCGATATCTGCGCATCGGCGGTGCTTAAAATTTTTTGAATTTTTTACGGCCGATTTATGTATCGGCCCCCATACTTCAATACCCATCATCAAAGAATATCTTGGGCTGCTGGGCATTTGAAAGATACTCCTACTTCATATCCTCGTGTTTTATCCACCTAGGTGCCCCCCGAGCCGATTCTTTCAAGGGACTTGATGGTATCGGCTCTTCAGGTATTCCCTGTTGGATCGAATGTTGAACCCAGGTAGAATGTACAGTGAGGATAATTTTGGCCGATTGCTGGAATCGGCCTCCACGTTGCTTGTTCGATGAAGGTTTTGTAATGTTCCTCCATAAATCCTTGGGGCCGATCTCCTGGATCGGCATCGCCACGTTTGTCCACAGACGCTGCGTTCGCTACACGGTCGGGGCCGTGGATAAGACCAACCTAGTCCCATCCTGTGTCATGTTGATGCGCTCGCAGTCGTCGAAAATGGGTGCCTCGTGTAATCCTGGAGCACCAAACTCCGTTGGAAGGACAAGCACCATGTTTGTGCCAGCCGATGTCTCATCATCGGCTTTCCTTTGCTTGGGGCGCCACTCTTTTCTTTGTGGCCGACCTTCTTCATCCAGGGTTCGCTGAATTTTGGCTGCCAGATCAGGCCGTGCCTTCCTCAACGTGTGCAGGTATAACCTTTCAGCTTCCTCCAACCCACGCAGACGCTGAACCCTTCGCTTCCGGGAACGGCCGAGCCCATCGGGGCACCACCTTGGCCGATGATACTTGTCTTCTTCATCATCGTCCTCTAGTTCCTCGAGATCTTCCACCCGAGCGGACTCAGCATGCTTGTTCCGAGGCGGGAGAGGCCCTAGACGCTTGAACACGGACACGTTAGCTGCATCCTTCTTCCTTTGTTTACATTCTGGGCAATTGCCGATTGTAGGCAATCAGCTCATTCCTGAATCCCAGCGAGTGTCCGAAGAAAGGGCAGTCCCAGTGCCTATCCACGTCGTCTTGCTCCCTCGACTTTTCCTTGGCGTGGCGCTCATATCGCTCCTCGTCGTGATCATGCCGACGACGTCTCCTGTCGTCCCTAGCCAGACGATCCTTTTCATCATTGTCGTTGTATCGTCGGCGTTGGTCATACTGACTCACGTACTTGTTGAGGAGGTGATCAGAGAGAGGTCGCTGATATCTGATGTTCTTCACTTCTCCCTCTGTGACGTAGCGCTTGCCGTCGTGGCGAAGCCGATCGCGTGGAGCGGCTTCCTCTGTGTCTTTGCTATGAGAGCAGCTGCCCTCATCTCCGTCCTTACCGCAGTGGTGCCCGTGTCCCACCATGTTGATATTGCACGAGAAATCTGGCCGGCACCCTCCATGGTAAGTACACTCCACCATGTTAACGGCGGGGAAGGGGTGTGTGTCGACCTTCATGGCGTACTCGGTTGAAAATTAGCCGCCCTTTTTCTATCGCCATTTGGATCCGCCGACGCCACACCCTGCAGTCGTTAGTGGTGTGGGTGAACGTGTTATGCCACTTGCGGTATGGCTTTCCGTTCAGCTCCCGCACCGTGGGGATCTTGTGGCCTTCGGGTACCTTTAGCTGCTTCTCCGTGAGTAAGAGGTCGAAAATCTGCTCGGCTTTGGTCACGTCGAAGTCGAACCCTTTTGGAGGACCTTGTGGCTTAACCCACTTACACGACACGGGGTTTGCCGCCCGAGCCCATTCAGCCACCGCTACCTCTTGATCTCCCGCAGCCGCCTTCATCCTCGTTCGCCCTCAACCAGGACCACCGCTCGCTTGAATTTGTCCCGGTAAACATCCGGGTGGCGCCGTTCATATGCCGACGCCTTCGCACCATGTGCGCCAATGAAGGGTAGTCTCGCTTGGGAGGCCACGTCCTTGATCGATGATGAGAGACCCACCACCGCCAACTCGATCGCTTCTTTTTCACTTACGTGAACCGAATAGCATCGGTTCCTCACGGTCCCGAAGCGCTGGATGTATTCTCGACAATGTTTCCCCGCGCTTCTGTCGTCCTTGTGCTAGATCGGCAATGCCAGCCTCGGAAGCCTCCGAGTGATACCGCTCATGGAACTCGCTCTTCCAACCGCTTCCAAGTCCGGATTGAGTTCGGTGGCAACGATGTGTACCACCCGAAAGCCGATCCCGTGAGGGACTGTGCGAAGAACCTCACACGCAGCTCGTCCGATGCCGAGATCGTGCCCGACCGTGCCAAATATCGGCTCACATGCTCGATGGAGCTGGAACCATCCGATCCACTAAACTTTGTGAAGTCGTGGAGCCGATATTTGGGTGGTAGCGGGATCAATTCGTACTCGTTGGGGTACGGCTTGGTATAGCCGAATGTCTTTCTTTTTCGGCATCATGCCGAACTGATCTTTCGAATTGTACAAATCTGATCCGCGGTGATGGCCGAAGGTGTCGAACCCCGAAGATTCGCCGGGTGGCATACTTAACCAGCCATGCTTGCTTTTCCAGTTCTGAGCCAACTGCAGGAGCTGAGCTCTGGAGGTTTGTCGGAGTGGCGTACTTAGCTAGCCACGTCTGCTTCTCAAGATCTGCTCCTGACGTTCCTCCCGGTGTTCCAGAAGTCCCTGCCGTCACAGCCTGGTTCGAGAGTGCCCAGTTGCTGCAGTCTGGCACGTATGCGCACGCGTATCCGTGCGGGACCTCCTTGGGCGCCTCGTGTAGGAATTGGTAGTCACTAGGGTCACCACCAACCTTGTAGACGACGTATGCCGATGAGTTCGGCACTTCTGGTGCTGCCAACGCGAACGGCAGCGGTGGACGGGACTGGAGTGGCATCTCTCCTTGGTAAGTCCCCAGGGCTGGTCCTGACGGAGAATACTGATGGCTCATGATTTCCTGGATCACGCGCAGAGCGACACGCTCCAAAGTGTTCACCAGGCTCTCGCAGTGGCGGTGCAGCGAATGAGCCACCATGAAGTTGATCTCCCCGACGCAGCGATCCGGTGCGTTCTTCCGACGGGGCGGACAGGTCCACTCCATCGAGCGCGCCTTCGGTGAGAACCCCTTCCACCTCGATGCCATGGGAGCGGGTCTCGTGGAAAGAGCCGATGAGGTCGGCTTCGAGGACCGCCTTGATCTCGTCATGCTTCTTCTTGAGCTCGTCGCGCCGATCCTCGTACTTGACCGGAGTGCTTTCCGCCATCTCGGATGTAGATGGCGATGCGGTGGATGTCGAAGATTGTCCCACCGGCGTGCCGTAATGTGTTGCGGTCGAAACCCACCGGCGGGCAGCGACCGGCAACACCGTAGAGCCGGGAACAACTCGGGGCTGCGGCCGGCCCCGGTCCCTCGCAGCGACGGCCCGCAAAGCCTTCCGGTCACACGTCCGATGCCGTCGCAAGGGCGTGCCACCCGACCTATACCCGGTCGGAAGGTGTTGGATGATGCCTCGCTTAGTTTCCTCGCATGGCATACACATAAACGTTAAATACGAGCCTCGATCGGCTCTCGAGGTTATCCCGCGAATCGGCTCAAAGAGCCGATCCACCCATGATTCGTACAAGGTGTCCGAATATATGGTGGTCCTGCTTGATCAAGATAAAGCTAAAGCGATCTACGACGATTTAGGGTTTTCACCGCATAATCGGATCATCCTACTCACGATTGGGCCTCGCGCTCGCG
This sequence comes from Lolium rigidum, assembly GCF_022539505.1. Taxonomy (NCBI): domain Eukaryota; kingdom Viridiplantae; phylum Streptophyta; class Magnoliopsida; order Poales; family Poaceae; genus Lolium; species Lolium rigidum. Next base: position 110,649,647 of record NC_061512.1, on the reverse strand, counting down.
TACGGTGATCGTAAGCCGATCCTAGACAGGGCCTAAAACCAACACGAGGTTGATCCCCGGAACATCCTCGTCTAGGGCTAGCAAACTCCACCCTACACGCCGCTGGATCCTCCAACCCTTTGTAAGGCCTAACTATTGCGGAAATTAAACTAATCCTTGAAGAACAAGGAGCAACCGTAACGGATCGGATCTACTAAACAATGATCAAGCGGGGTGCCGCCCCTACACCTAAGATAGGTGTAAGGGCGGCTAGATGTATAAGGGTTGCACTACGGCAGCATATGATACGAAGAACAATGCTAACCCTAACACATCTAAGATAACTACGTTGCTCGCCATCAAAAAGGCTTCAAGCACGAGCAACGCATGAACAACGTAAATAAGCTCATGCTCGCCTAGATCGCAAGATGCGATCTAGGCAAGCATGGTGCTTACCGGAAGAAACCCTCGAGACGAAGGAGTTGGCGATGCGCCGAGATTGGTTGTGTTGAACGTTGGTTGTTGTTTATTCCATAAACCCTAGATACATATTTATAGTCCGTAGACTTTCTAACGTGGGAATAATCCCAACCGTGCACGAGGCAAACTCTAACTAACCGACACGTAACCTACTATGTTACAGATACAAGGGCAAACTAGCCCAAACTTTGTATATAAGGCCGATTCACGTATCTCTTCTGTATATAATCTTCAAGCCCATCTTGATCGCGGCCCACCTCTGACTCGGTCAAATTCTGGTGATAACAGGTTCACATCCCCTCCTCTTTAGCTTGTGCCATCGTAACTTCTATTTTTGGTTTACATTCCCTGCTCTGTAGATGTAGCCATCATAACTTCATCTTGCTCAGTCGTTGTTACAAAATTTATAGCCTGCTACTATGTTGTTCATGCCAATTTTGTACTCCCTGAACATGTTGGTTTGCATGGGACTCGACAGTAGTAAGCCTGCTGTTTCATTCTAACATGCTCTGTTATATTGGCTGTTGGTATGCGGCATGCACTCTTTGTTTGCTTATTGTGCGCATTACAATGATCTTGTTATAACGACGAAATGATGAGTTCCAAATTCTTTGGCAAACAATATTGCAGTTGTCTTTGCGTTTCCATTGTTGCTCGTCTTAACTTGTAATGTCTTTGTTTCGGATATAGGTGCTGCATGGACAACTTAAAAGATTGCCGGATCGCTCATTATATTGCTAGGTTTAATTACCATTCAATTTCTCCGGGTTCCGTAATATTTTTTCAAAGCCTTGCGACTCGATGTAATATTTAGTTAGTTTTTATAGTTCTTTCGCGCATTTTTTCTTTGGTGCTTGTGGTAAGTGAGGCTATCCGACGTAAATCAATGCTGCGTAAATATTCTCGCATCTAAATCACGAATTCCCATCCCTTAAACGGCCCAATTAAGCGAAATCACATACGTGCCGGCCCGCAAAATCCTAAAGCGCCTTTTACGCCAGCATATAAACGACAACTAAACAAAGCCGGACCACTTACTTATTGGGCCAGCCCATTTGATTTACTCGTGGACCCCACACTCTAATTGGGCCGGCCCACTTGCTTTAAGGTGGACCCCACCCACTACTGGGCCGGCCCACTACCTAGTTGGGCCAGCCCAATTGCTTTTGTGGTGGACCCCACATACTAAATGGGCCGGCCCTTTAAGACGAAAGTGGGACCCACCAGTGTTTTTGGCCCGGCCCACTATCTTGTTGGGCCGGCCCACTTGCTATATAGTGGACCCCACATACTAAATGGGCCGGCCCTTTAAGACGAAAGTGGGACCTACCAAGGTTTTTGGCCCGCCCACTAGCGTGTTGGGCCGACCCACTTGCTATATGGTGGACCCCACATACTAAATGGGTCGGCCCTTTAGCAGGAAAGTGGGACCCACTTGTGTTTATGGCCCGGCCCACTATCTTGTTGGGCCGGCCCACTTGCTATATGGTGGACCCCACATACTAAATGGGCTGGCCCTTTAACGAGAAAGTGGGACCCACCGTGCTTTTGGCCCGCCCACCGGCTTGTTGGGCCGACCCCATTTGATATAATGTGGACCCCACGTACTAAATGGGCCGGCCCGATAGCAGGAAAGTGGGACCCACATGCTAATTGGGCCGGCCCACTAACTTCTTGGGCCGGCACAGTTGCTTTAATGTGGACCCCACTTTGTAAAATGGGCCGGCCCGATAACAGGAAAGTGGGTCCCACATGTCTTGTGGGCCGGCCCTTTTGCCTATTGACCGGTCAAACGAGTGCATTCGGCCCGGCCCACATGCTTAGTGGGCCGGCCCATTAAAGTTTTGACCGCATCAACCTTAGAGGTTAGGCCCGCCCACGTAACTAATTGACCAGCCCACCTATATAGTTGACCGGTCAAACTAAGTCAGCCGGCCCGGCCCGCAAACTTAATGGGCCGGCCCGCTTAAGACGTGGCGAGCCTCGTGTGGGCCTACCATCTACCACGGGGTTTCAGCCGGTTAACGCCGTTAACCGCGCTAACGCGCGTCCGCCACGTGTCGGCTTGCATGACGTCGCGAGTCAACGGGCTCCCGAAACACTTGGGCAACGGTCCGATTTTCCGTGGCGGAAGGGCGCCCAAGCGCGACGGACCGAAAAAATCGTCGTAGGACTTTGCCTGACGCAGTTTCCACAACAGAACCCATATCATCGGGTTAGGCCCATAGGCGACGAAAAATACCCCTTAGCGGACGATTTTGAGACGTTGTGTATCAGAACTTTTCTTGTAGTGGATGTTGGGAGTTTTCTCAACTATGCATTTTATCTTATCTATGTGAGTTTCAGAGGCTCCCTTTTCATTATTCTTAGGTTTGCTATCCTCGTCAAACAAATTTTCAGGAACAAGCCAACCATAGTTATTTTCTAGAGCGTCATTCATTCCTAGGAGCTTACAAGGTATTGTTGTCTTAATCTCCCCACCATCATTAATATTATTAGTGTACCTTACTCTCTCCATGTCCATCTTTTCAAGGACACTAGCAAAGTTGGTATAAGAGCCAAGCATCTTATATTTAATAAAGACCTTTCTAGCCTCTCTTGCTACACCACCAAATTCTTTAAGAAGGGTTTCTAAAACAAAATCTTTCTTTTCCCCTTCCTCCATATCAAAGAGTGTGAGAAACATGTGTTGGATTATAGGATTAAGATTAACAAATTTATTTTCCAACATGTGTACTAAAGAAGCAACAGCAATTTCATAAGTAGGAGCAAGTTCTACCAAGTGTCTATCTTCAAAATCTTCGACGGTACTAACATGAGTGAAAAAATCTTCTATATTATCTCTCCCAATTATAGACCCTCGTCCTACCGGTATGTCTTTCAGAGTGAACTTAGGAGGAAACATGATGAAATAAACTAAAGGTAAATAAAGTAAATGCAAGTAACTAATTTTTTTTTGTGTTTTTGATATAGAGAACAAGACAGTAAATAAAGTAAAGCTAGCAACTAATTTTTTTGTGTTTTTGATATAAGAAGCAAACAAAGCAGTAAATAAAATAAAGCAAGACAAAACAAAGTAAAGAGATTGGAAGTGGAAGACTCCCCTTGCAGCGTGTCTTGATCTCCCCGGCAACGGCGCCAGAAATTTGCTTGATGCGTGTAGTTGACACGTCCGTTGGGAACCCCAAGAGGAAGGTGTGATGCGCACAGCAGCAAGTTTCCCTTAGTAAGAAACCAAGGTTTATCGAACCAGTAGGAGTCAAGAAGCACGTTGAAGGTTGATGGCGGCGGAGTGTAGTGCGGCGCAACACCAGGGATTCCGGCGCCAACGTGGAACCTGCACAACACAATCACAGAACTTTGCCCCAACGTAATAGTGAGGTTGTCAATCTCACCGACTTGTTGTAACAAAGGATTAGATGTATAGTGTGGAAGATGATGATTGTTTGCGAAGAACAGTAAAGAACAATTGCAAGAGATTGTATTTCGTATGTAAAGAATAGGACCGGGGTCCACAGATCACTAGTGGTGTCTCTCCCATAAGATAACGTGATGTTGGGCGAACAAATTACGCTTGGGCAATTGACAAATAAAGAAGGCATAAAAATGCACATACATATATCATGATGAGTACTATGAAATTTAATCGTGGCATTACGACAAAGTACATAGACCGCTATCCAAGCATGCATCTATGCCTAAAAAGTCCACTTTCGAGTTATCATCCGAACCCCTTCCGGTATTAAGTTGTAAACAACGGACAATTGCATTAAGTATGGTGCGTAATGTAATCAACACAAATATCCTTAGACAAAGCATCGATGTTTTATCCCTAGTGGCAACAAGACATCCACAACCTTAGAACTTTCTCGTCACTCGTCCCGCATTTAATGGAGGCATGAACCCACTATCGAGCATAAATACTCCCTCTTGGAGTCACAAGTATCAACTTGGCCGGAGCCTCTACTAGCAACGGAGAGCATGCAAGAACATAAATAACATATATGATAGATTGATAATCAACTTGACATAGTATTCAATATTCATCGGATCCCAACAAACACAACATGTAGGATTACAGATAGATGATCTTGATCATGATAGGCAGCTCACAAGATCTAACATGATAGCACAATGAGGAGAAGACAACCATCTAGCTACTGCTATGGACCCATAGTCCAGGGGTGAACTACTCACACATCAATCCGGAGGTGATCATGGCGATGAAGAGACCTCCGGGAGATGATTCCCCTCTCCGGCAGGGTGCCGGAGGCGATCTCCTGAATCCCCCGAGATGGGATTGGCGGCGGCGTCTCTGGAAGGTTTTCCGTATCGTGGCTCTCGGTACTGGGGGTTTCGCGACGAAGGCTTTAAGTAGGCGGAAGGGCAGGTCAAGGGCGTCACGGGGGCCCCACACAACAGGCTGGCGCGACCAGGGCCCAGGCCGCGCCGCCTTGTTGTGTCGTCGCCCCGTGGCCCCACTTCGTTTACTCTTCGGACTTCTGGAAGCTTCGTGGAAAAATAGGACCCTGGGCGTTGATTTCGTCCAATTCCGAGAATATTTCCTTACTAGGATTTCTGAAACCAAAACAAGCAGTAAAACAACAATCGGCTCGTCGGCATCTCGTCAATAGGTTAGTGCCGGAAAATGCATAATAATGACATATAATGTGTATAAAACATGTGAGTATCATCATAAAAGTAGCATGGAACATAAGAAATTATAGATACGTTTGGGACGTAT
>NC_061512.1:110624900-110644344 GCF_022539505.1 Lolium rigidum | reverse complement strand
TTTTATTATTGCCTCTTGGGCATATCTCCAACAAACTTCCCACTTGCACTAGAGTCAATAATCTAGATTACATTGTAAGGAACCTAACACCCATGGCATTCTCGGTGTTGGTCATGCTTTGCCCTAGGGAGAGCTTTAGTCAACGGATCTGCTACATTCAGATAAGTGTGTACTTTGCAAATCTTTACTTCTCCATCTTCGATGTACTCGCGAATCGAGTGGTAACGCAGCTTGATATGCTTCAGCCTCTTGTGTGACCTTGGTTCTTGTGCATTGGCGATGGCACCCATGTTGTCACAGTATATGACTAGTGGGTCCAATGCACTAGGAACCACACCGAGCTCTACAATGAACCTCTTCATCCATACCGCTTCCGATGAAGCCTCCGAAGCCGCTATGTACTCGATTCTCGTTGAAGACTTCGCCACCGTGCACCGCTTCGAGCTTGCCCAACCTCATCGCAAAGCACCATTCAATATAAACACGTACCTGCGATCGTGACTTAGAGTCATCGTGATCGTTGTTCCAACTTGCATCGGTGTAACTTGTTACAACGAGCTCTTGGTCACCTCCATAACAAAGAAACATATCCTTAGTTCTTTTCAAGTATTTCAGGATATTCTTGACCGCTGTCCAAATGCTCCATTCCTGGATCACTTTGATATCTCGCTAGTCAAACTAACAAAGCATGCGCTATATCCGGCCTTGTACATAGCATGGCATACATAATAGAGCCTCATCGCCGAAGCATAGGGGATCCGACTCATCCTTTCTCTTTCTTCTGCCGTAGCCGGTCCTTGAGTCTTACTCAAGACCTTGCCTCGGTAACATAGGTAAAAACCCTTTCTTACTTTCGTCCATTCTAAACTTCTTTAGAATCTTGTCCAGGTATGTACTCGTGATAGCCCTATTAGGCGTCTTGATCTATCTCTATAAATCTTGATGCCTAATATATACGATGCTTCACCAAGGTCTTTCATTGAAAAACCGTTATTCAAATAACCTTTTACACTCGCTTAATAGTTCTATATCATTCCCAATCAATAATATGTCATCTACATATAAGATCGTGAATGCTACAGAGCTCCCACTCACTTTCTTGTAAATACGAGCCTCTCCATGACACTGTATAAACCCGAAGTCTTTGATCACCTTATCAAAGCGTCGGTTCCAACTTCTTGATGCTTGCTTCAGTCCATAGATTGAACGCTGAAGTTTGCATACTTTGTCAGCAGTTTTAGGATCGACAAAACCTTTGGGTTGTACCATATACAACTCTTCCTCAATGTCTCCATTAAGGAACGCCGTTTTGACATCCATCTGCCAAATCTCATAATCGAAAAATGCAGCTATTGCTAACAAAATCCTCACAGATTTTAGCTTCGCTACGTGTGAGAAAGTCTCATCGTAGTCAACACCTTGAATTTGTCGGAAACCCTTTGCGACAAGTCGAGCTTTATAGACAAGTAATATTACCATCAGCATCTGTTTTTCTCTTGAAGATCCATTTATTCTCGACAGCCTTGCGGCTATCAGGTAAATCTACCAAAGTCCATACTTTGTTATCATACATGGATCCCATTTCGGATTTCATGGCTTCTTGCCATTTGTTGGAATTTGGGCTCATCATCGCTTCTTCATACGTCGCAGGGTCCTCATCATTGTTATCCACAATCATGACATTTAGACAAGGATCATACCAATCAGGAGTGGCACATTCCCTTGTCGATCTGCGAGGTTCAGTAGTTTCCTCGTTCGAAGTTTCATGATCATTATCATTAGCTTCCTCTGTTGCCGGTGTAGGCGGTACAGGTACAACTTCCGGTATCGCGCTACTTCCGATCAACGAGTATAGATTCATCAATTTCATCGAGTTCTACTTTTCTTCCAAGTCACTTCTTTAGTGAGAAATTCTTTCTCAAGAAAGGTTCCGTTCTTAGCAACAAAGATTTTGCCTTCGGATCCGTGATAGAAAGTGTACCCTATAGTTTCCTTAGGGTATCCTATGAAGACGCATTTCTCCGCTTTGGGTTCTAGCTTGTCCGGTTGTAACTTTTTTACATAGGCTTCGCAACCCCAAACTTTAAGGAACGACAGCTTAGGTTTCTTGTTAAACCAGTTTCTACGGATTTTGATGGTGCTCTATTTAAAGTGAATGCGGCTGTCTCTAATGCATAACTCCAAAATGATAACGGCAAATCAGTAAGAGACATCATAGAACGAACCATATCTAATAGAGTTCGATTACGACGTTCGGACACACCGTTTCGTTGTGGTGTTCCCGGCGGTGTCAATTGTGAAAGTATTCCGCATTTCTTTAAATGCATGCCAAACTCATAACTCAGATATTCACCTCCACGATCGGATCGTAGAAATTTAATCTTCTTGTTTCGTTGATTTTCTACTTCACTTTGGAATTCCTTAAACTTCTCAAAAGTTTCGGATTTATGTTTCATGAAATAGATATACCCATATCTACTCGGATCATCCGTGAAGGTTAGAACATAACGATAACCACCGCGCGATGCTACACTCATTGGTCCGCATACATCGGTATGTATGATTTCCAATAAGTCAGTAGCTCGCTCCATCATACCAGAAAATGGAGTCTTAGTCATTTTCCCATTAGACATGCTTCGCATCTATCAAGTGACTCAAAGTCAAGTGATTCAAGTAATCCATCAGTATGGAGTTTCTTCATGCGCTTCACTCCAATATGACCAAGACGACAGTGCCACATATAAGTAGAATTATCATTCAATTTAATTCGCTTAGCATCAATGTTATGTATATGCGTATCACTACTATCGAGATCTAACGAAATAAGCCATTCTTTTCGTGTGCTCGACCATAAAAGATATTATTCATAAAAATAGAACAACCATTATTCTCGGACTTGAATGAATAACCGTCTTGCATTAAACAAGATCCAGATATAATGTTCATGCTCAACGCGGGTACAAAATAACAATTATTTAGGCTTAAAACTAATCCCGAAGGTAGATGTAGAGGAAGTGTGCCGACAGCGATCACATCGACTTTGGATCCATTTCCAACGCGCATCGTCACTTCATCTTTCAGTAGTCTTCGTTTATTCTTTAGTTCCTGTTTCGAGTTACAAATATGAGCAACCGAACCAGTTACAAATGGCGGAACTTCTGTGTTTTCTTGACGCATATTCCGGGTATCATCAGATCCGGATGAAGAAGTCCGACCAAAAGGCGACCTCGTTCATCACCCCATTTGGCACTTACTGCTATGTTACTATGCCTTTTGGCTTGAAAAATGCAGGTGCCACCTACCAACGTACGATGCAGCGGTGCTTGAAGGACCAAATTGGCCGGAACGTACACGCCTACGTCGACGACATCGCGGTCATGACTCGGAAAGGATCCGACTTGATCAGCGACCTTACAGAAACCTTTGAGAATCTCCGACGGTACAAGATGATGTTAAATCCGCTGAAGTGCGTCTTTGGCGTCCCAGCCGGAAAACTCCTTGGCTTCATTGTGTCTAATAAGGGCATCGAAGTTAACCCGGAAAAAATCAAGGCAATCTTGTGCATTAAAAGGCCAACTTGTCTTAAAGATGTGCAGCGACTAACTGGTTGTGTTGCAGCAATCAGTAGGTTCGTCAGCCGTCTTGGCGAGAAGACACTACCCCTGTACAAGCTATTGAAGAAGACAGACAAATTTGTTTGGGACGAGGCAGCAGATGCAGCGCTTCAAGGGTTGAAGGAAATACTCACCTCCCCACCCATACTGGCAGCACCAGAAGAGTCGGAGCCTATGCTCCTTTACCTGGCGGCTGCCAACAAAGTCATCAGCCTCGTCATCATGGTGGAGCGACAGGAAGAAGGACACGAGTATGGAGTCCAAAGACCAGTCTATTACATCAGCGAAGTGCTGACGGAATCCAAACAAAGGTACCCTCACTTTCAGAAGCTGGCCTATGGAGTATTCCTGGGCAGCAGGAAGCTGAGACACTACTTCCAGGAGCATCCAGTAACAGTCGTGAGCAAAGCTCCGCTGTCAACGATTCTCAATAACGCTGACGCAACAGGACGCACGGCAAAATGGGGTATTGAATTATCCGCCTTCGACATCAACTACAAAGCCAGGACCGCGGTCAAATCCCAAATCTTGGTAGATTTTGTTGCAGATTGGACAGAAGATCCGGATATTAATCTGGAGCCGGAACCAGAGACATGGGTTATGCACTTCGATGGATCCAAGCAGCATCAAGGCTCAGGAGCCGGAGTCACCCTGAAGTCCCCTACCGGAGAAGAACTGCGATGACGTTCTGCAGATCCACTTCGAAGCTACAAACAACATGGCGGAATACGAGGCTCTACTACACGGATCGCGCATCGCTAAGGAGATAGGGATCAAGCACATTATTTGCTGCGGCGATTCCGACCTGGTGGCACGAGCAAGTAGCCGGAACTCGGAACGCCGAAACTCCGTCATGGCGGCTTACAGAGACGAAGTTGACGAGATCGCCAAGTGCTTTCTCGGATACGAAGTCAAGTACGTCAGGAGAGACGACAACGCAGCGGCAGACATGCTATCCAAGCTCGGATCCGGCAGAAAACCAATTCCGCCTGGTATTTTCCTGGGGCACCTGCGAATACCCTCGGTGAAGGGCGCTAACCCGGAAAACCCATATGTGGCAGTATCTCCGGCTAGAGAAGTGATGGCTATCATTCCGGCCTGGACGCAGCCTTTTCTGGACTACCTCATCGATCAGAAGTTGCCAGAGGACGAGGTCCTCGCTCGACAGATCGTTAGACGAGCAAGATCCTACACAATAGTTGACGGACAGCTCTATAAACGAAGTGCAACAGGGGTATTTCTCAAATGCGTCTCTAATCAAGATGGTATTGAGATACTCAGAGAGATCCATGCTGGGGATTGCGGGCATCACGCCGCTCCCAGATCACTCGTTGCAAAAGCCTTTCGGCTTGGATTTTACTGGCTCACAGCTAAAGAAGATGCTGATAAGTTGGTAAAAACTTGCCGCGGTTGTCAGTACTACGCTACTCAACCAAACGCTCCAGCCCAAGAGCTGAAGACCATCCCTATCACCTGGCCGTTTGCGGTCTGGGGGCTTGATATGGTTGGTAAGTTAAAGAAGTCATCTCCTGGCGGTTTTGAGTACCTCCTGGTCGCTATTGATAAATTCAGTAAATGGATCGAGGCAAAGCCAGTGAGAAAAGCCGATGGTGCTACAGCACTCAAATTCGTCTGCAGCCTCGTAACGAGATTCGGCATCCCGCACAGCATAATCACAGACAATGGCACGAACTTCGCGCAAGGAGAGTTGAAGGATTATTGTCACGACGTTGGGATCCGGCTAGACCTGGCATCCGTGGCTCATCCACGGTCCAATGGTCGGTTGAAAGAGCCAACGGACTCCTTTTATCCGGAATCAAACCACGCCTGGAAGAACCGCTGCGTCGCGCAGCCGGAGCCTGGGCTGAGGAGCTGGACTCCGTCTCGTGGAGTTTACGAACTACCCCCAACAGGTCAACGGGATTCACTCCGTTTTTCCCGGTATACGGATCCGAAGCCGTGCTTCCCTCCGACATCATCCATGATTCACCGCGAGTCTCCGCCTACAACGAAGAAACCGCCGACGAGGCCGGACAGCCTATCCGTGGACTTGATCGAAGAAGCTCGGAATTTAGCAGACGAACGTTCCACCATTTACCAGCAGAAGCTCCGACGCTACCATAGTCGTCGAGTTCGGAATCGCTCGTTCATGGCCGGAGACTTGGTCCTCCGCCTTCATCAGGTGAAATATCATAAGTTGCAATCTCCATGGGAAGGACCCTTCGTCGTTAGCAAAGTGCTCCACAACGGATCGTACTACCTCGTCGATTTCCGTGAGCTAAAGGCAGACCTGCCAATTGGCACCGGAAACGTAAACGGGAGGATCCGGATGACATTTACGATGAAATAGAACGTCCTTGGAACATTGCACAGCTACGTCCTTTCCACACTTAGCATAGAATTACATACTTTGTAACAACATTATACATGATCAATGAAATAAAGCTTTTGGTTCACTCTATGAGTCATTTACCTCCTTTACTTGTTCATTTTTAGATCGTGTATGTTTTCCGACTAAAACCGCAGAGCTAGATATTTCCGCCTAGGCGTGTATGAAAGTTGTGATTTTCAAAAATCGTCCCTTAGGACGTAAGCTTAAGTTTTCTGGTGGAAATGTTTTCTGTTGAGAATTCGTGGATTCCTAGTAGCGACTTCCGGCACCTTGGCTGGGGGCTTGTTTCCGCGGTTATTGACGGATTGCCATTGGGCTTCGTCGCCGATGGCGAGCGTTTCCGGCTAACGGTCTTCCGGCTCGCGGAAGGTCAAGCGAGTAAGCCGGAAAACGTTAAAATCAGCACTTGCTTTCCAACAAAAACGAAACATGCAAATAATTTCAACGGATAGCAGGATAAGTATTTTCCGCCCATGCATAACTGTTTCGTCCCTAGCTACTTAAGAATTTAAGTTATATTACAAACACACTCCGGGGCCAAAATGATGCATCAGTTTTAACTGTCTCACAGGTTCTACTCGGAGGATTGCTCCTCATCAGAAGCAGCATAGGAGGAGCCATCGCCAGAATTGTCGCCGGAGCCTTCTTCCTCATGATCCGAGCTCGACCCGGAACCTTCCTCAGCGAAATCATCTTCGGAGAGGTCCTCTTCATCTTCATCTTCCGCGTCAGAGAATCCCGCGGGCAGATCGTGCTTGTTGTACCAGAACGAGTGGTTAACTCGTCCGACAAAGAGCCGCTCATACCCTTGGGTCTCCGCGAGAAGGACCCTCATATTGGTGCCTTTGGGGGCTCCGCGTGCGACATCAGCAAAGTTCATGGTTGGGAAGTGCGCCTTGCACGTCGCCAACACAAGGGAAGCAACTCCGCAGGCGGAAGACTCCTGCCAATCCTTGATGAGTTCCGGCACCTGCTTGATAAGTTTAGTCATGGTGTCAATCACCGTAGTTCCGGCTCTCTTCAGGGATAGCGACCTGGCGACTCCGCGACATGCCTCGAAGAGGTTGTCAATAGAGCTCTGCGCCTCCTCATACGCTTCTGTCCTCTTCAGGGTGGCATCCTTTGTCCACTCAAAACCGAGACTCGCTGCGCAAAATACGATCAGTTTTCCGCGAAACAGAAGCACAAGTTTGAAGGGGTCGGAGTCACAAAGAAAGGAAAAAAGAGGTCCTTACGGAAGATAATCTTGTCAATTGCCCCTGCCTCCGCCTTGTAGCTCTTGTTTTTGGCGGCCAAGGTCTGGACTCTCTGCTGACTCTTTTTGAGCTTCTCAGCAAGATCCGACAGTTCCCGGGCATGCTTCTTCAAGAGTTCTTTTCTCTTCTTGGTCTCCCCATCGGAGGATTCCTTTAGGAATTTCTTGAGAGATTCATTCTCCGCCTCAAGAACTTCGATCTTGGCGGAAAGGGAGTCGATTGAGGGGCGTTTGGCAATTTCATCTGGAACTCGGAATTTCAACAACAAGGTTAATATAGTCACATCGACAATACTGGGGGCTCAGTCGGAGTTATTACCTTCAAAACCCTTGATACGGGTCTCCAGCAGCGCAATGGCCTTCTGATTATCCGCGTTCCTGGTTTGAAGCAGTTCAATTTCTTGTCTCTGCTCCAGCACATGGGTGCGTAAATCTTCGTGCAGTTTCCGCGTGTTCTGTGAGAGCAGTTTTAATGATTAGACGGAAATTCAAATTCTTGGGGGCTGGACGGAAGTTCAAATCTTTAGCATGTGAAAAATTTGATTTTCCGCTACAATTTACAAGTTTAAGACATTGGCTCATACATGTTACTCGGACAGAATGCATTAACCAATGCCTGGGGGCTGGTGTTACCTGACGCACGTTCTTGTGCTTGGCGAAAAAAGCCTTGATGCCGCCTTCAAGCTCATTCAGCTCCTGCTCCTCCGTGTTCGCAGGTCCCCACACTTGCTCCATCAAGGCGGAAATTTCCTTGTGGCGCTGTGAAAGGGGGACCTTTTGCAGAATTGGCAAGAAGTGAGGATGAGTTTGAGGCGTTCCAGTGGCGCCGCTCAAGAGGAGTTTTCTCTCGACTTTGTCAGTCGGAACGTCAGTTGATGTAGCCGTGGGCTGTTCAGGTGGAGGTGCAGAGGAAGAGGCGCCCTTGCCGGAATCGCCCTTGTCAGATTCGACAATTGGATCCTCCGGAAGGTCATCAACGTTGATGACGTCTTTGGGATCCGGCTTGGCGGCGGACGAGGCTTTGGGCGGAACTTCCACTTCGGGGGTAACTGGAATAGAAGCCGGAGACGGCTTGACCCTCTTCTTGGTGATCTTGGGGGCTTGGCTTCCGGAGCTTTTGCTGCAATAAAAGAATAAGAAGCATAAACAAGTTAGTGTATGATAAATCACAGCAGCAACAAGAGCTTGTTTCGGAAACCAAATGCTTACCCAGTTGGTATGAAAAATTGCTGGATGTTGGGTTGAGCGCGGTTGCTGGTATCAATAAGTTTGAGGCGTTTCTTCTCCGCCTCCGCCTTACGGGTAGCCGCGATGCTAGGAGCTTCGCGGGCACGTTTGGCTGCAGGGCTGGAGGGAGCAGCTTTCTTCCTCTTGGAAGGACGCGGAGCTTCGGGAGCTTCCGCTTCAGACGCGGCTTCCGGGTCGGTATTGCCGGTTTGTGGGGCCCGGAGGAGAGTTCCAAGCTCGCCTTCTTCGAGGGCTTCGAGCTTTGTTACCAAACCAAGACTTAGACAAAATTTAAGGCATGGAGGAATTGACAGGCACGTCAGGATAACGTACCGCGGTCCCGGAACCGTTGGTGTGGATATCTTTGTTACACACGTGAACGTGAAGTTCACGTGGAATCTTGATGAGGAGCCGTATCCTCTTGTCGATGGCGTCGGCGGAGAGATTATCTTTCGTGGCGCGCATCGGATCGTCGCGCCCCGTGTAGTGGAACATCAAGCGGTCCCGATGTCGAAGTGGCTGGATCCGCTTGGTGAACCAGGACATGGTAAGGTCTTTCCCCGACAGACCCTCCTCCGTGAGCTTGCAGATCCGCCTAACTGCGCGGGTCAGTTGAGGCGACTCGGAGAGGTGAGGGCACTGCGTCCATGCCGGAGTTTCGCTGGCGGGGCTGTTCTTGAATAATGGAAGTTTCCTGTTGCTTGCCGGGTCGGAGACGTCCTTCAGTCCGGACCAGCATCGCGCGGATTCGTGGCGGTCGGTATGGGGGTAGACGCGGCCGGGGCGGAGCATGAAGGTGATGGATCCGCAAGGCGCCAACTCAGAGGTTTGGCGGATCTTCTCCTTCTTGACGGAGAAATAATATTGGAAAAGAGGAAGTTCGGGAGTTACCCGGAGGTGGCCCTCGCAGAGGGTAACATGGTTGCTGATCGCCAGGACGCTGTTGGGCGAAATGTTGTGGGGCTGGAGTCCGTACGCCTTCAGAATTTCCGAGAAGAAATCCGATGGCGGAAAAGAGAAGCCTCGCTCCACCAGCGCCTTGGTCACCACCATCTCCCCATCCTGAGGGGTAGGAGCTAGGGAGCCCGGAACTGTTCGCCATCTTCCGGGACGCAGGAAACCTTCCGCTTCAAAGTTCTGCAGCTCCGTTTCAGTGGTGGTGCAGGGCCACCATTTCCCTTTGGCTTCGGAGTCTCGCTGACGAGCCTTGGATTTCTTGGCGGCAATCTCTTAAGCCTTCTGTTCTGCCTGTTCCTCCACGGAAGCTTTCTCCGGGTTAGCAGAGGTTCCTTCGGTGTCCTTACCGGAGTCCTTGATGGGATCCAGATGGACCGGGGAGAAGGGTGGAGGGGCGGAGGAGATAGGAGTTGCCATGATGGGCTCGGAGGTTGGAGGCGGAGTCACAGAAGACATCTGAAGAAAAAAGAAGCGGTGGCGGAAAACGTAATGTTAGTCGGATCCACATCGTCTTCCTAAGCATCATCTCTTTCAACTACGACGAAAGACTGAAGCTCGAGAACTCACCGTAATGGATTCCGCGGTGGTCGGAGTCGCCAGCGACGAAGATTTCGCGCGGTGGCTCGCCGAAGTTAAGAACTCGATGAACTGCGCGGTGGTGAAATCGCTCCGGTGAAACTCCGGCGAGTTTTCCGGCAGACTCCGGCACGGCGGAGGAGGAGCTCGCGGGCGGCGCTTCGCAGAGAGGTGAAAGAGGGGGTGAATGGGAAGTTTAGGGTAAACGGTGGATATTTATAGGCCGCGGGGAGGAGATTCGTGCTCTGCATCCTGTGGTCGGAACGCAAGCGTCGCACCGTTGGATGCGTGACATGTGTCCAAACCCTAAACGGTAAAAATGGCTAAGGATAAGTTACCGCTCAAATCGCGCGAAAATGGCGCCAGAATTGGCGGAACCGTTTGAGTCTCTTAAGATTCCGGTAAACAGCCGCGAAGATAAGCAGCTTCTCATTCGCAAGCAGGGGAGTAACCCGGAGACATGTTTTGAACTGTCGATGGATGAAGTCCCGCAGGATGGGAAGGTTTTCCGACTAAAAGTTGGGAAAGAAGAAAATGTGAAGTTGGAGTTCTACAAGTTTCTCCGCGTTACCAACATTGCCGGAGACCATAAGGCGCTAGCAAGGCGGAAACAGAAGGTAAAACTCAGAGAACTCTGGGGGCTACTGTTGTGGGTATACTTATAGGTGTACCATCGACAGTGCCTAGATCCGGCAAGCCCGGGTGGCCCATAGACGGTGATGAGGCATGTGGCCCATCGGGCGGCCCAGTTGCTGTTGATCATGAAGGATGAAGTCCGGCCCAGGATCAGTAAGCCGGATCCGCACCGACCTTCGGAGGAACCCGGATCCGTGGAGGCCCATGAGGAACCCGGATCCAGTACGACGTATATGGAAGGCGGATCCGTCACGTACACGGCAAGACATTGTACCGTAGTTAGGCAATCTGTAATCCGGCTAGGACTCTCCATGTAAACCCTAGATCCGTGCGCCTTTATAAGCCGGATCCCGGGAGCCCTAGAGGCACAACCACAACTCATTGTAACAACGCGAAAGCGCCCAGATAATTCCAGACAAGCAGCAGTAGGCCCTGTCATCGTGCAGGTGTTCCGAAACTGGGTAAATCGCGTACCACCGTCCCGTGTGCACTCTGCCCTATGGCCCCTACTTCTTCTCCCCCTCGTGAGGATCCCTCCTCCGAGGTACCGTCGATTAGGCAACGACACATATCTTTCACTTTTCAATTCCTAAACAAATATTTCGTTGGTCCTATTTGTTCAGAAGAAAAATCTAGACAAAATTAGGCCTAAAACTGCCCAAAACTGCCAAAAATGCCTCTGGAAATAATTAACAGAAAACAGAAAAAAATACTGTACAGGGCCCAAAAACGCTCCCGTGGCCCACAGCCCACGTGAGCGACTTTGCTCTTACGCGCCGCTCGGCGCGTTACTCTGCGGCCTGCTGGCACGGCCTGTTGGCCCGATAGTAGCCCGCGGCCTGTCCGGCCAGTCCCCACCGCGCGGCGCACTCCTGGCCGTCGGATTCAATCCGACGGTCCAGCGCTGTTTTCGCTCCATATAAAACCGGCCGAAACGGCCGGCTCCCTCAACCCTAGCCCCAATTTTTTTCCCCGGCGCCTCCTCTCTGCCTCACTGCGGTGGCGGCGGCGGAGAGACTTCTCCTCCCGCGCGCTCACGCCGCCCGGCGGCTCACCGGCGACGGTGGGGCTCTCCCCCACTCGCCCTTTCTTTCTCTGGCAGCTGGGAGGCATCTCCTCGCGCGCGTGCGCAGCAGGCGGCCGGGGCAAACCGGCCACGATGGAGATCGGCCCTGGCAGCTCGCCGACGGCTGCGACGGCGCCGCCGGCAGCCCCACCTCCTCTTTCTATCTCTCCACCGAAAAAACCCGAGAGATTCACGGTGATGAAGAAGAGTGGCGCCCCTCTGGCCCTTTTGTCGTCGCGTGCGTGCACCTGAGGGTGGGCGCACCGGCGTCAAACGGCTCAGCGGCGGCGCCCTTTGCCGGCGACCGCGTGGCAGCAGCGGCCGGTCTGTTCCTTTTCCCCACTTCCCCTCTTTCGAATTGGGCTTAGGGTTTCGAATTCGGTAGGGATCTTGAACGATCTAGGGTTGGGGTTTGCAACTTTCTGTCCATCTATTATGCCCGAAACAAAGATCTACCATCTAGTACTGGTGCTCTGATACCAATGTTTTATCTCTAGGATCGTCTAGGTCTAGATCTAATGCCTGGTATCACTATGTCTGTAAACGAATACTGGTACTGTGGGTTTACCTTGTCACTTGGAGGAGGAAACCCGTCGAAGTCGACATGGTGGCGACGGCGATGGCATGAGGTCGAGGGAGAGGGGTGGCGGCGGAGCTTCCCGTCGGCACTGTGCGAACCCTAATCGGTGGGTTTATCGGTGGGGGGAGTGGCACTCCGGTCAACCTCGTAACCTGTGCCACCGCCCCCACCACTGTATATATAGCACAGGCGACAAGGGCCCACCAACCAGATGCGGTTGGGCGCCCCCGATTAGGGCGCGGACGAGGTCAAGGGTCCGAGTTCGAGCCGTTGGGACGCACCGAGGAGATCATCCTAACACCCTCCACTTGTTCCGACGGTGTTGCTCCCAACGAGTAGGTCATCTGTATGGAGAGCGCACGCTGGGGACTACAAGTCAACATCCAGAACCCTTTGGATTTTTCCTCATCACAACTAGTCAATAACGTGCCCTGTGTTTTATCCAGATTATAATTGTTCTTCAAAGCATGTCATCCAAAATACATCACCAGTGGACAACCCTGTTGTCTTCATTTGTTCTCAGGAACTACCAATCCTTCACATGGTAAGTCCCCTGATCCATTCACCTTGTGCTTCTTGTTTTCCAAATCTGTTCTCTTATAGTTGCCATGCCTCTTCTGCCTTTCAGTATCAGTGCATCGGAGTCCAGATCACGATCTGATTATAGTTCAGAGAGAGGAAGAGGGCCAGGATCTCCCTTGCAGACTGCAAAGGCTCTTCTCCATCATACGTACACCAAAGGATCGTGCATCATTTTACCATGGTGAATCCAATTATTTTCCTTCTTGCCTTCGCTACTCTACACACAGTTGTTGCCTACCCCTACACCTCCACTGCAACTCCCTCAAATGTCTGGAATTCTAGTAACGGTGCCATTCTGGGGAGTGGCACCGCCTTATACTCAATCTACTTTGGATTCAACAGCATGGACGGTCATGCGTTCACTCTCTCTGTCTTCCTCCGAGTGAGTGGCCCCATCTGGTCTGCCAACCCTGATAATCCTGTAAGCCGAGACGCCATCTTGACCTTCACCAAAGAAGGGAATCTGCTGCTCAACGAGGGTGATGGCACCCTGGTCTGGTCCACAGACACGAAGAGCAACTCAGCAGGCATGCGCCTAGATTTTTCGGGAAACCTTGTGTTGTTTGATCACAACAACTCATCTTTGTGGCAGTCATTCAATCACCCGACCGATACATTGGTCCTGGGGCAATCACTCTGTAGGGGCATGAACATAAGTGTAAAACCATCCAACACAAAATGGCCATCTGCTCGGATTTATCTTTCTGCAGTGTTTGAAGGGCTGCAGTATTCTTACCAACCAACAGGCTATTCGAAACTGATCAGTGACACTGCTAGCACGACACCAAATTGTTATGCATTTGTCAATGGCAGCTTCGGATTCCCAGATCAGGTCTTCTCACTGCCGCCAGCAAGATCATTGCAATATATGCGGTTAGAGTCCGATGGCCATTTGAGGCTTTACGAGGTTCAGCATGACAACACAGTCCCACAGCCATTGTTTGATATATTAAGCATAGCCATGAAATTCTGCGATTACACAATGGCCTGCGGTGATTATGGTGTTTGCAGCGATGGACAGTGTTCTTGCCGTAGTTTGAGCTATTTTAGGCCCCAAAATGAACGGCATCCAAATGCTGGGTGTACGCTCTTAACCACTATTTCCTGTGACCATGCACATGAACACCAGTTGCAACCACTCAACTATGTTTCTTACTTCAGTGATAGCATGTTCCGGTCATTGGCCACTCCAAGTCTATCAGAAGAGGTCTGCAAACAATCTTGCTTAACGGATTGCTCTTGCAGAGTTGCCTTATATTATGGTTACAGTCAGAATGGTTACTGCATGTTGTTATCAGAGCAGAAGCTAATTTCTCTTGCAGAAGTTTCATCGGACAAAAACCTTTTTTCAGCATACATCAAGATACAAGGCAAAAAGACAAGAAATAGGAGGATCAGAACTATAGTTGGCTCAATAACTGCAGGTTTCTCCGCACTTGCGATCTTATTCTCCATTATCATGTGGAAATTGTGTAAGAAAGAGGAAGAACCGCTCTTTGATAGCATACCTGGGACACCAAAGCGTTTCTCCTTTTACGAGTTGAAGGAAGCTACCAGCAACTTCTCTGTGAAGCTTGGGAGTGGTGGCTTTGGGTCAGTCTTCAAAGGCAAGATAGGAAGTGAAACAATCGCCATCAAACGTTTGGAGGGTGTTGCACAAGGAACTGAGGAGTTCTTAGCAGAGGTCATGACAATTGGCAGAATGCATCACCTCAATCTTGTCAGGTTGATAGGGTTTTGTGCTGAGAAATCTCACAGGCTTCTAGTCTATGAGTACCTTTGCAACGGTTCATTGGATAAATGGATATTTCATGCACCTTCTGCTTTCACTCTGTCTTGGAAAACTAGACGTAACATCATAACGGCCATTGCCAGGGGTTTGTCTTACCTCCATGAAGAATGCAAGGAAAAGATTGCCCACTTGGACATCAAGCCACAGAACATTCTCCTTGATGACAAGTTCAACGCAAAGCTCTCTGATTTTGGACTATCGAAAATGATAAATAGGGACCAGAGCACAATTATGACTCGAATGCGAGGCACTCGTGGATACTTAGCTCCCGAATGGCTGGGCTCAAAAATCACCGAGAAGGCTGACATCTACAGCTTTGGCATTGTGGTGGTGGAAATCATCTGTGGCCGAGAGAATTTGGACGAATCGCTGCCCGAGGAGAGCGTCCATCTCATAAGCCTGCTTGAAGAAAAGGCAGGGTCTGGTCAGCTGCTTGATTTAGTGGACAGTGGCAGCAATGATATGCAATTTCATATGGAGGAGGTGATGGAAGCGATGCGGCTTGCAATGTGGTGCTTGCAGGTTGATAGCAGCAGAAGGCCCTTGATGTCAACAGTCGCAAAGGTGCTGGAAGGTGTGACGAGCTTGGAGGCTTCACCTGACTACAGCTTTGTCCCTAGTTTTGCATCAAACCACACTGGTGCTGCAGGGTCAAGTTCTTCCTATGTACCATTGGGATCACATTTATCAGGGCCTAGATGAAAGCCTCACAACAATAAGAGGCAAATGTATCATGTTTTATCTTATGCTTTGCAATGCAAATAATGATGATTTTACCAGTATCATGTTTACTGTTGTTGCACTCACAACTGGCAACGAGGACTAGAATGTACTCTTGAACCTGGTTTAGAATTAGTTATCCGACAGTTTCATGTCTTTGCTAGATGTTTTTGCATGCAACTGAGCAACTGGGTATTGCAATTTTGGATCATGTGCACTACTGGACTCAGAACAAAAAAAAACTCAATAACAACTTCTAGACTAAGAAAAGAGCAAACAATATATGTTTGTGTGGATGAGTGCTTGTAACTTCGAATTGCATAGCTCTCAAAGAAATTTCAAAAGAATTGGTACGCACATGCTAGAAGAGTTTGCTGTACAAATCGATCCATGCTTCTTGTCTGCGTACCTGTTAATGGGTTCATGTTTCCGAACAGAGATACTTCGTTCAATGAGATTTCAGAACCCAAACATCTATGCAAGTGTTCCATGCAATTCTTTTTTAATCTATCTACAAAATTACCGGTGGTTCATAACTTCATATTAGTGGTTGTGTTCGTTGCCCCAATTATCTTGGCATTGATCAGTTTGGTAAGTAAACCTTTTTGTATTAGACAAGACAGACATCTCATTCTTATCAAGCATGTAACGCCTAACGCGGCGAGGGTTTGATGCAAGAAGAACGAAGTGCAAGGAATGGTGCAAAGATTTGTCTGACAATTAAGTAAACAACTGTATACAGAGTCCGGTCTCCTATGAGAATATCCAGCATAGATCAGGACTGGAGCACCTGTAGCACGGAGACATAATAGCCACCACTAAGATTCGAGGGCGCACAGATTGCCAGTCTTGTGCACTATCGCGTCAGAAAGATGTAGAGACTAGGGTTTAAAGAAACCAGAATAGTAGAAACTGTCATTAAACCTACATTATTATCCGAAACAATGGTCCAGTTTTATCAACTTGTACATTCTCTGCATTTCTCTTCTCTTTAACCTGCATGGCAGTTGGAAACATAGATGTGGGACTAAGAGCATCTCCACTCGTCTCCCCACAGAGCCCCCCACGGCCACTTTTTTTCATCCGGACGGCGAAAAACGGCCCAGTCAGGCCCCCGGTTCCTCGTTTTGGTCCGGATTTGAGCCTATTTTCGTCCGGACTCCCCATGCCATCCTCGGTTTCCCGGGGGTCTCCCGGGGACTCCGGATGAAGCTAAACCAACCGCCCACGCCCACGTGTCTCCTCTTTCGTCCGGATTCCCCGAGCCATCCTCTTTTTCCCCGATAAACGCCGCTTGGGGAGCACACGACTGGGAAACTACTCCTCCCCACGCCAAATCTTCCTCCAATCCGGACGAAAATTTCGCCGGATTTGGGCGTGGGGAGCGCCAACGAGTGGGGTGTCATGCTTCATGGATCAATAATTTTTGAACTCATAGGAATCACAACTTGCGATAGCATGGTGGTATCAAACTATCGATGCACCAAGCAAACCAAGATGATCAAACCGAAATATGCATTACCAAGAGCCGAATATGTATAAACTGAAGCGATATAAGTCAATTAAGATTTGAAGACAACTTATCATTGCACTGAACTGGAAACTTTATATTAGTGTGGCATGAGTCTTAGAGCATATCATCACTCACTTGCTTGAGCTTCCTATTGCAGTCTCCAAGAGATGCTCAATTCTGTATTTCATAACAGGCTGCCCAGATCTTGTCCTCCTAAACATCTTCTCCCTCAGCTCCTTTCGCTTCGCTTCGGACTTCTCCCGCTCCTCCTTCTTTGCCTGGATTATCGCATCACGCTCCTTCTTTGCCTTCTCATCTTCGACACGTTTCTTCTCATACTCTACATTCAAGCTTTGTGAAGTGCGCTTCTTCATCTTGTCATGTGGCCTTGGCGCATCCTTTGCATCATCACCTGCTTCCTATAATTCAAAATTGCATAGAATATAAGATATTGCAACTATCTTTCTGTCTACTTTGTAGTACTAACAGCGTATAATGTAAAGTTATGACCAACATGTAGAAATAAAAGAATGTAAAAGGCAATTGCAACTTCAGCCCCAACATTTCATCCACTTTGGTCAAATTATAACTTTAAGAAGTCAAAGCAGTCTTGGTACTTCAGAGGAATTACCTCACGGATAGGAAAAGATGGAGGACGGTTTGACTGGTCTTGTTGCTTACTTGACTTTTTGTACTTGCTTATCAATTTAGCATTCCTGTAGAACTCTTTCTGCTTCTCTGTAGATGAGAGCAAGGGTTAAAGTAGAATAGTTATGTTGATGACTCTGGCCATTATTGTAACTGAATATGGCAAAGGAAGCACATATAAATATAATACTATAATAGACATGATAAATGGACAGAACGTCTATGATAAACAAGTCAAAAGTATTAATAGCGACTTGACCTCAAGCTATGACCAACGTTTATTAAGCATCACCAACCAGCATGAGTTCAGACATGTTTACGCTCATTACATTCTTTGCATTATGAGGTAACTGGGGCTTATTTTGAGTAATAATTAGAAGTTATAGAGAGCACATGAAACAGTTATTGTAGTAAATTTTCTACTCCCTCCGCCCATAAAGGGATGTCTTCGATTTTTCTTAGACAAATCTAAGACATTCTTTCATGGACAGAGTTATACAAGAATAAAACTTGTACAAGGGAAAGGTGATACTTCCAATTCAACTGACATCCATGTTTGTATTCAAACTGGATCTCGGTATCTCACGCCATGAAACTTTCTTGAAGAATAGGAAATTTAGCATCAAGACAGATACTCCATTGTTTGATACTATTATTGCTGAAAGACCACACTACTGAAAACAGAGTTTGTGCCCAAATCTAGATCGCCCTTCCTTTTCCTTCCATTTCATCAATGGACATGTCAAACTGAAGCATGGAAGGACGATTACTTAAGCTTTAGCAGAATTTTGAAGAACAAATCCAGGGGACAACCTATTCCTACCATCACAGTCTAATAAAAACAGGATTTAATCAGTGAAGCCACGAAGAAGCATACAACATAACTGAACTTCTATTATGCATTCCAAATTATAACGAGCCTCGAGCATCTGACCACCAAGACAAATGTTCTCCTATATAACCCGGAAGGGGGGAAATTTCGACGTAATAGCACGCCAAGAGGACCAAGCTTTTGATTGGGATTATAAGACAAAAAAAAAAGCTTTTTGCGCCCGCACCAAGGCATGGAGAGAGCATTTACTCACTGATGAGTGCCGGGTTGTAGCCGGTGTTCCTGGACTTGGCGTTGGCGAAGGCCGCGAGGGAGAGCGCGCCGCCTTTGCCTCCCAGCCGCTGCTCGTTCCGCTTTTTCCCGCCCCACACTCCCTTCCCCTTCTTGAACCCTCCTCCTCCGCCGCCGCCCCCGCTGCTGCCCGCCGCCGCCGCGTCGTCGCGTGGTGGTGGCCGTTTCATGGTGGCGTGTGATGGGTAGTGTGGCTCGTGTGCTTGCTCAAACCCTAGGCGTTCGATCCCTCCGGGGAACCCAGCTCAAGGGAAGAAGAAAGAGACAAAGAGTTATCCGGTGTCTCTGGGCCAGATACGACAGCTTGCTCGGCCCAGTATGACTCATTCATCATTTTTTATTCTTTTTTTTTTACCTTTGTGATTTGTGAATGAACCATTAATTTCTTTTCAAAATTCCTGAATTTATTCATAATAATTATATATATGCAATACCTCCATGCCAGTTTAATCATTAGTTTGGTCAGTAAAATATGAGATATATTTTATTGACCAAATAAGCAGTGAAAGTTTTTTTTATCGAAATTTGTAATACCCTAACAAACTAGTATGGAGGGAGTATCTCTTTTCAAAGAAGGGGTATCCGCTACTGAAACCGCCTCTAGTATCATCTTCACCTTCGTCGTCACCTCTCCTGTGATATCAACCATAAAGCTGCCGGAGTAGGTTGATCATATCTCTCGAGGTCTTTGACCTTTGTAGACGGCATGAGTTGCCCTATTTTTACTTCCGTCAAATACTTGTACTTGCGTGATGGTCGATCG